>NC_133771.1:162898023-163033165 GCF_003597395.2 Chelonoidis abingdonii
GCTTAAAAGAAAACATGAATAAACAGCCTTATTCAAAAAGAAATTCAATTTAAAAACATTCCAGCAACTACACACATGTAAATACAAAAAAAAACAATAAAAGCCTATTGTTTTTCTACCTTTGTACTCACAACTTGGAAATTGAAGATTAGAAACCTGGAGATAGAAAGATCACTCTCAGAGCCAAGAGAGAGCAACAGACAAGACACAGAGACAAAGGACACACACCCAAAAATTCCCTCCCGGAGCTTTGAAAAAATCTTGTTTTCTGATTGGTCCTCTGGTCAGGTGTTTGGTTCCCTTTGTTAATCCTTTACAGGTAAAAGAAACATTAACCCTTAGCTATCTGTTTATGACACATGGCTACAACTACACTGCATACTATAATCTACAGTCATTTTGACAGCTGCTCAGACCAGTTGGAAGGAACCACATGAAGCAAGAAGTCTGATCAGGTTGCATTTGAGAAGATAGCATATTATGAAGACTAGTATGGCCTGTTTACCTTGAAGCTTAAAGCCTGTAAGCCAGTTATGCAGGTTCTGCCAGGCTCAGAGATATGATAATATTCCCTGGCCAAGAAAACCAAACAGGAATTTGTTATCCCCTGAGAAACTATAAGGAGGAAGAATGAGGAGAGTGCTGTAACCAGATGCATCCCAGTAACAGGTGAACAGGGATCATCTCAAGGTAGGATGTTGAAAACCTGGGAAAAACAATATATGGGCGAGAAGACAAAGTATCCAGGGAACTGCTAGATGGGAGGTGTGATTCTAGCTGGGATGCAGAGTGTGTATAAGGAAGTGGATGAGCCTAGAACTAAGTTTTGCCCAGCAGATTGGCAGAAGGTAAAGCCACTGAATCCAGGGGAAGCATCTGCTCTAAATGCTGACCAGAATAGGAGCAGTATGGACCCCTGAGGACACTGTGTTTTATCTGGTTCAGATGACCCCTTGCTTAATAAGGGCCCACTTAAAAATGCATTGAAGTCAATGGAAAGACTTCAGCAGTGCTGCCCGTGGACCAAGGCTGAATCCAAACTGCAGGCAGTGGCTCGCAGTTGCAGGGGCATCTCCATTATACTGGAGAGAGATATGAATGTCCAACAGCCAGCACGAGCTGTGTTCGCGTTATTTCCCACACAGAAAGGTACTCATGGTTGGGGCTGCAGGAGCTCTTGGGGCGATCAGAATGGCTGGAAGCAAATAATCAATTCTGTCTCTTTACTTTGTGGTGGTGATGTTGAACGCATATTGCAGTAGTTCCTAGGAGCCCCAATCATGGACCAGGATCCCATTGTGCTAGGTATTACACAAACATAGACCAAAAAGCACACCCACTTGGCAGTTTTATATTGTGCATGTGTAAGCGAGAGAGTGGTCTCGCTATTGTGGGGAACTTTCCTGGCTTATACACTACCCCAGTGAAGTGGGCTAGTGAAAGGATCTGAATCCTCGCTCCCACCCACGTCCTTCACCCAGAGCCCTGCCTGACCTCGAGGGCTCCCCTTCCACTCTCCCATGTGGCAGAGTCCTTGTAACCCCAACAAGGCTGGGCCCAGGATTCCTGTGGGGCTCAACCCCCAACCTTGTCGTAGTCACTTAGGACGGGGGCTAGGATGTCCTAATTCTGTGTGCTCTTGCTGCACTTGATGCTTCCCTGACCGTACTGATCATTCCATACTGTTCAAAGCAAATACAATTTATTAAACAGCTATCAATTTAAAAACAGAAGGAAAAAATGGGAAAGGTTAAAGAAAAACATCACCCCACTTTGTGGCACGGGGACATCACAACCAGCGTTTCTGGAATGTAAGGGAAGTTCAGACTGTTCCTTACAAGTCCCAGGTCTCCTGCCTAGGCCTTGGCCGTGCTGCAGGGATGCTGCGGGTTGGACACTTACTCTGCAGGTGGCCACACGCTCTTGGGATCTAGGAGGCAGGACCCTAATTCCAAACATTGCCCCTCCCCCATCGAGGTTATGATCCCCCTCCAAGTCTGGCCTGCACAGCCTCTTGGCTGAGGCGTCTCCCTGTGCTGGGCCCACTGCCCAGGGTCCCCCTCACTCTCCCCAGCTGCTCACCGCACCCAGCTCCAGACTGCTTCAGCTCCAGCTCCACACTGCCTTAGTTTCAGCTCCACTCTGCCTCAGCACGGCTGCTGCTGCTGCTGTGCCTCCAGCTCCCTGGGCTGCTTCTCTGGCCCCTCTGGCTCTAGTTGCTGCAGCTCTGCTCCCAGGGCAGGTCTGCTCTCTGGACTGCTTTTGTAACTCTGCTCCCAGCACTGGCCTGCTTTCTGGGCTGCTTCTCTGGCCCCTCTGGATCTGCCATGGCTCTGCTCATGCCCCTGTTCTCTCCTTAGCTCGGCCCTGCTCTGTCTGACCCAGGCAATTCCAGTTCACACGGAGGCCAGGGCCCCGCTGGCCTCCCAACTCCCTGATTAGCCTGCCTGCCCTGTCAATCAGGCCGACCTGGACCGTTGGCCTCTCCCCATTGTTCCTGGGGACTGTCAGTCCCATCGACCCTTCCCCTTTCTTTTGGTACTGGGAGCTAGCCAACCAAAAGGCCCCCACTGAATTTTAGTAAGGGGACACATGGGCAGTTTCTAGTGTCTGAAATGTTACCTTTCAAGCTTCAGAGAATTATGCTTGCACAGCTACATATACTGGGCCAAATTCTGCCTTTGATTATACTTGGCCAAACGCACTAACCTCCGAGCTGTGACAGAAAGCAGAATCTGCGAGTCTTTGCTAATCTTCTAAATCTCTGTAAGACACTGTACATCCTTGTTCTTCTGTCAGTAACTTCTTCAGCCATCTGAGCTCAGCTGCCACTTAACTAATTTCAACATCATGCCCATCACTGGGGACAAGCTGATGAGCGTATTTATTAAAGATGGTTCAGATTTGGTTATGCGAGATACAGGGCAGCACTAAGCCATTCATTGCAGATGTGCAATGAGGCCCTTGAAACACACACACATGAAGATGAGGCATATCGTACTCCCGTTTGGTTAGTTACCTGTCACAGCCCAACTGGCATTAGACACCCCAAATGTTCATTGCTATTTGGGGGATACAAAAGAAAAGACTCCAGAACCTTCACCCCAAATTCTGGCCAAGCAGGAACCACAAATTCTTTTTGAAGTTTGAAAAATATTGATCTTTTTTTTTTTTCAAGTGTTTGAAAATCAGTCCTGCCTCATGAGTTTCAGGGTGGAAAGGAGCCCCCATAAATAATCAATGGGGACCACCCCCATCTGTGATTACTATTGTTTATTAGTGCCCAGCAGAGAGAAGGGCCACATTGTGCTAGGTGCTGTTCAAACAGTGTAAGACTGTCCCTGCCCCAGATAGAAATCAGAATAGCAAAATTGTGACCAGTCCAAAGTCACACAGGGAGACCCCCAGAGAGAGGCTGGTACAGTGCATAGGGCTCTAGCCTGGAAATCAGGAGCCCTTGGGTCAATGCCATGCTCTGACACAGATGTTCCGTGTGACCTTGGGCAAGTCACTTGGCCTCTCTGTACCTCAGTTCCCCTTCTGTACAATGGGCATAATAGCACAGCCCTACCTCACAGGGGCGTTGTGAGGAGAGATGCATGAAGACTGTGAGTTGCTCAGATCCTAATGAGACAGGGGCCATATAAGTAGCTAAGATAAATCTCCTAAATATTAGCCCAACACCTTACCCACAACACCATCTTTCCTTTTCACTGTGGAAATCTAGTGCCATCCCTGACTGCTTCATGAGGTATGAAGATTTCAGCAAGCTGTACTAGCCATGCAGACATATCTGACTCCTCCTGAGGGCTCTTCCCCCCTTCCTGTGGGGGGAGCGTCCTGCTCTCCTACTTCAGCTCTCTTATTTGCTAGCTCCTCTTGCAGGCAGAAGAAAGCGGATGGAGAAGAGATGGAGTATTGCAGATGGATGTTCAGAAGGCCTTCCTAGGCTCCTATAGAGCTCTATCGCTCTGTCACTGTTTGCCCATGATCAGTACTATATGGTCTCATCCAGCACCTGCTGAAGTCAGTGAGACTCTCTCCATTCACTTCTGTGGGTATCGGATAAGGTCATCATCGCTGTTCCTAGGGCTGCTGTCAGCACAACACCAGAGCAAGGCAGCCTGTGCTTTCAGTGATTTCCGGGGCTGCGGAGGGCGCTCAGTGCCTGCCAGGCTTGGACTGTGCTCAGCGCCGCTGTGACCCTGCTTTGCACAGCTCCCTCTGTGCATTACAACTGACATGTCGGGCCCGATCTTGTGAGGCTGTAAGTGCCCCTCCATTTCCCTGGATGTCCACAGGCCTCAAGGCTGCTCAGCATCTCACAAGATCAGGCCTGCGAGACCTGAGGCTTTTTCACTGGCATCAGTGAGATTGTTCCCAATGACTTCAATGCGTGCAGGGTTGGTCCCAGAGCTACGAAAGAAAACGCTTGATTCCAAAACAGCCGCAGAAGCTGTTCTATAGGGTGTGTGTTTCTTGGGCAATGTGATTTATCCTGAGGAACGGTTGTTCTTGGCTGCATTCTAGTGGCCCGTTTTTCTCTTCCCTCTCAGTTCTCTCTGTAGATAATTCAGTTGTTCTCTCCTCCCTCCTGCTGCCCTTCCTCCACTGTTTCCCAGCACGAGGCATGGTCCCTTCCTGCAACAGCTGCTGAAATTGCTTTTTATTTTTAAACCTCTGGGCTACAGAAAAGCCACCTTTATCATTCACCTGCGGTCTCTGCAGCTTTGTGTCTCCGACAGACACAACTACGGCTCATCGAAAGGGAGGTGACGGGCACGAGGCAGAGGGAGAAGTGGCTGCACAATGAACACATAGCTGGCCCCAGTTCCCTTCTACAATAGAATGTGAATTACAAGAGGCTGCCTCATCCTTATGGGGGTGTCCATCCTGAGCAACAAGAATTACCAGTCTGTTCCTCTCCCCTGCAAAGGGATGAGGGGAGGGGAATACATTGTCACCAGAACCCTGTGACAACAGGCAGGTTTTCTCCTAGTACTGTACTTAAAAATAAATTAAATAAAAATGGAGTTAATAAAGTTCCTGCAGGGAAAAGAGATTATAAGCTATGCAATCTTATTTTCTATTTCTAGGCCGTATTTCAATAATCCCCCTTTTTAATTTTGCAGGCTATGCACTGACACAGGAGTTCTTTCACGCTTATCGGCCCCCTTCCTTATGTCAGCGTTGGTGCAAGGAGATGCCTGCAGGAAATGAGTTCTGATGAACGGTTGGATCCAGAACCAAGCTTGCCCCATGCTCAGTTGTCTTTGGATCTGAGGAATTGGTTTAGCCCTAGTGTACACAGAGAATGGTGTACACAGACCCACAACGTTTAGATCCTGAGTGTTTAGAGGCATTCATCCCTGGAGGTTTATTTTGGACCAAATGACCCTGTCTCCTTTGCATGCAGTGGTGAATGAATGTGTGAGGTTCAGTTTGGCTGAACTAAGTACCAAACAGTTCGTTGCAGCTGCAAAATTGGCTTCTACATTTTATGACAAAAGGCTTCCTGGTAAGTTTTCTCCTACTTCCTGCTCAGGACTATATTGTAAATACAGCTTGAGAGGATATGAGCGTGTCTCACAGCATTTGGGGGCTTTTGCTTCTGGTTGTGGCCAGAATCAAGACTCACCAGGT
The DNA here is from genome assembly GCF_003597395.2 of Chelonoidis abingdonii. NCBI lineage: Eukaryota > Metazoa > Chordata > Testudines > Testudinidae > Chelonoidis > Chelonoidis abingdonii. The sequence continues at coordinate 162,903,667 of NC_133771.1, forward strand.
CTGCATGTCAGTCAAAAACAATGAGGGGCAAATGTTATCTCAAATTTCCTACACTTCAAGGACACTTTCTTTGAGTCTAGGGTGAGGGTTCAGGGATGCCTCCGATTTCATCCAAACCATCTGTTTATCTATGGCATTTATATAGCACCGGTCACTGTAGGATGGACACTTCACTCCTCAGTGCTCTTCTATTTTCAGCATATTGTGCTTTATTCCTTTTCTCCCCCCTTCCTTGAATGTCACTTACTCAGAGATCGCTCACTTGTCACTTGGATATAAGACAGATGGAACATCAGATCTCCTCAACCTAGATACACACAAAAAAAGGCACTCACCATGATAAAAATAAGGCAAGCTGAGCTGATTTGGCTAAGCCCTGAGGAAGGAATATCACACTACGCTACAATAGGGGAGCAAAATGTTACTGTTTAGGATAAAGAGAGTTCAGGGCTTTGGGCCCATACGCTATATTCTAGAATATTCTGGAGCTGTGCCTATGGCTAAACTCAAAGTGCCAGAGGCAAGTCAGTGTGTGGGCACTTCACTCTGAGTCTATCGTGATCTAATCTATTAACCAACCTTTCTCCATCTTCCAGAAAAGGCTGGAATTTGGCTCACTAATTGGGTAAAGCTTTAGGACGACTCTTATATTATCCAAAGGAGTGCAGCCATCCCTAATTCTGCACTTACTGGAATGACCGAGCCTTTTGCTCCTCCTCCCCCCTGCTCTTGTGGCTGCAGGAGTTTTGCTGTCATACTCTGCTTTCTTGAGGATGCTGGGCTGTGTATGCTAGAAAGCCGTCTGGTTCTGCCCATCTGTGTCTCATGGGACTCCAGACCTGCCCATAGGGCTGCTCGTGCTGCAGATGGCTCCAGACCTGAATTTACGAATGGCACTAGGCTAACACCACGTCACTGCATTGATCATGGCATTCGTGTGACTGACATACGGCTTAAAAAATACAAACCCTTCTGCTCTTTTGCCTCTCACTCAGTGAGAATGCAGCCATGAGGAGAGATCCCAGTAAAGATCATTCTAATTAAACAGGAGAATCTGGGTGAAAGTGGCCTTTTTGCAGTAGCGGCTGCTGTGTGGAGGAGCAGACATGCAAAATCTACTACTAGGGTGATCATACATCCCATTTTGGCCAGGACAGCCCCCTTTTTAAGCCCTGTTCCAGACGTCTCGACTCTTTTTTGGCAGAACTGGCCATTTGTCCCATTTGCTCTTGCCAACTGATCATCAACTGATCATCAGTTAATAAGAGAAAATGGGACAAATGCTCAGTTCTGCAACAGAAGTGGGGCACGTCCCGCTAACAGGGTGCTGAGGAATGTTCAGGGGGAGTGGTGATCCCAGCCCCATGCAGAGGGGCTTGGGTGAGCAGTAATATCAGGTGGCTCGAGCCAGCCCAGCATGGCAGAGCTTGGGTCAGCCCCACACAGTGAGTGGGCATCTTGGGCCAGCTCCATGTGGCGTGGGCAGCTCGGGCCAATGGCTCAGGCCAGCCCCCCCATTGTGTCCCCTTTTCACTTTGAGAAATATGGTCACCCTACCTACTACCATTTTCCTCTTCAGCTCAAGTGGTAGAGACCTGAGTTCTTGATGCTGAAGATTCCAGGTTCTATTCCTGCAGGACAGAAGGAGAGGAGCATGTTAGTGCAAAGTAATTGTGACATAACATTTAAATGAATTCCCCTTCCCCTCTGTAACAGAAATATTTCCCCCTAAGAATCCCTTGATTAATTCATATTGAAATTGACAAATCAAAGAAGTGAATGCACTAAATTCAATAGAAACAGATGAAAATCAAATTATGCATGGTCTGATGCAGACAGCGATGTCACAGAACAGAATGACTGCAGAAAAATAGGGCCTCATCCTAGAGGAGCCTTCATTAAGATGTGCTGAGAGTATTATTAAGTCAAAGAACATTGGTTTGGTTTGAAAGATTTGGCCGCTCATATTAAATATAATCTTGGTAATATAATCTTAGTAGTTGCTTTAAATGTCAGCCTCATTTGGCTACATCTGCTTGCTAGGACTGCTGCTCTGAAATGAAAACCAAAGCCTTATTGTCCATCAATAATTGTACCCGTAAGCAGTTTGAAAGACTGTAACCACACAGGAGACAACAATTGCATTCATTTCCTATGGATATTCTTGGTGGGAATACATACTGCGATAGATTAAAGTCACAGTGTGTGAAATGTGTAACAGTAACAAAAATTAATTACAAGTATCGTGGAGGTAGCCAATGTAGAGGCTATTTCAAATGCAGCAATCTGCATGATCCAGTGTAAATGGCATTTGGCTGAACTCTGGGTCACACTGTCTACTGTTATGAGTATAGCTCTGTTGACTTTACCTCAGTGCACCCCTTACAACAACAGCAATTTTGATCCATTATAACTAGAGATGGGCTTGAACCAAATAATTCCACACCAACGCCTCTTCTATTTGGAGCGTTGCAAAAACCAGTCTCAAGTTCACATCAACGTTTCATAAATGGGCCCTGTGTTTGTAACAGACCAAACCAACCTCACCATGAAATCAACCTTTCATTCTGGGATGTTTTAAATCTTATCTGTGTCCTTGAGAAACACAGGGTGGGTCTTAACAGACTGAACAGCTCAGGAACCAACAAACTAACTGATATTTGGGCAGGTTCAGATGAATGCATCAAGTTTGGGAAAGGATCACCTCCTCCATCTTTTGGCATCATGACACACTAGATGTTCTTTATGTGACTTTACATCTTATTCTGTTGTCTACTTGTTCTTATAATTAGAAATCCCATGGTACATTAATTGTAGCAGATGCTCATGTATCAGTTACGCTCTGCTCCTTCTTCAGACTCCAGGCACAAGATGGTAGCACTATCATGCCTTAGTTGGGAGGTTATACTATTCGCTGCTCAACAGCAGTGTCTCTGGAAACTGAAGGAGCAACGTTGACAGGCTTCAAAGAACATCTCAGTCAGTCATTCTCAACTAGGAGCATGCTGGCACTAGACTACAGGGCCACCCAGGGTGGAAGATAGTGGGAAAGAGTTCAGAGTCCACCAGTGATACAAAGGACACCTTGTCTCACTAGGAAAAGACCTACCACACATTTAGGATCCATTATCTTTGCTTTCTTCCAGTGAGACCCGTTGATCCACCACATCAAAGGACACTCACAAACCCACAAGCAAACACTCTTATCAAGAAAAATAAACAACTACATATTCCAGCCAAGGCCGACTCAATGTACTGTGGCCCAATTGAAAATGATGGTATATATTGTTTTGCTGGTCCACAGCTCTGCAATTGCCCTTTCAGGTATCCAGGACAAGAACAGAGGGCTGGAAACCGAGATGGAGGGCCTGTGGTCTCAAGAGCAGTTGGAACAACATCAGAGAAGCCAACGGGGGATTTATGACTGAATGAATAATTGTTTCAGCAATTGTTTCAGCAATGGCAGTGTGCCCGCTAAGGCAGGCAAGCCTGTGGAAAGCAAGGGTCCAGAAAGCAGGTGGTCAAGTGCCTTCGCTGCAAACACTTTGACTCGCTCTGATAAAGAAACGTCATGAAAGCCATCAAAACAATTTCTCTGTGAATTAGACAGTGTCCACACAATTCACAGCTGAAGGCACCAAGCAACTGCGCTGTAATGGAGTCAATTTTCTCCTTGAAAGTACTAAATATAAATCTTTTCATAGGTATCCACCGGCAGAGCTATTTTTCCCCTGCCAGCTGTTGAAAACCATATCCATATCCAAGCCTTCCCCTGCTATCATACCGCTTTTGTGCAAAGCTTGAAAGCATAGATTTCATCACTTATTGGAGCACTTGGGAGCTATATGGCACACAGGAAATCCACACTGCCATGCTTTGCCATACGGGGAAGTTTCCAGGTAGTCTGCCAGCTGGCTAGATCTTGGCAGTGGGTTCTTCTGTTATTGCTCTGTGTCAGCACAGCTGGAGAACGTTCCACTGGCTCCACATAAAATGGTGCAGGAAACTTTGGAGATGATAAAATAGAAACCAGTTGAGGTACCTGGTATAAAGAGATGGATAAAGGCACTCTACCAATATGTGCCCCCTAGGCTCCATCTCATTTCTGCTGTCCTCCCACTGACTAACTCTTTGGAGACGGCATGATGTAATGCGCAGGCTGCTAATGTGTGCCTCTGGGCGGACCTCCTCCAGTGTTGGGGAATTGCTGAATAGTAGGGATTCAACGAGGTTAAGTCCTAATAGGTGAGTAGCAAAGCTGATTTCATTTTTGAATTAAGTGCTGGTTTTTGTGGGGGTTGCTGCCACTAACCAGGCAAGGAAGGGCCAGGTTCAGAGCGTTATTCCTCATGCCACATGCTGTAGGTGTGGTTCAGCTGGCATAAATGCACATTTATCTAATTAGCAAAAGGTTTTTAATGGATTCAGCCCTTCTCAGCAATATTGTTGGGTTGCTGCACCATATGAAGTTTAAAGCACGTACTGCATTCCAACCAGTAATTCATTAAGAAGATAAGAGGCCAGATTCTGATCTCACTTAAACTGGAACAAATCAGGAGGAACTCCACTGAAGTCAGTGGCACAACACAGACATAAAGCCAGTGTGAATGAGAGCCCAGTTCCATTTGTTGGGAAAAAAGAAATGAGTACTAGACACTGAAGACATCAAACTGGTTACCAGAAATAGAGCTGCTTCCGCAGCCAGGATGTTAGTCACTTTACATTTATGTATCAGTTTATTCAGTGTTTCAGAGTGAAAGTGGTTCTGCATAAATTGGTGAAACTCCCAGGGTTCCCTGTTAATCTCTGAGCAAAATCTGAGTGAACAGGTGGATCCCTCACCAAGCCACTGCCCTCTCCTCATTCAAGTTCCTGCTAAAAATGTGATGGCCCTGGGGAATCTATAACACAGTTTCTGAAAACACCATGTTGCATAAATTGCTAATAAACCAAATCCTTCCCCTTTTTGGGTTTCCCAGTGTGTTCTGTCTTCCCTGGGCCTGTCTTGACATTGTCACCTCTTTGGATCAGGGATTGGCTTTCTGCCTTGCACAGTCTAAGCACACTGGGAGCGCTTAACATTTAGTAACGATAGCAATAAAGATAGCTTTGCAGGGTCAGTCTGGGTTTGCCACGTCTGTCTTGTGCTCACCTACACAGGGTTCAGCTGGCTACTAAACTTGAGGCCACGAAGAAATTTCCGCCTGGATTGTTGACCTTGTAGTAGGGCAGGGACTTTGCTTTTTCCTGCAGCAATGAGCAGAGATGTAACAAAAACAGCTACTTCTGCTAGGATCCAGTGGGTGTGTCCCAACGGATCCATCGCCCATGAGGATGGGGTGCACTGAGCTGACTTGCAGTAGCTTGTGTTTTGGGGCTGCCCACTTGTGCTCCGTAGTCTCAGCCTTTATTTTTAAGAAATGAGCTCTTTAGCCCTTACAGTTGAGAAGATTGACCTCAAATGTGAGCTACGTGTAGCAGTGCTGCCAATTCTCACAAGTTTATCAGGAATCTAGTGGGATGTGATGTTTTTCTTAAAGCCCCAGGACATGCAGAATGTGACTACCACAGAAATTCAACCTTCATTTTTTTAAACACGAGTTTTTAATCCCTGTGGCTGCAGGATAAGCATGAAAACTCAACCCGTAAACTAGACAGCAAATAAAAAAGACCCAAACCATTATCCTGGGGGTGGGAATGACTCATGATTTTGGAATTTTGGGGGCTGGCAACAATGAATTTATGGCCCAGAGGCTGAAATGCGAGCTCTTGGAGATGCAAACTGATCAATTCATCCTGGTGGGTTGTTAACTCTGAGACCTATCTGTGATCATTTACATGTCAGTGTTGACTATTTCACTGCTGATCAAAGGAAGAAGACAGACAAATAGGTTCCCAAGATCTGCTATGAGCTGGATCACCTCGTGGCATCTCACCTGGGTGGAGCTTGGATTGTGGGCAGAGTTTAGGAAAATCCAGCTACTACTCCCCCCCAACCAGTTCAACCTCTGCCTGTGATGTGGGAGCACCTTGGTACATCCCATCTTCTTCGCTGTTATGAAAAGCCGCACAAGAGTTTCTTCAGGCCAGATCCTCCTTAAAATGTACTATTATTTTAAAAGCATAGTTGATTCTGCTCCTAGTGAAGGCAGTGGAACAGGATTGGCCCAATGCCTTTGGTTCTTGCTCTACTGCCTACATTTTCTCAGTGGAAAGTGGAGAGCCTATTAAAAGGACAGGGTAGCAGAAGCCAGCCTGTTGGAGCTGCATGTGGCTTTCCAGGGTGGAAAGAAAAACATAGCCTCCTTCAAGACAAAAGAGGCAAGAAAAGAAATTCGTGTTGGTTGGGTGAATCTGGTAGTTTTGAAAAGCCGCAGAGCGCAAAGGGGAAAATACACAGGGAAACCAAAATACAGACTCTTGTATAATGCCAGCAATTTTCCCTTTCTTTTCTGGGAAAAAAGAAGCATGAATGTGCAGTGTTAGGATTTGCTCTTTCAACAACTGAGTCAAATGCCATCTAAATTACACAAACAGATGAAGAACATGTAATGACAATGTTTTGTCATTCTTCTCTGGGATGTAGAAGAGGAGAAGGAAAAAATTGCATTAGGATTCAGATAGGATTTTGATGGGAGCCATTAAATGAGATTTAGGAGTTATTTTTAAACCTAAACCACTTGTGCTGCTCCAAACATGAGTTAACTGGCAAGTGATTTGAATTTTTCCATTTTCTTTATTCCTGAGAACATGCTTACCACATACGCAGGCTCCATACACTAGAGAGAGAAGATAAAGGAAGAATTGGTGTTCTGCTGTGTACCAGGGCACAATAAATAGCCACAGAGCAACAGCTGTTATTCATACTCCACTACAACCATTCTTTGGGAAATCTCCTTTTCCTACCTTCCTTGGGGCACTGAACAGGGATTATTATTTATCACCAGGGGTTTGCTCTTCCTGTGTGTTTGCACAGCAACTAACACAGTGGGGCTCTGATCCTGAATATGGTCTCTGCAATACAAGTAATAACTATTCTTTATGTGGCCCTCATCATGTTTTTCGTGCTGCATAAGACACTAAGGGCCAGCTCCAAAACCCACTGAAGTCAATGGATGGGGATCACCATGAAGACAGGTCCTGCTGTGAGCAGTTTATGATCTAGGAAACAGACACAGAGGGGACAGGACCAACTAGGAAGACGAAAGGAGGAAATAACGTGGAGAATTGTTTTCCCAGGGGTTATCCATTAGAACCATGTTGGTTTAATCTCGCACAATCCCATCCCACCACTGGGAGGCAATGTCCCTCTCAGAGAAGACCATCCCACCTTCTTTACTTACGAAAGAGAATCTTGTGCTTAGAGCACAGGATGGTGACTCCATAATCCTGGGTTCTGCTACTGACTCCCTGTGTACCCTTGGCAAAATCACTTTGCCTGTTCATGCCTCATTTTTTTCCCATCTGCACAGGGCCGGCTCCAGGATTGTTGACGCCCCAAGAGGCAAAAAAAAAAAAAAAAAAAAAAAAAAGGCCATGATCGGCACCTGCTCCACCACGCTACTTTCTTCTTCGGCAGCAATTTGGCAGCTGGTCCTTCCCTCTGAGAGGGACTGAGGGACACTGCCAAAGAGCCCAACGTGCCGCCCTTTCCCCTTGGCCACCCCAAGCACTGCTTGCTGAGCTGGTGCCTGGAGCCGACCCTGCATCTGTAACATGGCGAGAGTCTGGAAAGAGGATGCCTGGATTCATTCTGTTTTTATTATTTTTAATATCTTATTTCAAAAGAATGCCAGAAAAAAATGTTTCCTGTTTTGAAATGGTTCTTTCAGGTGCAGCTGCTGCACTGCCCAGGCTAATGGTCTGTAGGCCAGGGACTTGCTGCCACTCTGCTACCGCCATAACAAATGATACTGCTGCGTGTCTCAGAGCTGGATCTGGATCAGAGCTTTCCCAAACTGCAGGTTCTTCTGACCTGGTCCAGCCTATGGTATAACTCAGATCCAGAAGATATTCAGATTAGGCTTTACACTAAGGTGTTTGGATCCTAGTCCCTCTGGGGTTTAAGTGATGCAGAGCCAGCATGCGGCCTCTCTGAACAGAGGTGTTTTTCATCCCATGTACGCAGAACATGGATTACCTTTCTCTGAAACAGCTACAATTAGCCCACTTCTTTGTAGCCTCAGGTGGCACGTGACCAGGATCCATCCCTGAATTTGGTCCTCTTGTATCATTAGCTTCCCCAGCCCAGGCTGGATACTGATGGGGAGCATGACATGAATGCTGATCCATGCCCCCCATTCGCCCACTGTCAGAGGCAGACCGAGTGGGGTCCTGGCTGTTAGAGTTGGAAAAGAATTGTTAGATCAAGCCCTCCATTCCCTGCAAACATCGATTGACCCAACAGCAGCATTTCAAATGTATAACTATACTTTCCATAACGTGGCACACCAGAACCACATTGGCCCTTTTTGCTGCCGGGGTTGCAGCCTTGTTTTTGATTTAACCTTTCAGATTTACTTGTTTTCAGGCTCCCCCTGCCCACTGAATCTCTGTAGTCTGGATTATTTTTTCCTCAGGTGCACTTGCCCATGTTCAATCTGCATTTGGTTTCTAAATGCTCTAGAACCCAGTGCAGTGTTTTCAGTCACTCTAATGGGTTACCTAGTGAGGTGGTGGAATCTCCTTCCTTAGAGGATTTTAAAGTTAGACTTGACAAAGCCTTGGCTGGGATGATTTATTTGGGGATTGATCCTGCTTTGAGCAGGAGGTTGGACTAGATGACTCCTGAGGTCCCTTCCAACCCTGATATTCTATTATTCTAGGAATTTATGATTTCCCAATGTCTCCTGTTCTACTGTCCTCTGTAGAGCTGGTCAAATGTTAGTTGAGAATAAATCAGCTGATGAATTTAGCCTTTTTTTCATTTGAACATTGGTCAGGAGCCGATTCTGATCTCTTCAATTGTGTTCATGGCCAAAACTAGCCATCAAATGTACCTACCAAGCTTTTCTTCTATGTACCCTTCCCCCTTACTGCTTGTGATTCTTTCCCATATTCAGAAACCTGCAGCAGATACTCTTTATGCAGTTGACAGTGGCTCTATGCTCGCCTGGCAAATGAAGAGAGGTGGGAGGATATTCAAGGTGTTTGCAGTGTTCATCAGCTCTCCAGCAATTGTTTCTAATAGCTGAGGGACAGTTACTGCTGGAGGTCTGTTTTGATTTCTGCACGTGTCTGAATGCTACAACGTGATCATTGGCTCTGCTGGTCACTGTGCCCGATACCAAGGCTGTGGACAAGCTAAGTCAACAACATCCTTACTTTCCAAAGAAATCTCTCTCTCTCTCTCTATACACACATGTGCACGTGCATACACAAACACACACTTCTAAAGAATCCAGCACTTCAGTAACTAGACATTAAGCACAGAATTAAGAATTGCTTTAGTAGGTCCATAAAGGATCCTGCCTCTTCTAACTTCCTGGATGTAGGCAACTATTACAATTATATTTAATTACAATTGCTTCAGTTACTTGCTGCTTCTGTTACTGTTATTATCTATCAGTATTAAATGATGGGGGTTTTAAAAAAAATAACCTTCCCAACACACAAGATCTTTCAACGTAAAAAGAGGAAAGCCACTGTTGCAATTTTCCCCATGAGTTACCAATAAATCCTGACCACAAACCAACTCTGTAGGTTGGGGTAACCAGTTTTGTTAAACCCTCCACAGAATTCCTGCATTTTAGGTGCTCAGAGGCACTCATTTGCCGTCCACGTCCCTTAAAATTCTCATGGTGCCTATTTATTAATTTATAATTATTAATATTAGTATTAGTATTTTTGTCCTGGGGAGCAAGTTGAGGCTGAAGTTATGATCCCTGGGAGTGGGATCATTTGAAAATGGGGAGTGGGGAGGGGAAACTCTACAGCATAAAGGCATTATTTATGAGGCAATGACAAAAGAACTAGCCAGAAGACCTGCACTCTCATCCCTTTTGCTCATTTCTCAAGAGAGAGGCTGCAGTTTCATCCTCCTAACCATAAGCCTCATCTAGACTGACATTTTGCCTCAATTTCAGCCATCAATATAGCTTTGTCAGTGCAACCCCCTAGCATTTCAGCCACTGGTACAAAAGGCAGCTCTTCCTAGGGGCTGCATTAGAGCAGCTAAACACCCTGGCTGGCCACTGCTGGCTGAAATGGGAGCAAGCCCCCCAGTCTAGATAAAGCCCAAGGCTCAGTGGCAGTTCTGCTCAAAAAGATAATCAAATAATGATCAAGTCAAATAAATTTACCTTCCACCCAGCTATGTGCACCATTTATACCTATGAGCTTCCTACTGTGCTGCTTCTATCTTCCAGGTGAAGGCTCCACGCAAGGGAATTGGGAATGAGCTACTGCTCCAGCGCCGCAGGCCCACGAGGGGGTCTCCAAAGCAGCATGCCATCATTCAAGTGCCAGAACTTAAGCAACCCAGCAAGTGCAGCGGGTATGTTAGGGACACTTGCAAAAGTGCCTTTAGGTACTGAGCCCATGTAGCTAACCCCTACTGAGGCTGACAGTAGGGTTGAAAGTAGGGGCTGTTAGATCTAAAAAAAATAAATAAAGCCTCCATCACTTGAGCAAAAGGACTAAATCCTCTAGCGGGAAGCAATATCAAACCTGTAATTCTCTTATGTGGAGCAACCAGTAAAGGGGGACAGGCTCAAACTCTCTTTGCGTATTATGGCTCCTGTCCTCAGCGCTGGGCACAGTGATTGGAGTCTGCATGCAGATACGGGTGGCTACAGTGTCCCGATTAACTGTCTGGCCTAGAGCTGCCACTGTTAGGGCTGTTCTCTGGCCATGAATCCCTGCTGCTGACGCCTGCTGTGGGGCGTTGAATAGAGCTGTTCTCTGCAGGGCTAGGAGAAAGTTATGAGAAGTGGAATAGCCAGAAAGAGTCACAGAGATGGTGAAAAGAAGGACAAAATTGTGAATTAGGGCCCCTGCGCTATTAGTGGCATTTCAGAATATTCCTCCCTCACATCCATGTGTGGAAATAACCTACAGGCTGTGTCCAAAGTGCTAAGAGCCAAAGGCCTTACAGACCAAACTCCCTTGGGGTCAGTGAGCTAAATCCCCAGTCTGTACACATCCCTACCTGCTTAGCATCATTAGATTGTGATTGCGGTTGTGCCCATGAGGTGGTTTCCAAACTTGTAAGAAGGCCCAGGCCCTGCCCCTAAGAGCTTAGAGTCTGCAAGACAGAACCAGCCAAAGGGTCGTTTCAGGGAACACAACACACACGTGGGATGGTGGGAGTGACAGCTGGAGCTTCATGACACATCAGACTTGAGGGAAGGGTCTGACCAATAAGAGGGAAGCAGCCTGCTGTGGAAACTTGGCATTCCCTACCTATGGGGCAGAGTGGAAGAGAAGGCAGAGATGATTGTGGGATAGTAGGATGAGCAGGATTTCAATATTGTGCTCACTGGCAGAATGGAGGGGGGGATGGAGCGCCAGGAAAATAGACAGGGCCAGAGGAGTAGGGAGGGGCAGAGTTATGGAGAGCATTCTACGGGGTGACAAGATGACTGGAGTTTAATATGGCATTGAAGGGGGAAGCCAGAGGAGGGATTCAAACAGGGGGTGATGCAGTCAGTTCGAGGGGCTGGGAAGATGACCTTGGTAACTGCATTTTGCATGGATTATGGTGTGTGGGGGGCGATAAAAGAAGAGGTCACCTCAAGGCAGGATTGAGGGTTAGCATTTTTGATGTTTGGACAAAGAGAAAAGCTCAGATCTTAGAGACAAAGCTCCCATGGGAAACAGTGAGGCCAAATCCCTGAAGTCTGTGCTCAGTTTTTCACTAGTTATTACTCAGGTAAAACCCCACTGACATTAACGGGAGTTTGCCAGAGAACAAACCTAACCAAACGGGAGCAAGTACTTCCGAGTCTGGCCCGGTAGGAACACTGTTTTAAGTCGCAGCGATATATTTTTATAAGGACCTTTTTCTGTTCAGCAGCTAAAATTCTTGAGAGTTCTCTCTTGTGTTCTCTTGTGTGTGAAGATCATGGGACAGAGTCTCTCCTGTGCTTAAAGCTAGTTAGGGAAGGGCTGTTAGGGAGTCAGTTATGATTCCTTGATCCTCAAATTTTCCCTGCTCCAGTGCAAATTAGAGCAGCCTGTATGTTGTTGTAACTGATGATTGTTGGCAATGAGCCCTAAGGAACTGCACACCAGCTGGGAATTACCTAGTGGAGCATCCGTCCCCAGCTAGCTGGTCTACCCTGTTATGCCCCCTGCTCTGAGAGGAGGGGAGAGTGGGTGTAGAAGCTAGCTCTGCCAACATTATGGCTGCTGAGACCCACAAGGAAGAATCCTCAACCAGCCAGCTGTGGCCAGATTCTGGATTCTTCAAGCCACTGAGGAAGCATCAAGGGGACAGAAGTAGGACAGAGAACTGGGTCCAGCTGTGATCAGCAATATTATAAAATAGAAGCCAAAACTAAGATACAGCACATCTCTCTGTTTCTCCCCAGCTTTCCTTGGTAAGTGGTCCAAAAAGCCAAGTAAACATACAGATCCCCTGGGATCTGCTATCTTAGCAAAATCCACTGCCCAGAGGTGGGGACACCCTTTCCTTCTCTCTGTCTTTTCTATTCTGGCCTGTGCACATTGACTTCCAGCTGCATTTATCTGATCTGTGTGTTGAATGGTGATGAAGTGACATCACCATGGCAACAGTGTTGATTTCCTGGTCCCTAGCAACCTGATGTGAGCTGATGTAAAATGTGCACTTGTTTCCTGTGCCGGCTGATCTCTTTTAATGTATCTATGAAATTTGGGGTTTTGGGATTTCCCCCCCCCCCTTGGCTGTGCCATGACATCAGAAGCATGAAGTGTGGTTTTATGGAGGGTGGAGCCAGTTTTTTATAAAACAGTTTATTTTCTCTGAGATTAGTTCTGATCCCAAGTCTTATTGTGCTTAGGGGCACTAATATACCCAGATCCCTTTTAACGACCTGATTAATTTTTATCTTTTGTTTATTGTGTTTATCTGAGGTAAACGAGAGCAAAAGCAGAGTAAAATACTTAAGTACCTTCAGTGGGTTTGTCTCAAAGTGTGTTGTAGAACTGATAAGTGAAATTGTTTTTAATTGTTCACTTTATTAATGTAACTTCTGTTCACCATTCACTACACTTGCCTGCATTGTAACTTCTGTTCACTGTTTGCCATATTGTAATTCAAACCCCATTTTAAAACGCTCACTCCATTTTGTAAAAGCTTCCTCCAACCTTCATTTTTGCAAACCCTGCTGTAATCTTATTAGTTAGTTTAGATGTGTGAATGAGGCATGTATGGATGATAAAATCAACCTCCAGCCCCAGCCTGTCCTAATGAGGTGAAGTTCAACTACCAACGGCTGAAGACCTAGACAACAGTGAAACAAAGTAAAAAGCATCCACCCTAAAAAGAAAAGGACAAAAGAACAACAGAAGGAAGATCAAAGCCAGGTTCAAGGCTGAAAGTCACGCCTGCAATTGACGGGTGATCAATCCAAACCCAAAGGCAGCGTGACACAGCAAGACCTATAGACTTTGAATCCAAACTAAAAGCCTGTAAAAAAGAAGGGTGAGATAAGAGACTTTGGGTAACATTCTGCTGCCAACATGGAGCCAGCCACCTGCTGATTAATTTAACAACAGCAGAATGAAGCAACTCCCATGAACTAACACAGGGAAAAATCCCTATAAAGCTGGACTCTGAAGACTGAGGACTTTGAGTCTATGGTTCTGCTGCCAGCCTCCAGGAGCATCAGGTGCACCTGACCCGGACTCGGCTCCACTCTTGTGTACAGAGTACCTGGCCAGTATTCTGTCACAAGCAACTTTAGGCTGGTAACTATAATATCTACACAGAACTTGTATGAATGATTGTGTGAATGTATGTATATATATATATATATAATCATAGGAATAAGTAACCAAACAACATTGTTTGCTGTTATCTTTTATTTTATTATGGTATTTACAATAAATGTGACAAATGTCTTGTCCCCTTTAAGATCCTGCTAGTTTTTATTGGTATAACAGTGTCTCGTGTTCACCATGGGAGAAGTAGAGTAGTGGACATATTAACACTATCATTGTGTTCGGGTCACTTGTAAATGAGTCTCATTTTCTAAATATCAGCATTCTGATGGGCAGCTGCATTCTGAATTTGTGTGCACTATTACTGCAGATGGGATATTTGCTTGCACAGATGGCCAGTTAGGTGCCTAATTGGCCACTCGCACATGTAGCTCACATTGATCATGGGAGTCTTTGTCCTCTCTGGTGGTTGGTCCAGAAGATAAAAGAAGATAAAGTCTTTTACAGGCTGCCAGCTAGGGGAATGTCTCCTTTAATTTAAGCAGGGGAAGCATATACCTGCAGTTCAGGTGGTCACAAATTCAAACTCTGATGATGGCCCAAGCATTCTGGTACCTACAGATCTAAAAGTGTGCATCTCTAGTGTTTAAGCTAAAGAAGTAACTCAGTCCAGCACAAAAGGAAGAATATATAATTCTTCAGATTGTCCGCTGGAGGGAGACATGATCACACAAGCTCAGCCAGTCTATTACAGCTGAATACACCATACATTTTTGCACCTGAAAATCTGCCCTCAAAGTAAGGAACAAAATTATAAATATAAGAAGTGAGCTTAATAAATATTTTATTTTAATGGCAAAACTGGGAGCAAAATTTCTGGACATCCAGAGACCCCCACCCATTTACTCTCCAATGAAATGGCCAGGCACAGCTCAGATAACCAGAGGACAAAAAGCTAGGGACGTTACAACATCAGAACATACTCTGATTGCCTGGCCACATCCTGAGACTCTAACATTGAACCAAGTTCATACAGGCACAATTTAGGTGGCTCAATCTGTTCACAGAACAGGTACAGCATTGGCAGGGCAAACTTCTTCACACTTCTCCACCAAAGTGCCTCCACCATGGTCAAGAAAGACAATCTGGAGATGATGGGGAAAGGGAGGTAGGGATTCAGTCTCCTGGCCCATCTCTGCTGAGACAACCAGCAAAAGAAGCGACAGTGTCGTGGCTCTTGTGCTTTGGACCCCCATGGGGCCCACCAACTTGTTTAGCACAAGTCAATAAACGCTCATCAGATCGTACCAACTTTCAGTCATTATCACTGGATTAGAACTGGTGATTTATTTCTTGCTTAATATTCCATTTCTCATTTCCTGAAACGTCCATTTCCTCTTGGGTCTAGGACTTCACTGGTTTTGAATGTAGCATGAGCAGGAAGCTGCCCGCTAGATCGGAAAGAGAGAATTATTTTAGGCACAAATCCTATTCCTCTCCCTGCCTGAGCAAGTGGGTCCTGAAAGGCAGTGGAGCAATGAGGTGTCATTGCAGGTGGGAAGGGCAGGGAGAGACAAGCTGTAGATAGTCTGCATAGGGAGAGGCTGCAAGCCCTGAATGGAACGGAACTGAGTTCCACGAACACTAGCTCAGAGGAGATGCGTTAGGAGCAAAGTGAAGGGTCTTGGTGTGACCAGTAGATCCATAACTACTTGGATCAAGCAGCCAAATACTCTGCTTAAAGGAGCCCAGGGGCAGTGGAGCTGATAATAGTAGCTGAGGGGCAGTGCCCCAGCTTGTGGGTGGAAAATTCTGACTCCTGTGCAATAACAGAACAGAAAGCCCAAGCCTGTTAACTCTGGCTTTGCACAGGGAGGGTGGTTTGGGTCCCGACTGAATTATCCACACATCCCTCCCACAACATCTAAGGAGTGCTGCTAGTAATAAACACCTCAAAGAAACTCACTTGCGGTTTCATCAATATGGAACGGCCTGACCGTGAGGAAGTGCATTAAAAGAGCCATGACAGATTTTCTTCTCGGGTTTCCCCTCATCAGATCCACATGCAGATGAAGGAACCCATAAGGAGATTGATCTGCAAGCTTTTATCCTCCCAAAGCTGTACTGAGTGGCTGCATGAACCATTTCTCAAGGACGCTGTGTGTTATTTAGAGACAGCATTCTCCAAAACAGCCCCTGCATGTCAATGATGGTAACAAAGGAAGTCTTCATCTGTGTTTACTATCTGGCATCCACTCAATCATATTTTATACAGTGTTTGTTCAAAGGGCAAGAAAGAAAATTGCTCAAATGTATTTATTTGTCAGGAAAATACACAGAAGCTTGAAAACCAACTCAGCAAACCTGTGATGCTTTTTCTCAGTCAGCTGGGATGCAAGTTTTCTAGGCACTGGCCCTGGTAGAGTTTCAGATCTTAATAGTCATTTCCTGTTAACATTTGCTTTGGAGCCAAGAATGAATCATACTCTGATTCTACATGTTCTTTGCTGCTTTCCAGGAACCATGGTCACTCTGCAAGTTACTCATTTGATGGCTGCTCTGGGTATATATGAAGTGGACTGGAAAAGCCTGCCTGGATAGCTAGTTGTTGTGAATACATGACCTCAGAAAAGCTCTCCTTTGGGACATGTCTCTGAGGAGTTCTGGCAAGTTTTTGAACAGCTGTCATTGGTATGATTTGGTGGCTAGCCCTTCTCCTTCTCCTCTCTCACCGCACCCTTCTCCCTTGCTGTGAAAAGCTCATTCTTGGCTCCTCCTCTTCCTTCCCCTCCCCATTTCCACCTTATTATCCTTTTCTCTTATTTTTTTGATAGAACCTGGAGTTTTCATCCCATTCTTTTGTTTCTGTGTTGATTTTGCACAGCCCCAAAGAAATACGTTCGGAGTGGCACCTGGATCCTGCTAATCAGCTCAGGATGCTGCAACGCATGGTCCTAGTGGTTTGGATCAGGTATGCAGTAGTTATTAGGGTTGGCTGAAAATTTTTGATGGAAATTTTTTACTGGGCTAACAGTTCTGAGGGAGGTGTGCCTCTTTAACGTGCCTAACTCCAAGAGAGGGTTCGCAGCTGAGACTTGCAAACAGAGATAGGGGCCAAGCTCTGTGAGAAGGGTGGGGCTTAGCACACACCCCTCTCTTTGGCATCTCCTATTGGCTAGGTTAGGCCGCTCTCCACCTAGCATGCTGTTTTTTGTGGATTGCATTCTAACTCCTCTCTCTCCCCATTCATTGTAGAGGGAGCCTTGGAGCAGTGGTAAAAAAAGAAAAAGAAAAAAAGAAGAGGGTAAATGAACCAGTGGTGTAGCTAAGAGTGGAAATTTGGGTGGACCCTGACTTTCGGATGACTGGGCAATGACAGACTGTGTTAGCTCAGCTTCTCCCCCGATGCCACACCCTCTTCCTAGCCCTACTGCCCCCAGACACAGCGGGCAACTCACAAAAAGGCAAGGCAGAACTGCCGGAGTGTATCCTTCTGAAGGGCGGGTGCAGGGCCGGCTTTATTAACTGCGGGGCCCGATTTGAATACCCGGCAGCAGTCTGGGTCTTCAGCAGCACTTTGGCGGCAGGCAGTCTGCTCCGGGTTTTTCGTGTCATTGAAGGACCCCCCACCACCGAAATGCCGCTGAAGACCCCCAGAGTGGACACCCCATCACCGAAATGCCACTGAAGACCCCCGGAGCAGACCCCTGCCGGATGAGTAAAAAAAAATAATGTAAAAGGCACCTAAGGCATGGAGCCTTGACATGGGGCCCTCTTAGGCGTGGGGCCTGATTCTGGGGAATCGGGCGAATTGGCCTAAAGCCCCTCGGCAGGTGCATAGCTCTGTCCTTGATTTCAGGTGCCTGAGTGACACTCCAGGCGCTGTGGCAGCACTACACCCCTGCTCAGATTTGGGTGGGTCTGGATGGTAAGGGTCCACCCATGAACCTAAACAAAACTCCACGTTCCCCAAATGAGAAGTGGGTAAACACCATCTACTTTGTTGCCTAGCACCTAACTCAGGCCTTGTGGATCGCAGTGTTGTTCCTGCAATTTTTCTAGGTGCCATAGCACCCAGCATCGCACCACCTAAGTCCATTTGTGAATTCAGGCAAAGTTCCAGGTTACCCACAGTCAAGTGACAGAGCCAGCAATAGAACACAGGTTTCTTGAGTCATTGGCCAGTGTACTACCCACTAGGCAACACAGCCTCCCTAGGAGGCGATGGCCCTGCCCTGAGGAGCTTGCAGACACAGGCAGTGTCTTAGCAAAATGGTGAGAGTATAAATCTTACTTTCTTTTACAAGATTTTGATTCCTCTCCCCTGTTCTCCCTTTGTCCCACTGCCTCAGCCAATGGACTCTCTCCCCACTGGCCCAGCATGCCCTTCTCTGCCCTGCCCTCTCTGGTCCACTTATGTATTTTGGTATTAGTGCCTCCTGTAGTATTTTATTGCCTCCACATTTGTTTTATTATCAGTTCCCACCTCCTATAGTTCCCAGCATCTCCTTCCCTGGTAAACATCTGTTCTCTCCCTTGCACATTCAGAGCTCAGCTCTGCTTCTATCAGAGGCTATGGAGAGCATCCGGACTCTCTACAGGTATGTGCTCACCCATGCGCTGCTGCTCTAGCAGCCTTTCTGGGCTGTCCCCCAAGAAAGGAGGCTGGTAGGCTTTGACCTGGTGTTTCTGGGAAAGGGTCAAGGTTGACCAGCTGGCTTGGCTTCTCCCACTGCCCTTCTTGTTGATGCCTCTCTCTGATTTTGTCCAGGGAAGCAGGGACCTTGTGGGCTAGTATCTGGGGGAGGAAGTTGGCAGCCCCTGCCCATGTGTCCTGGGTGGTCTGAGTCAGGGGAGAGGTAGAGGCCTCTAAAGTCCTATTGACCCTAGAATCTGGGGTCCAGGAGAGGTGGGAGGCAGCAAGCTTCCCCTGACTTGCTGCAGCTGCTTCTCTGGGCCAAACTTCCAAACTACCGCCTGCATTTGTGTGTGTGGAAACTGGTTGTGCTGAGAGTTTTGGCTCCCTTTGACTCCCTTTCGGTGGCCACTTGGGCAGCAGTGGTGGCACGCCAGGCCCCCTGCCCAGAGCAACAGCCGTGGGAGCCCCCTGCCAGAGCACCCAAGTTTTGGTCAGGGATATTTATATAGTACAAGACATGGACAGGTCCTGGGCTGTGACTTTTACTAAAAATACCCATGACTAAATCATAGCCTTAGTTATCGGATGATAAAGCATTGTTCTAGAGGGGGCTGAAACTTTATGTCATGGCCCTGATTTTCAGAATTGCCTTATCTCTGCCTCCAGTGTAGCACCTGCAATTTTGTCCTCACAAACGCAGGTAAACATCTTGTGGGTGCAATCAAGTCATTAGCAGCAACAGTAATAGACAGTCCATGGGCTGATTTGTAGGCACAAACCCCTCAGTTCTCAAAACCAGAGGCCACTTGTCAAAAGGGTAGGAGAGGTCTTTTCTATCTAATTATATATAGCTGGCTGTATACATTATAGCCAAGTGATTCATAGTCTTTCTAGCACTCTCAGGTTTGTTAAATGTCTGTGACAATATGTGTGTGGGAGGAGGTGTATGTGTGTGCATGGGGAACACACGTGTTTACAACAGCTAGTCTCTTGGCAGTTATTTTTGGATGAATGGTTTATTTTTTCCTGTCTCATTGCTTTGCTGTCCAATTCATTCATAGAAAACTTGGGAGCTGAATTCATCTGCTTTCCCCACCGGGAGTGACAATGGCAGTGCCTGGAGAGGCCAGAAATACATTTCCTGGGCAGGTCTGATATTTTCAGGGAGGAGATTTGTTGTTGTGGCTTTTTTAAAGGACTTGTTAAAAAAAAAAAATCTTTCTGCTTCAAAATTAATCTGCTTGGTTCGTTTGTTTGGCTGATTGATTTCCTGGAAATCTTACACAACTGGATTTGAGGCCTTTGGGTTTTTGTTTTTTGTCCCAACACAATGTTTGTCTGGAAAATAAGCAGCATTTGTGAACCAAAGTTAACGATCCAGACAAAGAAAGAGCCAGGCATCTCCTTAATAGATCGTTGGATCCTTTGTGCACATTTCAGACTATTAGCATTCACCATCTGGTGGACTGTATTGTCCATGTTTGTTGTAATACCCCATTGTGCTTGTTTCATCCTGGCTTCTTTTTGCAGCACAACATGCTAAGGCAACAAAACTTGAGTCATCCATTCACTTGAGCTGTGCATTGCCACCATGGCCGAGTGGTTGGAGCAGGGTATTGGGAATCAGGACTCTTGGTATTCCTAGCTCTGTCGCTATCTCTGGCTTTGGGCAAGTCGCCTGGCTTCTGTGTCTCACATAAAATATGGAGATGACGATACCTATCTCAGAAGGTAGTTGTTGTTGTTTATTTGTATTACCATAGCAGGTAGGAGCCCCAGTTATAGACCAGAATCCCATTATCTAGGCGCTGTACAAACACCAAACAGAAAGAGGGTCCCTGCGGCAAACAGCTTGTCTAAAAAAGAGCTGTGAAGACAAAATCGCTAACTGAAAGTGCTTTGAGATCCTTGAGTGGAAGGTGCAAAAGATGAGCAAAGTATCATTCTAATCAGGCTGCAAGTACTATGGGAAAAGCCTTTCCTGTGCAGTCCTGGGCAGAACTAATGAAACGCAGACACTTAAAAAACAAATAATAACAAGGATTGAAAAATTCAGCATCTCCAGCATTGAGCAAAAGTTCAGGTCTGTTCAGTTCCATCTCTAAACTCGTTCTCCTAGCTCTTTCCTCTGACCCTAGTGCAGTGGTGCCCAAACTTTACCTGTCCTGCCCCCACCCCTTACCAGTAATGCATTCTGTCCATGCCTCAGGCCCCATTACTGTGCTGTTGGCTTTGCAGAGGAGCTCAGGCTGAAGGCAGAGCTGGGGGCAGAACTGGGGATGAGGGAGGAGATGGGGATGAGGAAGGAGCTGGAAAGGGAATGAGGACAGAGTTGAGTTGGGACCAGAGTAGTGGGTGGAGTGGACCTGTAGCTGGAACCAGAGCATGGCTAGAGGAGGGAAGCTGGAATATTTTTTATAGTGGGGGTGCTGAAAGTCCTCATGCTTCTCTGTGTTAAGACTAAAATTTTGGCAACTTTGTTAGCATATTGTGATGGCAAATTTTGGGTGGTAGTCACTTCTCCACTAGGAGATAGGCTGAGACCTAACAAATTCATTCCAGTTACTGCAGACTAGGGCTGGGTTGAAGCCAGCCACCATTTAGGTCAGCACTTCCCAAACTACAGATCGCCAAGTAGGGTAGCACCATCAGCAAAATGGCATCTTCCACATGGCATGACCTCATATGTATAGTGTGTGTGTGTGTGTGGTCACGCTGTGCAGAGGATGACATTGTATTCTACAAAACGGCAGCCTCCATGCTGCTTGTGGGGTTCAAGATTTAATAAAGTGTCAAAATGGGGGTCATGTAGCCAAAACGTTTGGGAACTACTGATTTAGGTGAAAAGCTCCATATCCTATTACAGATTCCCTACCCAGTCATTTGTCAAGCTTTTCCCTTTCCCCAAAGTGCAATATACATTCTCCAGAAGCAATTGGGCCAGATCCTCAGCTGATGTAAATCAGCATCACAGAGGAACCATCTCATTGTTCCAAATTGTTGATAGACTCTCCTCTGTAATCTGGCCTGTGAAAATATTCTCCCCCACGGAGATGCTCTTATAGACTTGTCACAGATTAATCTGTTGTTTGTTTGTGATTTTTTTTTCATATATACAAACCAAAGGATGTTTTTAAAGTTGAATTTCACATTGATTGTCTTGATTTCATTGCTTGATTTAACACTGATTGAGTAATTAAAGAAATGAAAGATAATCACTTGTTCACTGAGGAAGTAGGCCAGCAGCTAGTTACTCATTCCCCTGTGCTTCTTCCTCTTGAAATGGGAGGAAGAATTGTCTAGTGGTTAGAGGGGGGTGGGGTGGCAGAAGACCTGGGTTCTATTCCCAACTTGAAGCTACTTCTGTATTCATGCCATTAGTACCCTTTTTATCTCCAGGGGAGTTGACTGTACACATACCCAGAAGTGTGTGCAGCATAGCGAGCAGGCAAGGTCGTTTAGGTAATGGTGCGGGGAGGTTTGCTACTTTCAAAGATAGGAACAAGAAAATGAGCTGCAGTTGATCTGAAGTAGTCAGAGTTTTACTCACAAATTGTCCTTTGGACTGTTTCCCACTGCCCACATCATAACACCCCCCAATCACAGGGCTCAGACTTCAGAGCAGGAATTCTCTCTTCCTCTCTGCTTGGAAAGAGCCTTGAACAAATTGGGCACCACCGTAATCTTAACAACTGGTTCCGCATCCACTGTTGCATCAGATTCAAGCTTGTTATCACCACAGTCAAAGCTAACTCCACCCTTGACACAACTTGCTGTAGACTCTGATCTCACATCTTAGGTAGACTAAAACGTGTACTTTCAATACACGACTGATCGCTCTGCCATACTAGCTATTTATAGTATATGCGATCTAGGTTTCATTTGTCTCCCATCCCTCTGCTTCATTGCTGCTATCTCTTTGTTAACTCTTTATGGTGACCTCTCTCCTGATTAGCATTCAGGGCAAACTGTGCTGCTCAGTAGTACACCTTGACCATCTTTAGCCCAGAAGAGGAGGATTAATTATCTTCTCCAGTGCTAATGGAAACATCAAAACCTTGTACAGCACGTTCTATGATAATAGATCGATCTCATAAGAGAGCTAAAGAGATCATGATTTCTCTCCTAAGGCTCTTTGGAGACCACGGGATTGCTAATGATGCACAACAGCCCTATGCTTGTCCTCAGCCTGGTGTAGCCGTGAAAAACAGGAAACTGCTTCCTTTCAGTGAGGGTGAAGCTGAGAAGGGACCTCTTGGGCATCTCACAGTGCAAGAGAACCACCTTAAAATAGCTCATGTCAGAATAAACAGTCACATCCTGTGTATTTCTGTTTACCAAAGGTGACTCTACTGCTCCAAAACAAATGGGCAAATTCAAATATTTCTACCCTCAGGATCTTTTTTAAGAATAATAAACAATGTTCTACATTTTCAGAAGTAACTAGTGATTTTGGGTGCCTCAATTTTCCTGATTTGAGACGCTCTGAAGAGGCCTGATTTACAGGGGGAAAGAGCTCAGCACTGATGGAAACCAGACTTCATTAAAGGGTCTAAAGTGGGACATCCCAAAATTGAAGCATTTAAAATCATTAGTCACGTCTGAAAATGTAGGGCAATATATTTGGTGGATTTGTACAGCACTGTACTGTTTTTCGTGTGTGCTCCTCTTTTGTTACTTCTGCACTGATAAAATGCTACTACAAGTAATAAATATTTATTTATTTAAGGGAGTTGGGCTTGGTCCTCTGGGACACCTGTAAAGTTTGGATCTGATTCCAGGTTTGGAACTTCCGCCAAAGCTCAGGGAGGTGTGTGGCTGAAGGTTTCAATGCAGGTCGCTATCTAACAAGTTTAAGTCTTTTCCATTTCTAACATCTTCTAGGATGTCAAGAAAGCTGTGGTTCTTTGTGACACCAACAAATGCCCCTCTACATTCTTTCTCAACCTTAGTCAGGCGTTCAGTTCTGTCAGATGCACTTCCATCTAGGGCCTTCTTGCAAAATTTGGCTGCCCAGACAAACTAATCAACCTTATACTAATCAATCTTCCATGGCAACATGCAGGCCCATGTATCCCCGGGTGCTAACTCATCTGATCCCTTTCCTATAGCTGATGGGGTTAAATGGGGCAGTGTGCCTGCTCCTACATTATTTATTTTGTTCTTAGCTGGAGTGCTAGAAGTCGCTGTATGTACTACCACTACAGGTGTCACTCTAACAACACGATTTTCGACTTCTAGCTTCGAGGCCAAAAGCAAATCCCAGCAAAACAAAGTAAAGGATCTACTGTATGTTGATGACTCAGGGCTTGGCTACACTGGTACTTTACAGTGCTGCAACTTTCCCGCTCAGGGGTGTAAAAAAACACCCCCCTGGGCGCTGCAAGATGCAGCGCTGTAAAGAGTCAGTGTAATCAGGGCGGCAGTGCTGGGAGCGCGGCTCCCAGCGCTGCACGCTACACCTGTAAAGGATGTGGTTTACGTGCAGCGCTGGGAGCTCTCTCCCAGCCCTGCCGCTCTGACCACACTCACACTTCAAAGCGCTGCCACGGCAGTGCTCCCACAGCGCTACCCCGGCAGCGCTTTGAAATTTCTAGTGTAGCCAAGGCCTCAGCGTTTGTCACCCTTTCCGAGAATGACCTCTAACATTTGCTGAATTCTTTTGCCCATGCTGTATCCCCCTTTGGCCTCCGTATTAATGTAAAGAAAACAGAAATCCTGTACCAACCATCTCCTGGCACAAACCCATCACCACCAGAAATACAATTGAATAGCTGCCAATTAAACAATGCCAAGTCCTTCTGCTACCTAGCTAGCACAATTACTTAAACACCGGCATTGACAAAGAACATTCTGCATGCTTACAGGCCACTGCCTCAGCTTTAGGTCATCTATGAAAAGAACTATAGACAAGATGGGAGGTCAAAGTGCCCACAAAATGTCATGTTTACAGAGATGTGCTCTCTGGTCTTCTATAGTCATTAGAGACCTGCCCCCTTTATTGTTGTCATATCCGAAAATTTAACTGCCTGCAACAATGCCACCTCAGGAGGTCATCTGGTTTAACCCCCTCCCCCTCATGATTTTTGTCCCAGATCCCTAAATGGCCCCCTCAAGGATTGAGCTCACAAACCTGGGTTTAGCAGGCCAATGCTCAAACCACTGAGCTATCTCTCCCTCCACCCCCACAAGGCATAATGGGAATCAAATGGTTTGACAATAATCACCAACATGAAGTACTATGACTGGCAGCCATGGTAAGCGTGGAAGCCATGCTAGCGTGGAAACAAATGACCTGGGTCAACCATATCAATCAGATGGGTAACAATTGACTGCCTAAGAGAGCTTGGTACAATGAATCTGAAAAATGCAGTAGGAAGGTTGGCCGTCCCAAACTTCACTACCAGGATTGCATCAAGCAGCACATGCAGTCTGCCAGGCTGGACTTAATGACGTGGGAGGATACAACCCAGGACAGCCAAGCTTGGCACTCTGCTACAAAGGAAGCAGAACGAGCAACAGAATATCGTCATGCCCTCTTGGCCGACAGTAGGATGGAACATAGACGCCAGCTTGTCCTGGCACATCTCCTGAACCCCACATGTGGAAACTGATTTCCAGTAGTAGCCATACTCTAATACGAGCGGCAGTCATTATATATACACATGAGGCTTTCAAAGCATCTTACAAAGCTGAGTAAATATTTTACCACCATTTTACAGCTGGGAAGGCACCAATGGCATGAATGTGACACTACTGGGTAGAGCTAGGAAAGGTGGCCATGTGGTGAAGGTCCTACACTGCAACTCAGGTTAGCTGGAGTCTAGCCTTGCCTTTGTCACAGGCTTCCTGTGTGGCCTTTGGCAAGTCTCTTGATCTCGCTGTCTCAGTTCCCCATCTGTAAAATGGGGGTTACTTTCTGTGGTGTCTATTTAGATTGAAAGCTCTTTAGTGTAGGACCAGTCTCTCCTGTGGTTTTATACAGCACGCGGCACAACGGAGCACCAATCTCTGTTTAAGAGTCTATGGGTAACGTAATGCAAATATTAATAATATGTCATCCCCTCCTAACAGGGCAGCTCTGAGTTGGGGATGAGGAAGGGACAGATTTATCAGCTTAAGTCAGTGGAGATGCAACCAGGGTATAACTGGTCTGAGCTGCTTTCTTGACAGCTGTCGCTGAGATTCTTATACTTTGGGGGAAGTTGAGGGGTGAAGATGAAAGGAGTTGGGGAAATAAAAGATGAAAACAAGAGGAAGGGCAAGTGGCAGTTATTTACCTCCCAAGCTGTTCATTCCGTACATGTTTGAAAGCTGTCTTCAGATAACATATAGGTCTATATTTGTCCATGAGAGAGAGCGAGTCAGAATATTTTTGTACTGAGGTCATTCTGACTCACTCTCTTCAAATGGTAGCTCTTTTCTTCAAGAAAATCAATGCTCTCCCTCCTTCCCTCTCTCACACCAGCACCGTACTCATAGTAGAAGCATTGGATTCCTCTCTCTAATTACATTCTGCTTGTTTCAAGCTCTAAACCTCACTGCCCCTTTTCTCACTGGGGAAAAGTTCCTTCAGGCAATTCAGGTGGCACTAATCTCCTCTTCACTACCTGTTATATAAACCCACGATCCGGCTGGTCTCCCTTGCTTTCAAGGCAGGTAGAGGTTTTGGCCTAGTTTAAGAGAGAAGCTGCTGTGACATGAGGAGTAAAAAGGATTTTGTAAAATACCCAGGATGCCACTCACTCCCAGCTGAGTGATAGTTGTGGTTTGAGTTAATTTCCTATTCTGAGGTAATTTTGAAAGGTGTTTTCAATGAGGGGCAAAGAGTTAGTTGGTTACTTTACCTGAAAGTCCTACTTAACATAACCTGAAAAATCAGTGAGATGCCTTGTTTGGTCACGTTACCATGAAGAAGATGTCAGTGCAAAGAGGACTGGCCTAAAACAGAGGCATCATTTGAAGAAGGGGGACAGATTCTGTGTTTAATTATGGTCTGTGAAACTGCAGGGCTATAATCTCCCACTATGTATAGGGACAGGGGAGTTCACGCCTCTAAGTGATTGTTTCAGGCTGTCTGCGGACTCAGGCAGATATCACTGTATCGGTTACACTTGGTTCGCATTTGGAAGGTCGTCATTGTAGCCATGAGGGCTAGAAACTTACTTGTTATTTTAAATGAAAGCTTAGATTCAGGTGAATCTGAATAGGTCATGTGATCCACATAAATATAGTGTGTGGACCACATCCAGCCCTTGGCTTGTATGTTTGTCTCTCCAGTTTAAAGCTAAGCATGGAGACATTTGGGCTTGTCATTAGTCCTTGATGGTGTCAGAACTCAGCACTAGAACAAGCTACAGCTGAGCATAGACCCATGATGCATATGACCAGACTGGCCAGATAGACTAGATAGTTGACCCTAAAATGCATGCCAGTTTTACATAAGATATAGATAAAGGCACCTACCTCATCTTCTGCCGCATTCCTTCATACTTCTCTGTACTAACTTCAGAAAATACCTCAAGTACTTCAGATACTTCCTTTGTTATCTTAGGCAAATGGTAAATTTTGAAGGGTCATCATTGCAGATAGATGGGTAAATACTGATAGGTATGTATATATTGAGGTGGGGGAAGAGATTGATAGACAGATAAATACCAGGAGCTAGATAGACAGATCATTTGGATCCAGTCAGGATTTTCCCAAAGTCTGGGGGAGTTGGGCTTGGTCCTCTGGGACACCTGCAAAATTTGGATCTGATTCCAGCTTCTGAACTTCCCCCAAAGCTCAGGGAGGTGTATGGCTGAGGGTTTCAATGCAGGTCCCTATCTAATAAGTTTAGGTCTTTTCCATTTCTAACATCTTCTAGGATGTCAAGAAAGCTATAGTTCTTTGTGACACCAAGAAGCTGCGATGAACCTCTTTGTTACCTCCTTTCTTGCCTTCCTGTCCCCAGTAGCCTGACAGATTTCATCCAGCATTTTGAAACCCCCTTCCCTCAAGGAGAATCATACGGTAATGCTGACATTTCCCATCTTCAATGCACTGAGCATACAAAAATGCAAAGCTGCAGTTCTGCAAATGAAACAGCTGCATCCTCCTTCCCTTTCATCTTAAATTCAGGTTGTGACCCTTTGCAATGAAGATTACATTAACATAAGAGAAAAGGTCAGGGATGAAAATTAAATCTCATCCTAGTCCAGCTTGCAATCCAGCAAGTGGCACAACCAACAAATCCGAGCCATCAGTTTCCCACACTGAGCAGGATACGTCTGAAAGAGTGAGAAATGCTCTGAGAACAAGGCCACGATCTTCTCTGGTGTAAAAGAGAAACTGGGCTGTTAGCAAATACTACTGATTAGCTGAATTTCAAAAGTTGGGGATTTGGTTCAGATAAGCATCCAGAGCTTCACACTGCAATGCACTTGGAATCTCATTTCAGCAGGCTTTCATGACATTTTAGCAATGCTGCTCCCAGGCCTGGCTAGGACTCAGAAAGGCACAATGTGAATAATGTAAAAAACAAAAAATGTTATTTGAACATTGCTGAACCTCAGAAAAGGTCCTGCTTGACTGTAAGGTAAAGGTTGAGTCCAGTCTTATTTTATCCCAATCAGGTCATTTTATTTTTCCTTCTACCTTTCTCTGGAGCAAAGAGATGAGGTCACTCTCAGGCCTCAAAGCCTTTGTGATGCCCAGGCATAGAACTGCCAGCTAAATTGTGCCAGAGAGATGTTTCAAGACCTTTTTCTTTCAGTACAAAGCAATAGTCAAAAATATGCTTAACCAGAGGGTTGTATCTTGCACGTGCTCTGGTAAGACACCTTTGCATTTTGAGGTCTGAAGAGAACTGGGCTTGGACTGTAATTCCCCAAACCCACACCTGGTCATAAGGTTTTGTTTTGGGATTAGATCTAAAATGAGACCATGGTTCCAGTTTATATGAAGCCTATGTCAGAAATCTCATGAGATGGTTTGGTCTTCGTGACTGGGTGGACTAGACCCAGAGGTCCCCTGCTGGAGGCCTCAGGGTTCTGCCACACCCATCCCAGGGAAGGCGCAGTGGAGTCAAATCTTCCAAGCAGTCTAGAGAGGCTGCAAAGGGCTAGCCAATCAGAGAGGCTGCAGGGAGCAGCGAATCAGGGCCCAGGAGGGCCATATAAAAAAGAACTGCAGCGCCAAAGATAGGCAGTTCCTTGCTGGAGCCAGAGGAGTGTATATAGTGCTCCTGGCTGGCCAAAGAGAACTGTAGCACCATGGACAGCTCACTACTGGCAGGGACTTGGGGAACGAGGAAGTGCTCCTGGCTGGCTGTTGGACCTGAACAGATAAGAGTTCTGAGGTAAGGGTGAAGCATTGGTGAAGGCTGGAAGTGGCCCAAGGAACTGCAAACAGTTTTGTTAAAGGGACATTGTGAAGTGTGGCTGCTATTCTTAGAGTTCCTGGGCTGGGACCTGGAGTAGTGGGTGGGTCTGGGTCCCCCATATAGGCCACTGGGGAAGCGGCCTACAATTGGAAGGGGATCTGAACCATTAAGAAGCCCACGTGGAAAGGTGGGGCCAGAACAGACCAGAGATGGTGAAATCATTGCCTCCAGGAAGGAAGTCCTGGGGCGTACAGCCTGATACTAGGGCTGGTTTAAAGACTGCAGACACATCTGACCGGAAGGGGGTGCCCATAAGAGGTGGTTGACATGCTGTTACATGTCAGTCTCATAAATGTCTACCATGTGGTGCTGAAAGTGGATAAGATTTTGGCATGGTTGAATTTGAACCCTAGCCCTGACTCAGCTTCATCTGGAATCTGAGCATTGCCCCCTCAGTCCATTTCTAGGCATTACTCACATACACCTTCCTTACCCTGGTAAGTGAGAGCCTGTCCTTGATCTTCTTGTATGGCCACAGTGGCTAGGCCTTCACTGCCACAAACGGGGTATGTTACAGGTTAGGTATCCTGCTGTTAACCGCTATCTTGCTGTGAAATCCTAGGTGACAGGGGCATACCCAGAAATGGTTCATATGGAACACACAGTTGAACCATTCTCTCTTGACTTAGCATGGCACTGCTCCAGTTTGAGCTGGCTACACCTCCATTGTGACATAGGGACTGCTAGGCCAAATGTCAGTGAGTAGCACTGTAACTTGCTGTATGGGGTTGCAGCATCACTCAGGCTTGACCTAGCAGCCCTTCCATTGCGACTGAGGTGCTACAGGGCAAAATTTCAGTAATCCAGCTCACAAACTACCCTTTTGCCTTCCCTGACACATTGGCTGTCTTGCTTCTGCCAAGGCATGCACCATGCATAACATGCACAAAGTCGTGGTGCTATTGCTATGGGAGACAAGGTTCTGTAGTTTTTCCTGCAGTGTAGCTAGGTGAGGTGGGGAGCAGGGGGTATAGTGGTGGTCTCACCTAGCTACACTCTGGTAAAAACTTCCTGCACCTTGTCTCCAATAGGACTTTTTACAGTAAAAAAATCCACTTTTTTTTTTTTACAGTGAAGAGACAACCCATGTTTCCATTCCAAACCATCATCACAGTCCTTCTGGAAGCTGAGAGATTTTAGAATAAAAGGGGTGAAGCAGGTGGTAAGTGTTTTCCCCAGCAATGGATTCAGGCATATAAAATCTCTTGACCTCACAAAGGGCAGGGTGGTGGTGGTAGTGCAAGGGCTCGTCCACACTTAAAACGCTACAATGGCACAACTACACCGTTGCCCCTGCGCCACTGTAATGTTTCAGTGTAGAAACTACCTACATCAATGGGAGGGATTCTTCCATCACTGTAGTTAATCCACCTCCTTTAGAGGCGGTAGCTAGGTCGACAGAAGAATTCTTCTGTCTACACGGGGGCTTCGGTCAGTTTAACTATGCTGGCCAGGGGTGTGGATCCCTGACCCACACAGTTAAATTGATCTAATTTTCTAGTGTAGACCAATGACCTCTGCAGTTGTTTCATCCCAATCTCATCCTTAGGAGTAATGGCAAAATCAGGCTTTGCCCAAGATACTCCCTGAAACATATGGGGTCCTGATTGGAGTCATTAAGGACTCAGAGGGGAAACACCTCTTAATGAATCACCATTGCCACTGCCAGAAGCATCCTGTATTTTTGTAGAGATCAGACAAGCTCAGGGCCCTTAATATGACACCTGCACTCAGACAAGGATCTCACACACAAGGATCTCACACACAATGGAGTTCAGCAAAGGTCACTGGGGACCTGACACTTCCCCCCCACCCCAGTCCCATTTCTTGTGCTATGAAGCTCAGATATGTTATCTGGGTCTGTTCGTTGTCTCTATCTTCAGTCACATCAATCATGGAGCAAATACACCAGACAAATCAGATATTATTTAATGCTTGCAAAAACAATATCCTGCATAGATCAGGGATTCTGCTGGTGTCTAATATACATTGTCTGCCTCACAATAATTGAGGGATGGAACTTAACTTGTATAAATAAAAGAAATTGGGTAATGGTGTGGCGATTGTAACAGAATGCTAAACAGTATTATCCTGTTCCACCACTAGGTGGTGACACGTCACCTGAGCTGATACTCATTAAGAAAGGAGTGCATTAAGGATCTCTTGGGTCTGGTCTACACTAGTCTGTTATTTCGGAATTAGCCGAGTTAATTTGGGGGGGGAAAAAAGATTCTATCCACATGACCAAATCGTTTTTTTTTTTTATTTAAAGGGCTCTTCAATCCGATTTCTGTACTCCCCTCGGCAACTGGAGTAGTGCTTAAATCGAGATCGTAATCCCAGGTTAAAGGTATTGTGGACGCAATTCAACATTATTGGCCTCCGGGAGCTATCCCAGAATGCTCCCTTGTGAACTCTCTGGACAACACTCTTAACTCCGATGCACTAGTCATGTGGGCAGGAAAAGCCTCGGGAACTTTTGAATTTCATTTCCTGTTTGGTCGCCACCAGCACAGGTGACCATGCAGAGTCTACCATAACAAGAGATCACGCAGTCCTGGATTTGCAGATGTGCTCCAGCATGGTCCGAACAGGAGGTACTGGATCTCATCGCATGCTGGGGAGACGAGTCTATTATGGCAGAACTACGTTCCAAAAAAAGGAACACAAATACGTACACTAAAGTCTCCAGCACCATGAGGGAAAGAGGCTACTCCAGAAACACAGAGCAGTGTTGTACAAAAATCAAGGAGGTCAGGCAAGTGTACCAAAAAGCCAGGGAGGCGAATGGGCACTCTGGTTCACAGCCCCGAATATTCCACTTCTACCGTGAGTTGCATGCAATTATGGGGAGTGACACCATCACTAGCCCACCACTGTCCGTGGACACCTGCAAGCGGGGAGTTGCACGGAGCGAGGAGGAAGAGTTATTGGAGGATGAGGAGGAGGACAGTGCACAGGCAGCAAGTGGGGAATCTGTTTTCCCCCCCTAGCCAGGGACTATTCTTAACACTGGAGCCAATAGCCTCCCCCCACTCCCAAGGTGGGCTCCCGGACCATGACCCTGGAGAAGGTACTTCTGGTGAGTGAGAGCCTGATCAGAGCCATGCAGTAGGGGGAAGGGGGGGAGGACCCAGCCACGCTGGGCTGTTCGCATTTAGCTGAATTCTGTTGCCCAGCCATGTGTGATGGCTTACTCACACCAAAGTGTCCCCTTTGTTCTCTGAAATGTATCTTTTAAAATACTACCCTCCCTTTTTCTCCTCCTGCAGGTGCAAATGTTTCAACGTGGCCCCTTTCTACTCCATCCCAGAGGCTGGTCCAGATTAGAAGGCGGAAAAAACGAACTTGGGATGGCACGTTCGCCAAGCTCATGCAGTCCTCCCACACTGATAGGGCGCAGCTGAATGCATGGAGGCAAACAATTGCGGAGTCCCGAAAAGCATTACAGGAACACAAAGAGAGGAGGGACGTGCATGATGAGAGCAGGCAGGACGCTATGGGGGAGCTCATGGGGGAGCAAACTGACATGCTCTGCTGTATGGTGGATCTAATGCGGGAAAGGCAGCAAGACCACAGACTGCACTGCAGCCCCTGTATAACCACCCTCCCTC
Organism: Chelonoidis abingdonii; assembly: GCF_003597395.2. Lineage (NCBI taxonomy): Eukaryota > Metazoa > Chordata > Testudines > Testudinidae > Chelonoidis > Chelonoidis abingdonii. Next base: position 162,936,212 of record NC_133771.1, read on the forward strand.
CTCCCCAAGTTCCATAGCCACCTCACTCAGAAGCCCAAGAACACGAGTGGGGAGACTACGGGGACCCACACACTCAACCCCAGAGGATCACCCAAGCAGCAGAAAGCTGGCATATGTGAACTTTTGATTTGGTTCCTGGACTTGTCCTTCCCTCCTCCTCCACCCCCCTAACCCAATACCCACCCCTCCCCAGTCTACCTTTGGATTTCTCTCAATGTGTTGTGCAACAAATAATAAAGAACAGTTTTTAAACACTTTTGACTTTATTTCCTTTCATATATATAGATACAGGGGACAGGTAACTTCCAGAGAAACAACCACAAGTGTCACACCCTACCCTGGCCAGTCATGAAACTGGCTTTCAAAGCTTCTCTGATGCACAGCATGCCCTGCTGCGCTCTTCTAATCGCCCTGTTGTCTGACTGTGTGAAGTTGGCCACCAGGCAAATTGCCTCAACCTTCCATCCCACCATAAATGTCTCTCCCTTACTCTCACAGATATTGTGGAGCACACAACAAGCAGTAATTACAATTGGAATATTGGTTGTGCTGAGATCTAACCAACTCAGTAAACTGCACCAACATGCTTTCAAACGTCGAAAAGCACATTCTAACACCATTCTGCACTTGCTCATCCTATAGTTGAACTGCTCCTTACTACTGTCCAGGGTGCCTGTGTATGCTTCATGAGCCATCGCATTAAGGGGTAGGCTGGGTCCCTGAGGATAACTATAGGATTTCAACATCCCCAACAGTAATTTTCTGGTCTGGGAAGTAAGTCCCTTCTTGGAGCTGTTCAAACAGACCAGAGTTCCTGAAGATGCGAGCGTCATGAACCTTTCCCAGCCATCCCACGTTGATGTTGGTAAAATGTCCCTTGTGATCCACGAGTGCTTGCACTTGGAAAAGTACCCCTTGCAGTTTATGTCCTGGCTGCCCTGGTGTGCAGGGGCCAAGATAGGGATATGCGTTCCGTCTATCACCCCGCCTCAGTTAGGGTACCTCAGCGCATTAAAGCCATCCACAATGGTCTGCACATTTCCCAGAGTCACTACCCTTGATAGCAGATGGTCAATGATTGCATTGGCTACTTGCAGCACTGCAGCCCCTACAGTAGATATGCCCATTCCAAACTGATTCCTGACTGACTGGTAGCTGTCAGGCGTTGCAAGCTTCCACAGTGCTATGGTCACTTGCTTCTCAACTGTGAGGGCTGCTCTCATTTTGGTGTCTTTGCACTTCAGGGCAGGGGGCAGCAAGTCACAAAGTTTCATGAAGGTGGCCCTACGCATATGAAAGTTTTGCAGCCACTGGAAATCATCCAGACCTGCAACACTATGTGATCCCACCAGTCTGTGCTTGTTTCCCAGGCCCAGAATCAGCGTTTGACAGCATGAACCTAGCCCAATGCCACCATGATCTCCCAATCACCACATGCCGTGCTTCTAGGAACGTCTGTGTCCATGTTCTCATCAGTATAGTAATCACACTGTCATCGTTTCCTTGCCCAGTTTTGCAGGTAATGCACATACTGCTGGATAATGCGCAAGGTATTTATAATGGTCAAAACTGCAGCGGAGATCTGAGCGGGCTCCATGATTGCCGTGCTATGGTGTCTGCATGGGTAATCTTGGAAAAAGAGTGCGAAACATCAGAGGCCTGTTTGGTTCAAGATGGCCGATAAAAGGTGGTAAATGGTTGTCTTCTGTAGTTTTCATGGAGTTGGGAAACTTGCTAGAGCTGCAAGAGCGGGAGAGCAGAGTTTGCAGCGGAAGCTGTGCGGCTCAGGTCACAATGGCTGAAAAATGCCGAGGAATTGTTGTCTTCTGTAGCTGGCACGCAAGCCCAGGACAGACAGCATGGAAAAATTAGCTAGTGATGCAAGAGCGGGAGAGCAGAGTTTGCAGAGGAAGCTGTGTTGCTCGGTTCACGGTAGCCAAAAAAAGGTGGGAAATGGTTAGATAGAAGAATAGATAGAAAGACGAGAGGCCATGCGAGTTGGATTCATAGTATCAGGAGACAGGCAGTGCACCATACTGCACTTTCTGCTGACAGTATGACATTTGCCGTAGCTTTCACGGAGGGAAGAACAAGTGATGGCACATACTCAGAAACACCTGCAGGACTGTTTTTGCCCCATCATGCACTGGGAGCTTAACCCACAATTCTAATGGGTGGATACTGTGGAATAGCTTCCCATAGTGCACCGCTCTGACATTTGATGCTAGCCTCGAACTGTGGACGCACTCCGCCGAATTCACGTGCTTTAGTGGGGACGCACAACACCGAATGTATAAAATCACTTCCAAAAATTCAAACAGAATAAGTTCGAATTAATTTTGTACTGTAGACATACCCTTGGAAGAGACATCTAGCATATTTCTCTATAAAGGAAGCTCTGATATATGAGTCTGAGTTGCTAGTGGCAGCCCTTCAACCTACTGTATACATGACATACATGAAAATGAGGCACATACATTTAGTGGCCACGTGAACATTTTGGTTTCAGCAACTTGCCCAGCACCACATAGCAACTCTGTGGCAGAGAGAGGGGATAGAATCTAGTCCTCGATGGTGTCATTCAGTTACCTTAATCATGGGACCACTCTGTCTCTCCTGCAATCTCCAGCCTCATTCACTACACACCTTCCAACTCTGACCCCAGTGCGCCTGTGTGGTGTTAGGAGGCACTCTCATTGCTGGACATAGTTTCTCTGGTATGCTTGTTGCCTGATCTATGGAGTGTGTATTACTTGTATTGATTACTTAAGACTTCCCAGTTAATACTCTGAGGTTGGATAGGTTCTTGTCCCAAGATCATCCCCAGTATTAAAATTACTGACCAGTTGGGAACCCCGATACGCATAGTTGCAACACTCTCACTTAGGAAAACCCTTCTGTATTTGTAACAGTTTATTAGCACAGTTCAGAGTCACCAGCACTCTAACCCATCAAGGCAGATATAGCTAATACAGAATGTACAGCTCAACAGCCATATACTCTCAACAGCCCTTGCAGAACAACCTGAAATGTTAGTCATTATCATCCTCATCACCGGTCCCTGTCATCCTGGCACTGTCACCTGCCCTGCACCTGCAAGAGCTACATCTCTCTCTCCCCAAGCACACAGGCTGGGATACAACTTCTATAATACGTTATGATGGCATCACTATGCCTGATGTATGTTTCGCAGGGGTTTCCTCCCCTTCCCTTATTTGTATTTCCTCACCCTACTAATGTTGGAGTGCCCTTATCCCATAGGTTAGATCTATTAATGACCTCAGCTTATTATCCTATGTCAAATTTGTTAGCATGGCTCTCTTGTGATCAGATATCTGTGGAAGTTTCTATTGTAAACTATCCAAGAGCTGGTATCAGTTCAATGTTCTTGTGGCTATTTGGTAAACCCTAAACATACCTTGCCCAGTTCCCCAACACTCGGAGTGCCTATCGGGCCATCTATCTGCGCCAAAGTTCATAGACCTTAAAGTATTATGCTAATTGCTTAAGCTTATACCTCACAGGCCTGTAGGTTCCTTGTGTTACTGTCGCACAAAATACATTTAAGCTAGCTCTATAGGCTACGTGCTGTAGTAATACAAGAACATGCAGCTGTAGATATTTTTACAAGAGAGACATTCTGGATTAGACTTTTTTATTGTTGTGCTGTTTCTACAGGCAGCCACTGTCAACGCTGAGGAGTAACACATCCAGCAGGGCCTCTGTTTGGTTGGAAGGCATCTGTGTGGCAATTCCTTGCTCATACACTAAGTCCCGATGGGAGAATGTTACAGCTGCAGTCTGGAAATATAGCCAGAATGCAACTGTGTATCACTCACAGGACACTTGGATAGATGCTGCCTATAAAGGATGCACCCAATTTCTAAATGGCATGTTGCATGATCCAGGAGAGTGATCAGAGCACTTTCTACTTTCATTCCAGGACTACAACTCATGGCTGGAGCAGTGAACAAGGACAATGTCTCAATCTGATCAGTAATCAGCACGTTTTAAACCGTTGTTTTTAATACAGGACATGAACTTTTAAAAGTCTCCCATTCCCTATTTCTGACCTGTTAAACAGAGTTCACTGCTGCCTTGTTTCAAATGACTATAGTCTACTCATGTGTTGAGAATGTGTGTGGTATAATGGTTTGAGCAAAGGAGATTAAGAGTCAAGACTCCTGAGTTCTATTCCCAACTCTGAGAGGGAATGTGATCTAATGGTTAGAGGCCTGGGAATCAGAATATTCTTGTTACAGTCCCACTTTTGGCACAGGGGTTTTGTCATCCCTAGTTATCTTCTGCTTATGAGAAACATACAAACCTTTTTATAGTCCTGTGTTGGAAAGATCAAAACCTTCCTGTGTCGGGCTGTCAATGTGAGTCAGCAAAACAGCCCTGCAGCTCAACACAGGGTCCCAGGACCAAGAGCCAGAGTCCTGTCACACCATTACTGCAGAGGTTGAAGATTAGGTGACAAGGTGCACAATCCCCATTGGGATAATTCCTTCTTAAAACTCCTTGTCCCACCCTGTCCTGCAATAAGTAGATACAAGGTCCTTCTTCTGAGCCTGTCCTAAACTGTTGCATGGATTTGCTGCTAATTGCCATATGTCACCAAAGAGATGTCTGCATTCTAGCACTGAGAAAGTGATCCCTGTGCGGCACTGTGTGGATGGTTAAACAGCTGGCACACTTGACCTCAGAGGTGGCTGCATTTTAGTCCTGGGTGAATTGATCCCTGACTTGAATTGAGTTCTGGGGTCCCTCTGGCTGAAAAATGCAGGCTGTTTGCTGTATTGTTGGTTAATGGGAGCTTCTTAAAATGAAGGCACTGAAACTGCAAGGGCCTCCATACAACACTGATTAACTAACTTATGCTGGACTCATGTAAAATCCAAGGGGTGGATTCCTTCCAGTTTTCTCTATCTCCCCAGCAGCTGGAGGCTCAGCCAGGCCTCCCAGGTACAGAGCTTCTCTGAGGGAAAATCCAAACTGGATTTCAAATTTTCAGATTAACAATTCAGTTCAATAATGTGTCTAATTCCCAGTGGTGTCCCAGGGCTGCATTTGATTTTTGGAGCGATTTCTCCCTCCCCCCTGACCCCCACCAGCTTCACTTCCCCTTCTGAAGCTTTTTTAGTGGTTGGTGCCCCTACAGGCATGAGGGAGTGAACTAGGCTGAGGCAAGCCAGAGACAAAAAGAAAAAGTTTGTTTCCTGCTTCATGCCCTTATCAGGTGTCTCACTAGAAAAGATGTCTGGCTGTGTGGGCAGAGAACAGTTTTCCTCACTGTCCAGTACAGACTGAGTCACCTTGACTCCCTCCCTCAGGCAGGACAGGAGCCAAGCAGGATTGCAAAAGAACTGGCTCTGAAGTAAGCAGCCTCCCATCTCAAACACAGTTTCCACACAGTTTGAATTCCGCTTTTGTCTCCTTTGTTTACCAGGGATCACTGCTTGCTGGGAACTCTAGACAGCACATAAAGATATCTAGTGGTTGAATAATATATTGTAGTAAATATATCATTACACTGCCCACTCTGTCTATTCTTGTCCCTAGTCACCACTGGGGCAAGCCCTGTTTACTCTGGCTCAGTCCACCCAGGTTCTCTCTCCTTTACATTAGTGGTCCCACTATTGCTACCAACAGTACACATGCACGGGTGTCCTCAGTGCAAAGATGGAAGCTTTCCCAATAAAATGTAGTGCAAATAAGGCAAAAGTGATTTTCAAGTAATCAAGGGGCTTGAATAAGAGCTGTGAATACCACACTTGCCTTTCATAGCTGAAGCTTTAGTTAATAAACCATTCCCCCCCCCAATTTTAGAAGCTCTTGCAGTGCATGTTGTTGCTACCCTGGGGATGAATTGAAGCAAAGAAGACCTCACAACATTGACATGTGATTTTAACAGAAGCACCTCTGTTGCTTAGGCCTGGTATAAGAACAGCAATCACCACAGTAGCTGCTGTCTAAGAGCCAATGCTGGGGAATATCACTGTGAGGTCTACTGGCGAGAGGGTCCATATTCTATCCCTGACTTCTACTGGCCTGTAGATAATAATGTTCAGCATCTTGACTTGCAGAAAGGTCTGTTAAAGTCTCCTTAAACAACAACAATCATTAGCTCTGTCCCCTGGTTCTGGCTGAATATGCATTTTGATCTTAAATACACGGGTGCGAGTCTCATAGGTATTGGAAGGCAGAACATGAGGACTTGGTAAAGAATCTGTAGCTTTCATGGCTTCTGATCTCTTATAAGCAGGACAGCAAGCTGGCTCCAAATTGGCCTCACAGCCATAGTTCACTTTTTTTAGGCTACTCTCACCTGTTTTGCTGTCAGTTAAAGAACCTTTTGTTTTCTAGTGACCAGCCATTCTGCCTATATTAACTGTTCTCTATAAGCCTTATCAGATGGTGAATTCTTTGACCGTTTCAACTTCAATAATCACAATTCTAATATTAACAACTACCTGGGTCCATTCAATATAGCTTTACATTTATATCATGGTTTCCCTTTGTGACGGGTTTGATCACAGACACCCCCTTGGGACTGCTGCCTGACGTGCTGAGACTATCTCTGAGCTCGTTTTCCCTGTCAGCCTGGGACTTCAGTACCCTGTCTTGTTGAGCCAGACACACCAGTCTGCTGCAAACAGATCCAGGTCTGAATCATGTCCCCCAGAAGCTGCAGACTTAACAGAAAACAGCTTAAGAAGTGCTCCTGTCTCCAGCACCCAGACACCCAGCTCCCAGTGGGCAGGGCCGGCTTTAGCAAGTGCAGGACCCGATTGCTGGGGGGGCGAGGCTTGTACTCACCGGACGGCGCTCCCAGTCTTTGGCAGCACTTCAGATTGCCAGCTGGCTTGCCGCGCTCTGGCTGGGAGCAGGGCCATGGAGCTGCCACGCTCCGGTCGGGATCGCGGGGCCACGGGGCTGCCACGCTCCGGCCGGAGCTCCAGCCGCGACAGTGGGGCTGTGGGGCTTGCTGTGCTCCAGCTGGCGCTCTGGCCAGGGGAGCAGGGCTGCCGAAGACCCCGGTGGAGCTGACCGCCGCCAGGGTGAGTAAAAAAAATTAAAAAGGCGCCTAAGCCGTGGGGCCCGATTCCAGGAAATCGGGCGAATCGGCCTAAAGCCGGCGCTGCCAGTGGGATCCAAACCCCAAATAAATTCGTTTTACTCTGTATAAAGCTTATACAGGGTAAACTCATACATTGTTCGCTCTCTATAACACTGATAGAGAGATATGCACAGCTGTTTGCTCCCCCAGGAATTAATTACCTACTCTGAGTTAATTAATTAGCAAAAAGTGATTGTATTAAGCACAAAAAGTAGGATTTAAGTGGTTCCCAGTAACAACAGACAGAACAAAGTAAGTTACCAAGCAAAATAAAACAAAACACGCAAGTCTAAGCCTAATACATTAATAAACTGATTACAGATGAAATCTCACCCTCAGAGATGTTCCAATAAGCTTCTGTCAGAGACGGGACTACTTCCTAGTCTGGGCCCAATCCTTTCCACAGGTACAGCCCTTGTTCCAGCTCAGGCAGTAGCTAGGGGATTTCTTATGACTGGAACCTCCTTTGTTCTGTTCCATCCCCTTTTATAGCTTTGGCACAAAGTGGGAATCTTTTGTCTATCTGGATCCCCACCCCTCCTTCTCAATGGTAAAGCACCAGGTTTAAGATGGATTCCAGTACCAGGTGACATGGTCACATGTCCTGTGAGACCCCAAGCCTCCATTCTTCCCAACCTGACTCGCAGGAAGCTTCCAAGTAAACAGAGCCATCCACAGTCAATTGTCCTGGTTAATAGGAACCATCAAGAGTCCAAAGCACCATTAATGCCTCACACTTTGCACAATTATAATAGGACCTAAGAGTTATATTTCATATTTCTAGTTTCAGATACAAGAATGGTACATTCAAACAGATAGGATAAACACACTCAGTAGATTATAAGCTTTGTAATGATACCTTACAAGAGACCTTTTTCTTGATGCATATTCAAACTCATTAGCATATTTTCATAAAATCATATGCAGTGCAACATCACACCCTTCTTAACAGATCCCACACTGCTTAAACTGATTTCACTATTAATCACTCAGTGATGAAAGGCAGCCCTTCCAATGTGCAATGTGGTAATTGTTTACCAGGTCACAACCTAGCAAGTCCCCTGCTGCCAGTATACACTGGCACGGAATAGCTTTGTGTGAGTGAGCAATCGCAGCATAGGTACTATTGACATGTAGAGAGGTTCTTTTCTAGTTGAAGTGTCAGAGGGCTTTAGTTTTGCTACTGTAGGAAAAGGGATCCAGTCCCAAGTCTGCATGAGTGTGATTTATATACCAGTAATGGTGACTCTTGTCAGCAGCACCTGGATTTCATTCTTGGCTACACTGGAGAGTTGCAGCACCGGTGGTGGCTTTACAGCGCTGCAACTCACTCACCGTCCACACTTGCAAGGCACATACAGTGCTGTATCTCCCTGGCTACAGTACTGGTTGTACTCCACCTCGACAAGAGGAATAAAGACTATAGCACTGCTGATGTAGCACTGCTCTGCCAGTGTGGCCACCAAAAGCACTGTTATTGGCCTCCAGAGGTATTCAGAGTGTGATACTGCATGGCCAGAGGGCAGCAGGAGAATGTTAGCAGGGAGCCTTATTCCCTGCAAGGGGAGGAAGGTTTGCTATAGATTAACTAGAGCACCTGAAGCCAATTAGAGCACCAGCAGTCAGTCATGTGATAAAACCCCCCTGCTTCAGTCAGAAAGTGTGGGAGTTGGAGCAGGAAGGTTTGGTTGGAGCAGAGAACAGTTTTGAAGAGAGACCAAAAGGAAAGCGTGGAGGAGTGCTGCGGTGGGCTGAGAAATCCAAAAAAAACCCTAGGTAAGGGGTACCTGGCTTATGTAGAAGGAGGGCAAGAAGCCCCTTCACAAGCTGAAGGGCAGGAGAGGGAAGTAGCCCAGGGGAAGGAACCACTAGTTCATGTGGTTCACCACAAACCTCAGGGACCCTGGGTTGGGACCTGGAGTAGAGGGTGGGCCCAGATCCCTCCCTCTCCACTCCCCTCCTCAAGGACACTAGCGGGGTAATTAAAATACCAATTCAGAGGCAAGCAATGGCGCCCTGAACCTTCCCCAAAGAAGAGAAAGCGCAAGACCCAGCCTAACAGTACCGGCAATTTGCCACAGGAGGTATCCCAGAATGCCTGTTCAGCCACTCTGCTCATCAGTTTGAACTCTACTGCCCTGGTCTCAGGTGACCTGCCCTTTAAATGCCCTGGGAATTTTAAAAATCCCCTTCCTGTTTGTTCAGCCAGGTGTGGAGTGCAATCAGTGAATCTTTCCAGGTGACCATGCCTCCACGCACCAAATGAGCAGCAGCATGGAGCAATGGTGAGTTGCTGGACCTCATCAGTGTTTGGGGGGAGGAAGCTGTGCAGTCCCAGCTGCACTCCAGCCATAGGAATTACGATACCTATGGGCAGATATCAAGAGCCATGATGGAAAGGGGCCATGACTGGGATGCGCTGCAGTGCAGGGTTAAAGTGAAGGAGCTGTGGAGTGCCTACTGCAAAGCCTGTGAGGGAAAGTGCTGCTCTGGTGCTGCCCCCACGACCTGCTGTTTCTACAAAGAGCTGAACGTGATACTTGGGGGTGACCCCACCTCCACTCTGAGGACCACCATGGACACTTCAGAGAGGGGGAGGAGGAGGAGGAGGAAAGTGAGGGTACTGGGGTGGAGGGAAACACCCCGGAGTGCCCGGAGGCATGCAGCCAGGAGCTCTCCTCAAGCCAAGAGGAAGGTAGCCAGTAGCAGCAGCCGGTAGTTGGTGGAAGACGAACAGAGGAGCAGGTTCCCGGGAAGTGGTTTTTATTTTCAGGATGGAAATTTTTTGGGAGAGGAGGGAGTGTAAGGGCTGCATGCATGCATGCCTAGATGCAGAATAGCGCATTGATGTGGTCTATCACGTCGCGGTAATCGGCCTCTGTAATCTCTTCAAAAGTCTTAGCCAGAGAGTGGGCAATGTGCTTGCGCAAGTTTATTGGGAGAGCCACTGTGGTCCTTGTCCCAGTCAGGCTAACGCGTCCGCACCACTGGGCTGCCAGGGGTGGGGGGACCATTGCTGCACACAGGCAAGCTGCATAGGGGCCAGGGCAGAATCTGCATTGCAGTAGAAGACCCTCCCGTGCTTCCCAGGTGACCCGGAGGAGCAAGATATCTTCCAGGATAAACTCCTGTGGAAAATGTTGGGATAGTGTTCAGTGTAGGTACCCCCTGCAGCTGTTTGCTTTCCCCAACACACAGAAACCCCAGTACAGCCCTGAACCAATCATTCCCCCTTCCCAGGTGACCCGCAGTAGCGAAATATCTTCCAGGATAAACTCCCGTGGAAACTCTTGAGACAGTATTCAGTGTAGGTGCTCCCTGCAGCTGTTTGCTTTCCCCAATGCACAAAAACCCCAGTACAACCCTGAAACAATCAGTTCCCCTTACTCACCATTTTGGAGCTCCCATGGGTTATGTGTGCTCTCTTTGGGATGGGAAAATTATGCTATTGTGAAGACTGTTAATGTGCCCTGCTTCAATGCGGGGGAATTACTCTGTCTGGTATAAACAATGCTGCCTCTGTTAAGTGTTGCATTTTGCCTTTACAGATGCAACCTTGAGATCTCAGCTGTCTGTGTTATCACCGGCTGAGAGACTACAAAACCTCTGGAAGAGGCCGCAAAAAAGCAAAGAAGACCTGCTGCAAGAAGTGATGCAGCAATCTCTCACAGAGAATCAAAAAGTGCAGGAGTGGAGGGAGAGGGAAAGCAGGATCCGCAAGGAAAACGCAGTGCAAAGGAAGCAATGCGCAGAGCAGCTGATAAGCATCCTCTAGTGCCAAGCAGACTCTTTCCAGGTACTTGTAGCCATGCAGGTGGAGCACTATCATCAGCGTCCCCCCCTGCTGCCCTTGTCCCAAACCTCTTTCCCTTGGGCCCCCATGTTAGCTCCACACCCCCTTCCCCAGCATGTGGATTCTTACCACCACCAGCTGCCTCCAACACCTGTACATTCACCAACCAGCCCTGAGAACTACCACCCTTACCCTCTGCACTCAACCCCCATCACCATGCAGTACAACCATTCTGAAGTGCAGCAGTCATTGCACAGCACTCCAGACAGAACATATGCAAACCTGTGATTGTACAGTTCCCCACCCCACCCCTTGCCCTTTCAGATTCCAAAAAAGTTGTGTGTCTTCAATAGATGAATATTTGGCTTTGAAAACAGTCTTTATTAGTGCAGAAAGTTAAAGATAGCTTAGCTCAGGAAAGAAACAGGCACTGCAAATCAGCTTAGGAAACACAGATTCCTACTAACATTGTAACCACTGCAATTCACTCCCATGCAAGCAACCAAACATTACTGTTGGTTTTCAGCCTCAAATTCCTCCCTCAAGGCATCCCTAATCCTTGCAGCCCTGTGCTGGGCCTCTCTAGTAGCCCTTCTCTCTGGCTGTGCAAATTCAGCCTCCAGGCATTGAACCTTGGAAGTCCATGCCTGACTGAATCTTTCACCCTTCCCTTCACAAATATTATGGAGGGTACAGCACGCGGATATAGCCGCGGGGATGCTGCTTTCCCCCAAGTCCAGCTTCCCACACAGAGATTGTCAGCGCCCCTTTAAACAGCCAAAAGCACACTCCACAGTTATTCGACACTGGCTCAGCCTGTAGTTGAACCATTCCTTGCTGCTGTCAAGGCTTATTGTGTACGGTTTCATGAGCCATGGCATTAACAGGTAATCGGGGTCTCCAAGGATCACAATGGGCATTTCAACATCCCCTAATGTGATCTTCTGGTCTGGGAGAAAAGTCCTGGCCTGCAGCTTCCTGAAGAGGACAGTGTTCCAAAAGATGTGTGCATCATGCACCTTTCCGGGCCAGCCTGTGTTAATGTCAATGAAATGCCCATGGTGATCCACAAGCACCTGGAGAACCATAGAGAAATACCCCTTCTGATTAATGTACTCGGATGCAAGGTAGGGTGGTGCCAGAATAGGAATATGCGTCCCATTGATTGCCCCTCCACAGTTAGGGAAACCCATTTGTGCAAAGCCATCCACAATGTCCTGCATGTTCTCCAGAGACATGGTTCTTCTTAGCAGGATGAGATTAATGGCCCTGCAAACTTGCATCAACACAATTCCAACGGTTGACTTTCCCACTCCAAACTGGTTCGCGACCGATCGGTAGCTGACTGGAGCTGCCAGCTTCCAGATTGCAATAGCCACCCACTTCTCCAGTGGCAGGGCAGCTCTCAATCTTGTGTCTTTGCGCCACAGGGTGGGAAGCGAGCTCCTCACACAGCCCCATGAAAGTGGGTTTTCTCATCCGAAAGTTCTGCAGCCACTGCTCATCATCCCAGACTTGCATGACGATGTGATCCCACCAGTCAGTGCTTGTTTCCCGAGCCCAAAAGCGGTGTTCTACGGTGCTGAGCATTTCTGTGAATGCAACAAGCAATTTGGTGTCATACGCATTACGCGACTCGTTATCGTCGGACTCCTCACTGTCACTTTGGATCTTAAGTAATAGCTCAACTGCCAAACGCGATGTGCTGGCAAGATTCATCAGCATACTCCTCAGCAGTTCAGGTTCTATCTCCCACAGACCGAAACGGAACACAGAATCACGCTCCACTGAAACCGTGGAAAGATGGCTCCAAAGTGGACGGAAACACAGGGATTGCTGGGATGTGAAGTGATGCATCATGGGGCGCTGGGACAAGAACCAGAATGACCTGCACCCTCCGCCCCCTTTCCACCATCCACGGTGCCAGAATGGGAAGAGGTGCTCTGTGGGATAGCTGCCCATAATGCACCACGCCCAACACTGCTGCAAATGTGGCCACATTGCAGCGCTGGTAGCTGTCAGTGTGGCCACACTGCAGTGCTTTCCCTACATAGCTGTATGAAGACAGCTTTAACTCCCAGTGCTGCACACCTGCAAGTGTAGCCAAACTCTCAGTCAGGGAATAACAAACTCACTCCTGGGAAGCTTCCAATGGACATTCAGAGTCCTTGCAGAACTCACACATTCAGCAACGTTAGCACTAAAAGCCTTGTGTGGATTCCTCTAGACCAACAGTGCTCAACCTGAAGGTGAGTTTCTAATGAGAGTGGAGGTTCTCTAGTAATTAATTACCACATTTTTTACGACAACAAAAATCAAAGAGTTGGGACTACTTCTGGTCTCACTTAAATCTGTTTAATACTGGTGGAGTTACTCCTACTTTACGTCAGGCTAAGTGAGACCAGAGTCTGGCCTTCTGTTTTTATGCAGCAACACCACTGTCAGAGGAAATATTAGGTGCTTTCCCACCTAAGTCCTGACCCAATCTACCACTGTTTAGCTGGAGCTAGCTGACAAGCTTTCAGCCCCACACAGCAGTGGTATAGGTTATTTTAATGAAGAATCCAGCAGCATATCCAGGGCCGCCGAGAGCAGGTTCGGGCCCCGGTGAAAACGTTTTTCGCCCACCCCCCCCAGCAAGGGTGGACTGGCTAAAGAGGGCCGATGAAGCTGGGCCCCTTTCACACTGCCAGGCCCTGGTAATTTGTACTGGCTTTCCCCTCACACCCCCCACACCCTCCCGTCAGCCCTGAGCATATCCTGTGATCAGCTCCAAACCCTGACAGTTATTCCCATGGTCGGACTAGACCAAAGGGGTTGGAAGTATGCAGCAAAGCAGGGGTTGGCAATTATGCAGCTAAGGGCTGCTCTAAATGACCAATCAAACCTTGAACTGAATCAGAAAAGTTTGGTTAGCTGTATTTGGCCATGAAAGACCCTGGCCCATTTTTTTAGAGATGCAGATATGCTCTTGAACTTTAGGGGCACTTCTCTGAAATTCATCCATCACTAAAGGGAGATTTTCAAAGGCACAAAGAACCAGTTAGGTGACCAACTCCCACTGAAACAACGAGCCCACCACTCATTAAATCAAAGAGAGACTGCATATGCATTGATAGCCTGAGAAAACTAGCTCTCTTTGGAGGAGCGGATTGGCACCAAATATAACCCTATCCATGAGTCCTCAAATCACCCCATTGTGAGACACCAAGTCCTTACTGCACCTAGAAGCCACACAATTCACCAGGAAGAGTAGCATAAAGTATTCATGGCCTGCAGCGTCTCAGAGCTTTGTGTTGTGCAGCAGCTGCTTTGATGTCTTGGCACCAGCAGGTAGCAAGCAAACAAGCCACATCTCATTTTGAATGCCGTGGCATTTTACAGCAGGTATATTTCCCTCGCTCCACTTGCAGTAGGTTGGCAAAGTGACACCGAACAAGGACAATTATAACTGTTCCTTAGACACACGCTTTCCCAGGAAGATGCCACTCAGTAATTTACCTTTTTTAAAGCATCTCTATTCAGAGCATGAATAGATGATTGATGTTTGGATTGAAGGAGCCATATCTAAAAATGTCTCCTGGGCTGGCAGTGATTTGGTGAATTGCTCTTCGCGTTTCTCTCTTTGAGCAGTGGCCAGAACCAGCCCAGAACCTGTTGCCTGCAGACTTTTTTCTCTTTAAATATATTATTCATGCAGATATCAGTGGGTTTTATTTTAATGTGTGAACTGGATTCAGTGCATGAGGAAGATGCTGGACTGATAGCTCTAGTGCCCTGAAGTCTCATTCTACACAGGCCCCTTTACACTGCTCTGGCTGTGCAAAGCAGCCTTAAAGGGGTGTAAACACAATGTGCTTCCACCTGAAAGCCGCTGTATGCTACTTGAGCAGCATAAAGAGGATGGAGACTTAGGGCAGGCTGTGTTGTGTCCTAACTGAGCATGAGTTTCTGGAAAGAATCACACAGACACTGTAAATAGTTTCAAATTAAGATTCCACAGACTACGTGTTTAATCTGCAACTCACAGAACGCAGCACGCACCTTCCTGGGCCATAATGAGCTGAACTCCAATAAAAACCCAAAGCCTGGAATGGGCTAACATGACCTAGCTGCTATACTCAATGCTCTAAAAACAACCAACCAGACAAAACAACTCAGCATGAGTCATGGAATGAATTCTCCATAAACACTGCAGTATGGTGCAATGGACAGGGCACCAGATTAGGAGGCAGGGTACGTGGGTTATATTCACAGCTCTGCTACTGGTTTCCTGCGTGCCCTTGGGCAAATGACTTCCCTGCTCCATGCCTCCATTTCCCACTCTGTAAAATGGAGATAATGATACTGCTTTCTTTGTAAAGTGCTCTGAGATACACAGATGATGAAAACTGCTATTGAAGAGCTAGATATTAGTTATCTGTAGAACTGGTTTAGCGTAGGCACCAGACATAGAAACTTCCCTTGATGTCCATATTCCCTAGTCTGGAGAGACCATCGCTGGATAACTTACTTTGCCTACGCTACAGTGGGACTGAGCCAAAGATCCACTGACTTCAAAAGGGTCAGTATGGTTAAAAATTGTAGTTAAATGGGATGTAACTGTATTTCAAAGGTGGATAACATTTTGCTTTTAACATGATTCCAGAGACAGTTTGGTCCTACCTAAAGCTGAGCAAATAATTTGTTTGGTTTTGGTGAGGGGGAAAAATCAGTTTTGGTTTGAAGTAAACCAAATCCAGGGGGAGGGGGAATTTTTTGGTTCAGACACTAAAAACTAAATGATTTGGGATTTTTTGTATTCAATTTTTCATTTTATTTAAGCTTGGGATTTTTTTTTTTACTTGTTTGTGTGCAAATGTAGAAATATTTAGCTAAACGAAATGTTTTGGAATGCAAAGTCAACACATTTTGTTTGGAAATGCTCAAAATGAACTTTTGACTTTTTTTTGAAAAAAATATTTTCCAGCTGAAAGTATTTGCTGAATTCACAAGCAGGTTCTGTTCTCAGGAACATGCATTTTTTGGTAAATTTGCTGTTTGCCGAGAAGAATTCACCCAGATCCAGTCTGTGTACACTAGAGCTTTTCATGTGCTGCAGACAGGACTGAAGTGCAAGGTCTTGTAATACTATATCAAAATGAAACAAGTTTACACCTGCACACTAATAACAATTAACCGACTCTTCTCCAACGTCTCTTATCTGGAGATTTCCAAGTGGCTTACAAACATGCATTATATACTACCTTGGGAGGTAGATATGGGGTATTCTGTAGAGAAATACATTTGCTCACCATGAAAAATGCAGCAGCCTCTAGGGTGGAATATGGTAGCTGTTTAACAACACACAGCCATGCTCCATGACCGTTTAGGACAGGAATTGAAATACTTTACCGATTTGAAATTGTGGGACAATTTAGCCAGGAGGAACGTAACTGCTGGAGTTAGAATTTGACCAGTACACGAATGCTAACATGTTTGCCCTTACACATACATGCTCATACACAAGCAGCTGTCTATGGATTTCAACACAACTATGAGAGATTTGGGGACTGCAGGATTAGAATGCTGGCTGCAGACAAATGCAGTTATAAAAATGTAGTTCAATAAATAGAATTCTGTCCCCCCTACAAAGGATTAGCCATGGGATTTGAGTAAATTTAAGATAATGCACAATTGGGTACCAACAGCAGAGATTATAAAGGACCTGGACAAAGGCCAGTGCATGCTGCAAAAGGAAAAATCCTTCTTTGCTTTCTTGGTTTGGTCAGAATGCTTCCATGAGTTCCTTTCAGTGCTGAGTCAGCACCAGACCAACTTTGAAGGCCAAGGCTGGACTAGAGAAGGGATTGGGCCTCTTTCCCCATTGGCGTGTAGATGAAATTACTGAACTCTGCCCAAGAGCATATGAGAAAAAAGAAAACATCAGTTTGGCCTGATTCTTATTTATGTTGGGGCCCATGAAGTTGGCTTGAGGATAAAAGCCCCTTTCCATTGCCAAAGCTGTGCAAAGGGGCCTGAGGGTATATGAGAATCAAGCTTGTCATTTTTTTTTCTTGACAGTTTTCTGACCATGTGGGTTTGTTCTCTAGCTACAGTACAAAATGAGATGAAACAGCTGATCTGGCTCAGTATCAGTTTACTGAGTTGGACCAGAGCAAAGTGACCAGAAATATCTGCATATGTGCATGTTAATTTTCTGTAATAACTAATGAATAAATATGAATGGTTTTCCCTTTAATAGTGCCCTTCACCTGTGGCTCAAACAGCACATTAAAACAGTTCATTCTCATGGCATGCAAGAAGGGAAGTGATTCACAGACAAGTTAGCAGTCTTGCCGAAGGTCACACAGTGAGTCAGTGTCAGAGAGTCCTGATTCTCAGTCTCATGCTCTAGCCATTTGGCCTCTGTGCCTTTTTAGTTGAATTTGGGCCTAAAAAATTGTCCTGGGCTTTATGTAAAATGGCTGGAAACTGCCCTGCTCCTTTCCTTCTCCAGTGGAATGTTTCTTTATGCCTGTGGGAGGAAAGCGAGTTGTTACCAGGCCTTATACCCCCTCAGGTCTTTAGACTCTCCCTTTGCTCACATCCAGTGTCCCAGCAACACCTAGTGAGCAGGGGCCATACACATCTCTCACCTCAGAACACTGCTTAACCCTTTACCTCTTTCGATTCCATCTCCTTCAGGGTCAGAAATGAAGGCCTTTCTTGCTGCATGTCAGACATTGCATGTCATAATTAACACGCACCGCTTCTGAGACTCTTAAGGCCAAGTTTGTGAACGACTCTCAACCTTGTTAGCCAAAGCACTGGGATTATGCATGCATGACACACAAACCATGCAGGTAATATGCAAATGTGTCCTTAACAAGGTGTAATACTTGCACTTTCCTTACATTAAACTTTGAATAACTGAACCATGCACGAGACATGCATATTTATCAGAATAGCCAGGGCACAATGGGTTGCAAACCTGGGCACTTTTAATAAAAAAAAATTAAAAATCCAAATTAAAATCCTAATGTCAAATATATGTGAATAATCGCAAGTGGTCTTTGGCCAGTGCCAGAAAGTGAATAAACCAGAACAATCAGTGATACAGTCACCTGCATTGTATCTAATCTATTGCACCAGGATGTTAATAACAAAAAAATGGTTCCAATCATTAGTCAACCTTGTCTCTTCACCAGCTGGAATGTTCCAATGAGATGTTGCGGTTCCTATTCTATTTGCTTTAACGATTGCACTGTAACAGCGCTGCAGAAAGAACAGCAATGTCTGGTTAAATAGGGGCACAGGCCTGGTTAATGGATGCCATTAATGGCTGAAAGCTGAGATTCTCATGTAATCACTTGACTCCAGGGACTCGAGAAACACCAACCATGGTAATGTCCATGATACACATAATGAGAGTTAGTAACCCTGCGTCCCTTGTGCTTAGATAATATATTTTTCACAGGGATTTAAAGCTCGCCAGAGGGAGCGGTGTGCTGAGCTTGGCTCACTGCTCAGTTTAGGAGATGCTGCTCATGTTTTTGTTGCTGTTGAAAGTATTTTGTTAGTCCCCGTGAGACCAAATGGGATCTAGGCACTGACTCTGCAGTTCAATTCTGCCATCTGCAGGTCATATCTGAACTGCCAAAGGTTTTTGAATCTAGCCTAAACAAGCCATTGTTTGCTCTAAAGAAAGTGTTGGTGCTAAAATGCTTAAGGGGGGAGATACAGGTTTTTTTGTTTTTTTTTTAAAAAATGAGCATATACTGTATATGATGAAAAAATAATCGTTTGCTGGGCAAATGCACAAGGAGAGATGAAACACACGTAGACCGTTTCAATCATAAATCAAACAGTGTTTCCTTGCCCCATTGGAGTATGATCCTCATTCTGTCAAGCATTGTGTGGACACAGGTGTGCAACAGTGTCTCCACATTAAAAAAAATCATACACAGGTGTCTTCCATATTCATGTCCAAGTCCTGTGGCAATGGAGGCAGGACAGTGCTGACCAGAAGCTCTAGGGGGGGGAAGGCTAGCTCAGTGGTTTGAGCACTGGCTTGCTAAACCCAAGGTTGTAAGTTCAATCCTTGAGGGGCTACTTAAAGAGCTGGGGCAAAAATCAGTACTTGGTCCTGCTAGTGAAGGCAGGGGGCTGGACTCAATGACCTTTCAAGGTCCCTTCCAGTTGTAGGAGATTGGTATATCTCCTATCATTATTAGTTGCAGACTGGGATGCAGGTGGAGGCTGTTAGATGGCCATTTGGACAGAGACACAAGTGCAACTGGACTGAACAGTCATTTTTAGGACCAACTGCTCATCCCACATGGGGAGGCGGCTAGAAAAAGTGCCCTGAACATAGTCTGCCTCTCCATTGTCTGACTGGATAGCTGCATCCAGAGGGATCGCCTTTGAAAACAACAGGAAATGGAAACATGGGGAAAGGAGGAAAGAATGTGTCACGGCCCGACTCAACAATCCAGCTCTGCCCCTTCTGCCGAGAAATGTCTGTCCCAACTGTGACAAGGTTTGTGGATCCCAGACAGTCTCATTAGCCACCTGTGTATCCACTAGCAATAACTGGCTATCATTTTATGGAAGACAATCAAAGTGAGGGTATACCCTGAGACATGTGACATCATAGGCTTCTGGGTTTTGTTTCTCAGTGGCTCAAACTGAATCTGCCCAGCATACAAGTAAAACTAAAACATATGTTCCAACATCCCATCCTGCAAACTCAACCTGAGATCTGAAATCCAAGTGATGTGCTTTCTGACTCATGCAGTATTGCTGGTAATTGTACTGATCTGGCATGAAACAGAGTAGAAGCCTATTCACTCTCCCACATCATGGACCTGAAAGAGTAAAAAGCATCCAACGTATTTTAATTGGTAAAATAAGCAGATATGACTCTAAATGCAAGAAGGAGCAAAACAGTTTGATAAGGAGGTGTCATTTCCCCGTGGTCAATCTTCTGACCATAAATGCTGTAGAACATTTTTTTTTCCCCCAGCTCATGAACCCTTTCTCACGCAAAAATGTTTGGGCAGTTTTTTCTGGAGAGATGAATAATCCAACTAGATATATCTTCAGGAAACATGGCGCAAGTTTCCAGATGTGACTGGTTATTTTGGGTGCCCAACTTGAAACATCTTAAAGGGTTCTGGTGTTTAGAAACTGTTGAGTACCCACAGTCTGAGCATCAGTCCTTTTAAAAGGGTCTCAATTTAGTCAACCAAAGTCACTTAGTCACTTTTGGAACTCTTGGCCCTGGTTTCTATTGCTGGCTCTCCTACTGACTTACTGTGCAACCTTGAGAAGGCTATGTCACCTTTCTGCGCCTCCATTCCCCCATCTTTAAAATAGCGATCATTCATTTGAAAGTGTTTTGCGATCCATGGATAGATCTTGTTATGAAAGAGCTAGGTATATTATTGCAGGCATTATAAAGTCTAGTGGTTCTTTCGTAGTGTCTCATTGGAACACCATCTCCTCCCCCCTCCCGCCAACCTCACAGGTAGTCTAGCCATTATAAAAATGATTTTTCAAGAGTGACTCATGGATCCCTGTAAACTGGGTCACTGCTGAACATGTGCCAACAGTTTGCATAGCACAACAACACAGAAAACACTTACTGAGAGGACCAGCTGGGATGGAGCTGCATGCATGCATTAGTTAGCTAAACCTTTTTCACAATACAAACAAGTAGATTATAGCCATCTGATTTCACATTGACAGGTTTCAGAGCGGTAGCTGTGTTAGTCTATATCAGCAAAAAGAACAAGGAGTACTTGGGGCACCTTAGAGACTAACAAATTTATTCGGGCATAACACTTCGTGGGCTAAAACCCACTTCATCGGATGCATGCAGTGGAAAATACAGTAGGAAGATATATATACAGAGCGAACATGAAAAAATGGGTATTGCCATACCAACGATAACTGAGACTAATCAATTAAGGTGAGCTATTATCAGCAGGAGAAAAAAAAAACTTTTGTAGTGATAATCAGGATGGCCCATTTCAAACAGTTGACAAGAAAGTGTGAGTAACAGTAGGGTAAAAAATAATATGGAGAAATAGTTTTCACTTTATGTAATGACCCATCCACTCCCAGTCTTTATTCATGCCTAATTTAATGGTGTCCAGTTTGCAAATTAATTTCAGTTCTGCAGTTTCTCATTGGAGCCTACTTTTTAAGTTTTTTTTCTTTTAGGTCTTATAATTGAGTGACCAGGGAGGTTGAAGTGTTCTTTGACTGATTTTTGAATGTCATAATTCTTGACATCTGATTTGTATCCATTTATTCTTTTGCGTAGAGACTGTCCAGTTTGGCCAATGTACATGGCAGAAGGGCATTGCTGGCACATGATGGCATATTTCACATTGGTAGATGTGCAGGTGAACAAGCCTCTGATGGTGTGGCTGATGTGATTAGGTCCTATGATGGTGTCCCTTGAATAGATATGTGGACAGAGTTGGCAATGGGGGCTTTGTTGCAGGACTAAGTTCTTGGTTAGTTGCTTTTGTTGTGTTGGTGTGTGGTTGCTGGTGAGTATTGGCTTCAGTGTTGAGGGCTGTCTGTAAGGCGAGGACTGCCTGTCTCCCAAGATCTGTGAGAGTGAGGGATCGTCTCCAGGAATGTTGTAGATCTTGATGATGGTGGCTGGGAGGTTTTAGTTGGTGGGGTAGCTGAAGGTGACGGATAGATGGCATTCATGTTAGCTTTCTTTGTTGGGCCTGTCCTGCAGTAGGTGACTTCTGGGTAGTCTTCTGGCTCTGTCAATCTGTTTCTTCACTTCAGCAGGTGGGTATTGTAATTTTAAGAATGCTTGATAGATGCATGTCTACTTTTATAAAAGGGCCATTTAATGGAAAGGTTTCAGGTCTACTCTGTTATATCACATCCAAATTTCACTGCTTATATTCACTGAGAACATCTGACTTTAAAAGCATGTTACCCTATGTAAAAATGTTCCTGCAGTCCTGTTAGGGAGATGCTTAACTTGCATAATCTGCTGTTTAATGGAAAAGAAGTAGGTCTAAGCAGCAAAGATTGGTGGCAGAAGATGCCTCCATCCACCTGCCATGCAGCTCTGTCACATTGTAAATATTCTTGCAGAGCCTGTAACAGGAGGGCAGGATTTCTGACCACACATAAGATCTCCTCGGTTCTGCACCCTGTTAGAGTAAAGCTGTTAAGTAAATTCTGCTGACTCATTGTGGCAGGTGTAGCTTGTTGATTCCAAAAGACTGAAAATGAGGAGGGCACGACTGTTTGATTTCAAAAAGAGCTGGGGCAGTGATGGATGCTGTAGGAAACCCTCAGAAAGGGTCAAGGTTTGTGCTCTATTATTATTGAATAACCAATAAATCCTAGCCTGAGGAAGGGAGTAAGTTTTACCTTGTAGGCAGGGGCTGGGCTCTTTCAGGGAGTTAAGTTTTGCACCTTTTGAATCCCCAATTATGGGGTGTAAGCTTTATTTAGAGCAGGTTGTGAATGGCACCTGATTCTCCTCTTCCTTACAGCAGTTACTCCAGTGAAGTCAATGGCGTTAGAGGTGTGAAAGCGGACGCATGCCTGATCTGTCTGTCTCTCTCTTGTCATCTTGGCTATTTCTAAGGCACAACTCCCCTTGCTTCCTGATCCTTCCTTAGTTCTCTTCAGGTTTAGCTGGTGCTTATACAATAATCCTCACATTTCATACTGCTCAGTAACCCTGACACCTGGTTGGCCTAGTTTTGACAAGCAGCGCTGATTAGCTGTGACATGTAGTAGTGTATTCATGGAATTGCTAGCCAAGAAAGCATATAGGCTAGGCTGCTTGGGAATGCAGGGATGGCATTGGTAAACAGCTCACATGTGTCCCTTCAGCTCCACCTTGCTGATCTAATTCACCTGAAAATGGTGAGTGTGAGCTGACCTCTCTAAGCCCCAGTACCCATTTTCTCTGCCTTTTTGGTCTCTAGAAAGCAGAGCCCAGTAAACTAAGGTGATTTGTCTCCACAAGCACTATGTATAATTTCCTATGCCACTTCTGGAATTCCCTTAATACTAAATAAGGAAGCATAAACAAAGAAGTAGTCAGCATTTCTGTAGTGCCTGTCACTGGAGGCTCTCAAAACTTTAAACAAATAGTCTTTGCTTAATACTTAGAACCCCCCCACCCTCCTGAGAGGTAAAGTTTTATATCCATTTTACAGATAAAACACAGAGAATAAAGGTCTGATTAGTAGGTGTTTCAGACCCCTTGCATCTCCCTTTGACTTCAGCTGGTGGTGTAAGTGCTTAGCATTTCTGGAAAAGCCAGGTATAGGACTTTCATAAGGTAATTTAGCAACTGATTGGCAGATCCAGGACTAGAACCCATGAGTCCTGGTGCCTCATTTCATGCTCTGATTGCTAAACAGCACTTTGTAACTCTCTTCAGCCCCTTGATATTGATAGGAAGCGTTCCCCTCTGGATCAGGCCCCTTTGCATTCTCTGGTTTGATTTCTAATGAAATGCTCTGCTGTGACTTTGTTCCTTGAATGTGTATATTTATCAGCTTATCTAACCAGAGCACCACGGTCCCTGAGATTGGAGAGCTCAGGAGATTGGATGGAAGAGACAAATGGCAAAGATGCAGGGCAAGTTATTATCGAAGGATGCTTTGAGGCTAAAGGCCCGCTTTAGAATGAGGTCTCTGACTCTCTTTATAGGAGAAAGGCCAGGAGCTGTTTGAGACTTATACCTACATGGGCTTCTTTTTAATGGTTGAAATGACATGAGAGGATAGAGAGGGCTGGTTGGAATAACCCCAAAGTCTCTCTGCAAGCTGTTGGTTAATGCAATTCTGCCCCCTCCCCACCGTGTTTCAATTGTATCTGTGCCTTGAGCAGTAGACTGGTGAATTGATACATGGTGGAAACTTAAAAGAGAAGGAATCCCCCAGGATTTGATGTTTTCTGAATTAATAATTGTGTGCCCTCAATCTGGGGCTTTGTCACATGTTAGACCTGTGCTTGGTCCTTGGCAGGTTGAGAGCTATAGTGTCCTTTTGAAGGTGAAGATTAGGGCTGGCTGGAAAATGGTGTAGTGTTTTTTTTTTTAATTCTCTCTCCTCCCTTGCCTATGTGCTTCCCCTCTGCCCTTACAGAACATGTCAATGAAAATTAACTTCTTCTCTTTTTTTTAATCAGAATTTTCAGTGGACTTTTCATGTAGGAAAAGCAATAGTTTTGGCTTTAAAAATCTGCTAAAACCTGAAAAGTTCTTGGGGTTTTGTCCAAAAGTGTTTGTCCACATGTGACAAGCCATCAGCATTGCTGAGACGGCTCTCTGCTCTGTGTTGCACACGGAACTGGAAAGGTTAGAGGGATAACAACCACCTGGTCACTCTTGTGTTCTTCTCCTTGTTCTGCTGCATCCATTGAAGAGCGGCATGGTCGGTCATGAGGACAAATCTGCTCTCGAGCAAGTAGTAGTGCAATGCTTCGATAGCCCATTTTACAGCAAGGCAGTCTCTCTCCACCACTGCATATTTTTGTTCCCTCGGAAGGAGTTTCCTACTGAGGTAGAGAATTGGGTGTTCGTCCTCCCCAACCATGTGATAGAACGGCCCCCAACCCTACTTCCAATGCATCTGTCTGCAGGACAAATTCCTTGGAGAAATCAGTGGCTATCAGTACGGGGTTACTGGAGAGGGCAGTCCTTAGGTCTGTGAATGCTTCCTCTGCTGCGTCAGACCATCTCACCGGATCAGGTCCATGGGCTTTCACTAGGTCTGTCAGGGGGCTTGCCTTTGTGGCAAAGTGGGGGATAAATCGTCGGTAATACTCCACTACACCTAGGAATGCCCAGACTTGTTTCTTGCGACGTGGTCACGGCCAATTTTGGATGGCCTCCAACTTGTTCACTTGGAGTTTTACCAGACCTTTTCCCACAATGTAGCCAAGATATTTGGCCTCTGTAAACCCTACAGTGCACTTGGCAGGGTTTGCTGTAAGGCCAGCTCACCTGAAGGTATCAAGGACTGCCTCCACCTTAACTCTAGGTTGGTTTCCCAGTCTGGGGTATGAATGACCACGTCGTCCAAGTAGGCAGCAGCATAACTGTTATGCGGGCATAATAGCTTGTCCATGAGGTTCTAGAAAGTAGCTGGGGCCCCATGTAATCCAAAAGGGAGGACAGTATGTTGAAAAAGACCCTCTGGTGTAGAGAATGCAGTCTTTTCCTTTGCGTCTTCCACAAGGGGAATCTGCCAGTACCCCTTTGTCAAGTCTGGAGTAGTCAAGTACTGGGCATTACCCAGACGGTCCACTAGCTCATCTATGCGAGGTATGGGGTACACGTCGAACTGGGATACTTCGTTTAGTCGCCGGAAGTAGTTGCAAAATCTTGTGGTGCCATCAGGTTTGGGCACCAGCACGATTGGGCTGAACCACTGACTGTGGGATTCTTCGATGATCCCCAACTCCACCATTTTTTTTACTTCTGCTTTTATTTCCTCCCTTTTGGCCGCTGGCACCCGATAGGGCCTCATTGTTATTCTGGCCCCAGGGTTCGTGACGATGTGGTGATATGTCTCAGTTGTTTGACCCGGTTTTGTCGAGAACACATCTTGGTTCCAGAAGATCATCTCAGACACCTCATTCTTCTGGTCTGGTGTTAAATCGGAGACACTCTCACCTGTTTGGAAGGCTTGTTTTCCTGGGTTAGGTCTTTTTGGACAGTTATGCATGCTTTTGTGCATGCCAGGGTTTCAGAAGGTTGATGTTATAAATCTGTTCTTGTTTTTCGGCGTCCTGGCTGCCGCACCTTGTAGGTTACTTCCCCACGGGTTCAACCACCTCATAGGGCCCCTGCCATTGGGCCAGAAGCTTGCTTTCTGCCGTGGGTACCAACACCATCACCGATCCCCTGGTTGGAACTGTCAGACTTTTGCCTGGTGATTGTAATAGGTTCTCTGGGCCTCCTGGACCTTTTCCAAATGTTCCCATACAATAGGGGTGACACGGGCTATCCGGTCTCGCATCTGTATTACATGTTCTATTATATTTTCTCCCCTCATTGGGTCCTCTTCCCAGATCTCTTTGGCGATATCTAGTATGCCACATGGGGGTGACGCCCATATAATAACTTGAAGGGGGAAAACCCAGTTGAGGCCTGAGGTACCTCCCGGATAGCGAACATAAGGTAGGGTAGTAGGGGTGTCCCAATCCTTCCCGTCCCGACTTACCACCTTCCTTATCATAGCCTTGAGGGTTCGGTTAAACCTTTCTACCAACCCATCAGTCTGCGGATGGTAGACTGAAGTTCTCAGGGTATGTATATGGAGCAGCGTACAGAGGTCCTTCATTAGTTTTGACATAAATGGGGTTCCTTGGTCTGTTAATATCTTCTTTGGTAGCCCACTCGGGCAAAGATCCCCACCAGCTCTTTGGCTATTTTTTAGAGGCTGTGTTCCGCAGAGGGACAGCTTCTGGTAGCGAGTAGCATAGTCCAAAACAACAAGTATATATTGGTGGCCCCGAGCCGTCTTCTCCAGGGGTCCACTAGGTCCATGGCTATTCGCTCAAAGGGGACCTCTATGATGGGAAGGGTACTAAAGGTGCCCTCAGGTGGGGACGGGGACTGTGCAGCTGACACTCCGGGCAGGACGCACAGTACCCCGCACTTCTTCATGTACTCCGGGCCAGAAGAACCGTCGTAGACTCTCGTGCCAGGGTCTTCTCTACCCCCCAAGTGCCCCCAAAAAGATGACTATGAGCAAGACTTAATACAGCGTTCTGGTGTTTTTGAGGTACTAGGATCTGCTGTACCTTCTGCCCCTGTACTGTGCAACCCGGTATAAGAGATTCTTCTTCATTATGAAGTAGGGTCCTGGTCCCTGGTTTTCCCTTCCACGGGGACCCCATCTATTTTCACCTCCTTTCCTAATGTTGTTGTCGTACCTTGGGTCTTCAGCCTGGTCCCATCCAAAATTTCCTCTCCGGGGCTAATCTGCCCAAGATCTAGGGGCCCAGTCTCTGTTGCCTCTACTGGTTCAGAAGCGTTAGGGTGGGGGTCAGACTCGGGTGCTTCTCCCTCCTGGGTGGCCTCCTTTTCAGCTGCTTGGGTCCGCCTACCTACGAGAGCGACCCTCTGGCTTTGGTCAGTATTTGGGTTCCCAAGGCCTTAGCTGCCCGCCTTTCCTTTTTGACTTTCTACCCTGTCTGGGAATGGAAAATAAATCTGGGATATTTCAGAGAAGACTGGGGGTTGACAGTCTACTGTGGATGCCTCACTAACTTCAGGGTTCCCCTTTTCCTCCAATCCTCCTACTGGGAGTAAGTTCCAAACCCTGGGAAGTCCCTCCCTATGAGCACCGGGTATGGGAGTTTAGGGACTACACCTGCTGCTACCTCAGTAGTGTTCCCCTGAATTTGAGTTTTACTGGGATGGTGGGTAATAACCAACTGTCCCATGGATGCATGTTATCCCGTACACTTAGCCCACAGCAGCTGACTACACTTCACGAGCTTCCCGAGACAAGCGTGATAGCACTCCCCGAATCAACCAGTGCGTGGTGGTCTCCCCATTTAGCTTTACTGGTCTGGTGTACATATGTGGGGTTAGTGAGACCCCCACAAGGTGGATTAGGGAGCATGGGTCTGCCCAGTTCCCCAGGTTACACTGCATCGGCTCCTCAGCATTGGGACACTGTGCAGCTATATGTCCCCACTCCCCGCAGGCATAACATCTGTATGGAGCCCTAGGCATTCCCCAGTCTCTTGGTTTGGGCAGTCTAACATCATGATCCTCTTCTCTCTCAGTGCTCCGACTCTTTGTGGCTTCTGGTAAGCCTTCAGCCCCTCTCTTTTTCCACCTGGGCTCTCCTGGTGACCCCAGTCACTCGAGCTCTAGGGCTTGGTGCTGCTAGTTTAACCCAGGGTGCCTCTTCCTTAACTGGTGGGTCAGCTCCCTCGCTGTCCTTCGCCTTCTACCAGTGCAACAACCTCATCATAGGTGGAGGGTTCGTTCTGGCTTACCCAGGCACGAAGGTCTGGTGGAAGTCCCCTCATGTATCGGTCGATGACCAGAACCTCTAGTATCTCTTCTGGACTCCAGGACTCCATTCACAACCACTTTCGTGCGAGATGGATGAGGTCATACAATTGGGACCGCAGGGTTTGTTTTCCTGGTACCTCCACTCGTGATACTGCTGGGCCTGCACTGCGGTCATGTTACCCAGATCTGGCCAGGATCTCTGCTTTCAGCTGGGGGTAGTCTGCTGCAGCCTCTTCAGGCAGATCATAGTAAGCCTTCTGGGCCTCCCACACAGGAATGGGGCAAGGATGCCAGACCACTGATCTCGAGGCCAGGCCTCCCGTAGGGCTGTCCTCTCAAAGGCCAGAAGGTATGCCTCTACATCATCCTCCGCGTCATTTTCTGCAGCCAATGGCTGGCCGTATGATCTGCGTCCCATCATGGCTGCGGTTCAGCTCTGTAAGGGTCTTTACCTGGTTTACCAGTTCCGCAACATAGCTCGGTCTTGAGAAGCCTGGTCCATCAGCAGGCGATTAGTCTCTTGCTGCAGCCGCACTGCCTCCTGTTGGGCGGCTGCCTGGACACGGGTAGCCTCCTGCTGGGCCGCCGTAGCTTGTATCAATGCCCGCACTAAGTCATCCATTGTGGTGAAAAAAAAAACCTTAAACCTTCTCTTTTTTTTTTAAATCACCTCCTTCTTCTGCACGCTGTGCACACCAGAATCCCTGTTGACACCAGTTGTGACAAAGTTCCTCCTCTACCTTGGTGGGTCCTGCGCTTATTGGCAGATTTGCTCACCTCAGTGATCTTCCCCACAGTCTGGATCAACTCCTCCTGTGTCTGATCAGGAGTTGGAGGTTTGGGGGAACCCAGGCCCGCCCTCTACTCCTGGTTCCAGCCCAGGGC
Organism: Chelonoidis abingdonii; assembly: GCF_003597395.2. Taxonomy (NCBI): domain Eukaryota; kingdom Metazoa; phylum Chordata; order Testudines; family Testudinidae; genus Chelonoidis; species Chelonoidis abingdonii. Next base: position 162,965,039 of record NC_133771.1, read on the forward strand.
CCTGTGGATTGCAGCTGTCTATAGTGCCTCTTGTAACAGCTGCATGACAGCTACAACTCCCTGGGCTACTCCCCATGGCCTCCTCCAAACAACCTTCTTTATCCTCACCACAGGACCTTCCTCCTGGTGTCTGATAACGCTTGTACTCCTTAGTCCTCCAGCAACACACCCTCTCACTCTCAGCTCCTTGCACCTCTTGCTCCCAGCTCCTCACGCTCACTTCCTCTCCTCTGGCTCCCCCTCCCTGTCTGGAGTAAGCTCCTTTTTAAACCCAGGTGCCCTGATTAGCCTGCCTTGATTGGCTGCAGGTGTTCTAATTAGCCTGTCTGCCCTAATTGGTTCTAGCAGATTCCTGATTACTTTAGTGCAGCCCCTGCTCTGGTCACTCAGGGAACAGAAAACTGCTCATCCAGTGACCAGTATATTTGCCCTCTACCAGACAGCTGTAGCCCACTGGCCTGGGTCTGTCACAAAGTTCATAATGAGATGGCAAGCCTGCTGCACAGGGAATAATTAAAGAGCCAAACAGTCCCTGGGTTGAGGAGGTCATCTTCCTGATGTTTACTGGGAGCTCCTCCCGAGTGTGGGGGGCAGAATGTGTTTTGAAGGTATTTAGGCCACATAAATCCCATTGATTTCAATGGGAATTAGGAACTGAAATCCCTTTAAAAAATCGGGCCCAAAGTGATTTGCTCAAGATCACAAAGGAAGTCTGCAGTGGGGGTGAAATTTAAACTCAGACCCCTCAAGTCTTAGGCGAGTGCAATAACCTCTGGCATCCTTCCTTTCTCCTGTGTGTGTCTAATAATGTGTTTCTGTCTATCTAACCCCAGACATAACCATGTCTCTGTCTATCTAGCCCCATAGAAAAACATCCGTCTGTCTAGTGTCTACCTGTCTGTCCCTGAACAGAACCATCTGTCTGATATCTAGCTATAAAAACACCTCTCCATGTGCACGTCCCTTTATTTAATTGTACAGTGATTTTTGGGGCAGGGAAGGGGGCTGTGGGAGCTGAGATAATAGTGGTGACAAATGGAAATAATTACAGTCTGAGCATCTCCTCTTTGTATCATCTGCTAAGTTAACCAACGTAGTTCAAAAGGTACTGGAACAAGCGGGGTGAGGTGTGTATATTGCAGAAATCACATATCAGTGCATAAAGGAAAAGCTGTAACACAGTTACTGGACACTATTTTTTAAGAGAAATGGCACCTTCCTTCATTATCGGGCTCAAGTTCCATTTCCATATTGTTTTCTCCTGTAAGTCACATGATGACAGAAATTTCTGCAAAATGACTTAATGAGCGAGAACTAGCTCATATCTGCACTCCAGTACTGATCAGAAAAACCAGTCGCCATGTTTACATACAGCGAGGAATAATTTTCTTGTGTATTGTCCTCCTCAGGGCGTCCTTCACCTCCTTGTTCCTCAAGCTGTCGATCAGGGGGTTCATCATGGGGATCACAAGGGTATCGGACACGGCCACCGTTTTCTCCCAGTCCATTGAGCTGCCAGATGAGGGTCGTAAATATGTAAAGCTCAGGGTCCCATGTAAGAAGGAAATGACAGTCAGGTGGGAGGCACAGGTGGAGAAGGCTTTGTGCCCTCCTGCTGTGGACCGTATCCTCAGGATGGCAGAGATGATGTAAGTGTAGGAGATGAGGATGGTGAAAACGGTGCCTATTGTTTCTATGGGTGAAAAGAGGAAATGCACTCGCTTATTGATGCGAAAGTCAGAGCAGGAGATTTCTTGGAGTGGGTGAATATCGCAGAAGAAATGATTGAGGACAGTGAAGTGGCCAAAGGACAGATTGAATACAGTACACATATGCACAGTGGCATTGAAACAGGCGCATAGGAAAGATCCAGCAACCAGTTGGATGCAGAGAGTCTGGCTCATGATGGTTGAGTAGTGCAGTGGGTTGCAGATGGCCACAAAGCGATCGTAGGCCATCACAGCCAGGATGCAAAGCTCACTGTTGGCACAGAAGGAGAAGAGGAAAACTGAACCACACACCCAGGGGAAGAAATGTCTTTACTCATCCCTAGGGAACTGAGCATTGCCTAGGGGGCAATCACAGAGGAGGAGACAACGTCTAAGAGTGCCAGGTTGCTGAGGAAAAAGTACATGGAGCTGTGGAGTTGGGAATCAACGCTAATCAGCACAATCACCCAGACATTCCCCACCAGCATGCAGAAATAAATGGCAAAGAAGAACACAGAGGATGTTTTGCAGCTTTAGACTGTCAGTTATCTCCTGGAAAATGAAGCCAGTCACCCTAGTGCAGTTTCCGGGAGCCATTTCTCTTGTCACTGTGCTCTGTGTCAAAGAAGAGGCAGAAGAGGGGATAGAAGCAGTGGGTACCACAACAATAAATCTGATGTACAGTGGAGACTCGTGTTATCTCTTAAGAAATGCCGAAACAACGGAATTTCAATTTAGTCATAAATTCCAAAGCCCAAAGGAACCATTTTGATTATCTAGACCAGTGGATTGTTTTCTCATTTGTGGATGAATCCAAAATTTTGAATGGAGGTGGAAATTGTAGACATAATCTGTGGACCCCTTGGAATCCACGGACCACAGGTTGAAAAGCAGTGTTCTATGATAACAACAACTTTTGGAAGACTCCTTAGATATAGTCTGTGGATCCCAAGGTGTTTGCAGACGATAAATTGAACACCCTAATCTAGTCTAATTGCTTGTATAACACAGGTCATAATTTTTTACCACTATTTTTCATTGTAAATTAGAGCATATCTTTTAAAAAATCATCCAATCTTGAATTAAAAATTGCCCATAAACTGAGTATCCACCTTGACCCTTGGTAAATCATCACCCCCTGTTAATAGAGGCTTTTTATGTCGACCTGGTCAAAATTCCCACCTATCCCCTTGGAAATTTTTGAGCTTTTATGAATAAAACCCCAAGTCCAAACTATTTTGGCGCTGGTCTATTTTGACTGAAATCTGAAGTATTTTGGTTTTGAAATGGAGCAACTGGGAGATGTAGTCGAACCAACAAGACTGGCCTATAAAAGAGAATGGAAGCCTGAGGAACTTCAGCTTGACAGATCAACATGTGGACCGCTCAGTGTTGAAGGTGTTTGAGAACAGGTCAGAAAAACACCCTTTGGGATGTTTACTTGATGTTACTTGATCCTGCCCCAGCATGGGGAGCCTGACTTGACTCCATGAGGTCCCTTCCACCCTACATTGCTAGGACTCCCTAATAACAATATTTGTATTGATTATTGCTGTTTTATTTTATTTTATTTGTTGTAAAAATGCTGACATTTCCATGGAAAAATTCAATGCAAAAGAGATTTGTTTGTTTTTGTGGGAAGAGGGAAATTTTCATCTATTTCCTAAGAATGTAGTGGTCCCATTCACTGTAGGGGGTCTGATCCAAAACAGATTGATGCCAAGTGGAGTTTTTCCATTGATTTCAGTGCATTTTGGGTCAGGCTATTTGTTAATATCAGATTTAATCATCTTTCCAGCTAGCAGAGCGAGAAGCAAGGCAAGGTAACACTCAGTGTATTTGAACCTTCTGCACTCCCTAAAGGAGGAGATCTTCAAGGCAAAGAGATTAGTAAAGTTCACACCAAATTATAAAAGTACATGAACTCAAAGAAGACAAAACACGTCCTCTTTTGCTGAACTATTCAGTATGAGATTTTGAACGCACTGAAATCAGGAAATTGAAAGCAGGGTCTAAAATCCCAAGATGTTTGTGACAGCTTAACCTGCCTTTAATGATGAGTAGAAACAACATCTCTAACAAAATGGCATGACCAGTCCCCTGGCTAGTTCAGTCAATGCAAAGTACAGCCAGACCCACCCAACCATCTCTCTACGTGGGCTCCTACTTGAAATCTCTTTAAAGGGAAAGTTATGGAGCCATATCCTGAGCTGGTATAAACTGCAATAGCTGGTGGACTTTTCATTCGAGCACTTTAATACTTTGAGATCATTTTGGGTTAAAGTCTTGCAACTAAAAACATGGTAAACAATATATTTGCATGAATATTCAGTCATTTCCCTGAGATATGCATCTTCTGCACAAACTGGTCTTCTTTGGCTGCTTTTTATTACAGTTCCTAGTGTTTTTCAGATTTGCCCATCTATAGTTAAGAACAAGGTCACCAGTAACAAAGTTCTTGCATATCTCCATGAGACTAAGAAACACCAAAGATAGGAATCAAAATTTCCGTATAGAAATGGAAGCATAAAGTCACACTCATCTGGAAGCCTCATTTCCTAGTAATGTGGCTATTTTGGTACTAGATTTCTACAATTCTTTACCTTATCAATGTGAGAAATTAAAACGCATGTGCACGCACACACACACACACGTTTCAATTGTCCTGTTTGGACTAATCAAGTTTCACTATAATAGGAAACCACCAGAAAACATTAAGGAGAAAAAAAATTATATTAAACAGACAATTGAAAAATAAAGGATTTTTTCCACAAAATGGAATATTAATATATTATTATATCCGCTATCATTTACAGGTTTCAGAACTGATCCTAAAACATCATCAACTCTTACCTTGTTGTAACAACACAATATCCAGAACACTTTCAGATGCCGTGTTCCCTCCTAACTGTGATGTAATGTGGGACAGAAAATAAATTAATTCAAGAATCATTTTCAGGTAGAAAGAGCCAAAATTACTAGTAAAATGAAAACATCTCATCTCTAAGTGAATCCCACTAATACTGTAGATATTTCAGGAAAGTGAACTGAATGACAAAGGCAGAGAAAAAGAATTACTTTAAAAAGAAGGAGGTAAGGGTTTTGGAATTTCTAAAGGCTGCTTGCTTCAAAGCAATGGACAATTGCAAATGTTTGTTTTCTTTCCCCAAATCAGCATTTTAGAAATGCCAACCACAAACAATGCAAAGTCAGCAATTGCAAATATAAATTTCTTCTTATGAAACTAGAAGGCCAGGTGTCACCACAGCCACCTGATCTATGGCAGGTGGATGCTTGGAGCGGTAGATTTAAGCCTCATATTAGCACTCTAGCACCTTTTCATATTTAAACCAGGAGCTATGCTCTTTATAATAAGTCAATTAAAACCACAAATTAGGAATAAACTCTGATTACGTTCAATAACCAGCATTCTTGTTGAAATCAATAAGATTATGTTAACAATGTTTCACTTTATATTAACTGAGGAGATATGAATGAAGAGCAATGTTAAGCAGCGAGAGCTGAATTAAAACGATGGGTGAGACCCTCATGCCTGCTCTCGCTTCTTGCACAGCCGAAAACTGGAGTTCTGCAGTGGGGAAGCAGAGGCAGCAAGTGAGTTTGGAAAAGCTTCCACTTCCAAAGGAAAGGACCCTAAGGAATACTTAGTAAAACATCTCTCTCTGTCCCATGTTCACATGCAGTATCTTATCATCCTGTGCAACCTACGGCTACAAATCTCTATAATTTACCATGAGTGAGCGGAGATGGTGGGAGGACCAGCCTGTCCTTCTCAGAAGATAGTTCTTTAGCAGAATCAGAAAGCAGCTTCCTAGAGAATACCTACTGATCTCCACCTAAAGGGCCACAATGAATTGCAGGTCAAACAGCATCAAGAGAGATGGTTCCCTTGGAAGCTAGGTGGGTCCAGATGTTCCTGTTCCTTCTCGCGCTTCAAACTAAGAAGAAAACTCAACTATGCAAGAGAGATTTCATTCCATTATTGGTGTGTATCCATCCCGAACCCATGAGACCGTCCATGAGAGCAGAGAACGGTGCAGTGGGGAAGCCAGTGCTGCCCATTCCATACTGTACTGTCTTTTTTCAAAATCTTCTCTCTCCAGGGCTGTCGACTGGGAATATTTCAGCAGCACAAAACCCACTCTGGGAAATTTTAAATGAAACTGTTTGATATGCAAATAAATGAAGCACATTTTTAGAAAAAAGAAGAAAAAGAAAAAGCTCTCCATTAAACAAGATTCTTTGAAACCAAGGGGTTTTGCCCCAGCATGGGGAGCCTGACTTGACTACATGAGGTCCCTTCCACTCTACATTTTCATCTTCATACGCACAGCGTATGAAATCTTTTAATTTAGTACAGCACAATGGACCAGACACTCAGTAGATATCAATCACTGTAGCTCTGCTGATGCTGATGGATCCGTGACAACTGATGCCAGGTGATGTGCTATCCTGATAGTCCCAAACTCTGACATGCAGCATTCAGGATAGTTTAGGATAGTTTAGGCAGTTGGTCCTATTTCACTGCAAGTTATTTTATGAGAGAAAATGAAGACAACATTTTGGGATCAAAAGCATCAGCACTTTGAGAACAGAAAAACAATTTTTTCTCTTGGCTGACAGAATGGATTTTGGAGCTTTCCTCAGATATTAGAACTGAAAGAAAAATAGACCACTCACCTTAGTCTTTGCCCCGTAATGTTAAAACTTGTTGCAAGATAGAGATCTCTCTTTCTTGAACTCAAATGGATTGTATAAGGGGTAATTGGAGCTGGGGTTTATTTGTTCTGCCAACACGAGAGGACAGAATTCATAGAATAGCAGAGTTGGAAGGGACCTCAGGAGGTATATAGGCCAACCCCCTGCTCAAAGCAGGACCCATCCCCAGACAGAATTTTACCTCTATTCTCTAGATGGCCTCCTCAAGGATTGAACTCACAAAACTAGGTTAAGCAGGCTAATGCCTAAACTACTAAGCTATTCCTCCTGAATTCAAGGTCAGGCACAAGTGGGGTGAGTGTGTTGTTAAAATACCAGTTGCCTCTCCCAACAGCAAGAGGGAGGTAGACACCAATATATGGTCTTCAAATATTGTTCATGTTCTTAGACATGTTGATGCTTCTCTTTGTCTTTCCCTCTGTTTCTTGCAGTTCATGTGTCTGAAAATCCCCCCTAGCAAGAAGCACGTCCAATCACAAATACACTTAGAGGAGCATGGCAAGATTTTAATCAATATCTGCCAGGATTAGAGCTGTGAAGACGGTTTCTTTCAGAGCAGCAGGACTAGACGTCTGTGTGTCGCACAGCCAAAGGGCAAGGAGCATTCTGCTGCTCAGCGCTGAGTGAGAAGGAACATTTGCAGCAGCAGCATGAGAGGGTCCAGGAATCCAGTAAAAAGTAAGGAAATGCATGTGCCCATCCGATTCAGATCTTGAATGGGCATTGTCAAGGGCTCTCAGCAAAGAGCCTGTCATGCCACATGCCATTTAGCTGAGCCCTGGCGGGATCCTTATCAGGCAGGATAACGAGGGTGGTGCTGCAGCTGGGAACAGGGAAGATCTTGACAATATGCCTAAAGGTCAGGATGTGACCTCACATTAGATTAGGAGGAGCAGTTTGGAGACGATAGCAGTGAAAACTCTGGAGAGAGGGATGTGCCTGGCCAGAGACTGGAAGTCCAGGTGGTTACTGCAACTCTCTAAGCCCTCCCTCCCATTGGACTTTCAACACTGAGGATTTTGTAGGTTATGGCCAAATGACTTACTGTCCTGGATATTATGCCCTGCATTGCTGTGTGTGCATCTGTGGGGTAGTGCAGACGCCACAACATTTGCATGGCCTACACTCCCTTCCCCTCCCCTCCACCAGCCTCTGCTGGGCACAATCCCAAATGGATGCAGAGCACTGGGGGGAAAGGTTTCGGAAAAGCCAGCTTTGCTGTTTATCCAAGAGTTCAGAGTATGGGCTGTACTGCTTGTGATGAAGCCCAGGGTCTGTAGCAAGTTCACAACTAGAAATCAGTGCCCCTTTGTCCGTTTCACTGCAGGCAGGCGTGGAGGGATTCAAACATGGCTTGGATCAATGCTGTCCATCCTAGCTCAGGCTTTGGTTGGTTTCCTTCATTTCCCCCCAGTCCTAGTAGCTTATTCTGGGAAGTTTGTCAGGCAGCAGGAATTCTCCATGGCCTTTCAGGAGAATGAGAAGTGCAAACCTGCTTGGGCCTCCATAATAGCCAGGTCCCTACCAAATTCAGGGCTCACTTTTACTAGTTTACAAACCCTTTGACCTTGAAATTGACCAACGTCACCATTTCAATGTTTCCACCTGACATTTCTTGGTATTGTAATCATGGGAGTCCCGACCAAACTGGGAGAATGGGGGAGTTCAGAGGCTCTTGTGGAGGCGGGGGGCGGGGGGTCACAGCATTGTCATCCTCACTTCTGTGCTGCCTTCAGACCTGAGCTCCAAGGGAAGCAGCCAGCAACCTTTCTGAAGCTAGAGGAGGTTCCCAGATGTGCAGATGGGCCCCTGCTTTTGGGAGCACCTCAGCTCCTACTTACTACTTCGGAGCACCTTGGCTCCTACCATTTTCAGGGCATTCAGAGAAATGAACCCCTGAGCCCCAGAAGGAACTGCAAGGGAAGCCCCGAGCCCCCGCTGCAGAGGCCGGCCATAAGCCCTGAGCCCAGGCACCAAGAGCACTGGCAGGAGTGGGAAGCGGCATGAAAGTCCTGAGCCCAGTGCCCCAGCACTGGCTGACCCCACGGGGGGCCAGAAGCTCTGAGTTTGGGCACCCAGAGATGTGACTGGAGCAGAAGCTGCCAGGACCAAAGCCCTGAGCCCAACGCTGGGCCGATGAAGTGCACTCACTTCTGCATTGCCTATGCAGGTGTGTCTGATATCCCCACGGAGAGGAAGTCCTGTCCCCAGCCTGGCAGAGAAACAGCTAGGAGGCCCCTACTGGGTTCTCCTGGATGGGGGGCTCCCAGCAGGATGGGGAGAGGTGGAGTCTCTGTTTCCTGGTGTCTTCACATCACAACTGCCTGTCATTCTCGAAGGTGCCTTTTAGTGAATTACAAATAATTGGGCTTCATATGGTGCAAAGTGTGTGAAATTTCATAGCCTGCGAAATAGAGGCCAGATTAGGAGATCGAATTGTTTCATAACCTCTATGAGAAGCTCAGTGTGGGGTGAGGAACAGACTCTGCTGTTTTACTGGGTAGCCTGCTTTCTTCCCAGAATCAATAATGAGCAAGTGGGGTGAACCGGGGTGCAGCTCAAACATCCAGGCTGGGCTGGCCAGGGGCAGACATCAGGCCTGCAAGGGAAAGGTGGGTGCAGCAGTGACTTCACAAAGGCCTTTGGCAGGAACTCAGCCTATTGGGCAAAGATGATGAGGCGGCTGTGATCTCACAGACCTCCCTTGCCAACAGCCAGGCAGAACAGGGATGCAGGGCAGGGGGAACCTCGGAGAGCCCGGTAGCCTTGCTGCAGCAAGCCTCCATCTCGCGGTCTCTCGCTGAGGACCAAGAGACGTTGGTGTGCAGGAGATTCAGTGCGTGTGTTTGTCATCCCCATGTGGCTTTTTTTCAAAGACATTGTCATCTGTGTAGAAGGTAAGAAAAAATATAGGCTCTAGATATAGATACAAGATAGGGGACTCTATCCTAGCAGAATCAAAGGCATCACCACCCTCCTAGTGAAAATTTTTTCCTAATATCCAAGCCTTCCACACTGCAACTTGAGAACATTGATTCTTGTTCTGTCTTCTGCCAGCTCTAAGATTTCATGAGAATTAATCTTTCATTAGGAAAATAATTCAAAACTACAAATACAAAATATTTTGAATGAAATCAACCCATCCTGATCTTTAGTGTCTGGGAGTGTGGGCCTTGGGGGCCAGACTGAGACCCTCATGGGCTAGTAACACCCAGGAAACCAGTAAAATAATTCCAGTTCTCTTAGCATCCAAGCCTCCCTAATCCACCTGAGGGCTGCGGGAGACAGAGGGGTGCTGAGAATGTCTAACTCATGACTGAAAATACAGAGATGTGTTATTGGCTTTGGTTGGGGGACAAGTAACAAATCCGTTGGGATTCTTGCCCCAAACAACAATCGCCCATTGTCCTTTAGAGCACGAGGGCCCTAACATGCCTGACTTGCTTAAATCTCTCTCCTGGTACGACTGAGAGAATTTTCTCCATGCCCCGTGATGCCGAGGGAAAGAGAAAAGAATGACCTCTCTTTGGTCACACAGCAAGGTCATGCCAGAGCTAGAAAGTGAAGCATAAGAATGAAGTTGTATCAAAATGTTTTGCATTTCAAACTAACTGATTTCTTAAACAAAGGAAATTTGGGGTGTGGTTAGTGAAGTGAAATGATCCATTCTTGTCTCCACGTGTTTCTAGATTGATGAATCAGTAGATCTATCCCCTAGTTTTTATCCATAGATTGAGGGAGGAAAACAAGTTTGCCTGTTTTGTGAATTCCCAATGGCTTTCTTGAATTTCAACAAACTAGTCGACTGAACTGAACGATTTGAATAAACTGAAAGGAAGACAATATTTTTCTGCACCTTTCAAGGAAGCTACTGCTGCCCAAAGCTGGGTTAGCATTTCAGCTAACTTTGCTTCCAGGGCCTTAGCTATCACATCAGTGGTGCGACTATCTGAAAAACTTGGCAGTGAACATTTTCTACTGAATGTTTTTTTTTCTCTTCTATTTAAATTATTTAAAAGATTGTCATAAATTTATCCCTTCTCAGAGATTGTCAATTTCAAATGTAATTCTGACAGTGAGGGAGACTAGCCACTGGAACAAATTACCCAAGGGAGAGGTGGAGTCTCTGGTTCCTGGTGTCCTACCATCATAACTGGTTGGGAAGGTGCCTTTTAGTGAATTACAAGCATTTGGGCTTAATAGGGTGCTAAGAGTGTGAAATTTCATAGCCTGTGAAATAGAGGCCACATTAGGAGACTGAATTGTTTCACAACCGATGCCTCTTTGAAAAACTCAGTCTCAGGTGTGGAACAGACTCTGCTGTTTTACTGGGTAGCCTGCTTGCTCCCCAGAATCAATAATAAGCAAGTGGGGTGATCTGGGGTGTAGCTCAACATCCAGCTGGACTGGCCAGGGCAGAGGTCAGGCTTTCCAGGGAAAGGTGGGTGTGGCAGTGACTTCACAAAAGCTTTTGGCAGGAACTCAGCCCATTTTAGTTGGGAATTGGTCCTTCTTTGAGCAGGGGGTTGGGCTAGATACCTCCTGATGTCCCTTCCAACCCTGATAGTCTGTGATTCTATTAATGAGGCGTCTGTGACCTCTCAGAGCTCCCTTGACAACAGCCAGGCAGGACAGGGATGCAGGGCAGGGGGAACCTCGGAGAGCTCTGTAGCCTTGCTGCAGCAAGCCTCCATCTTCACTTTACCAGATAAAGGTTATGAGCAGACAATGGCTGGAAGTTGAAGCTAGACCAATACACACTGGAAATAAGGTGAGGAGCATTTTTAACATCAGAGTTTGGAGCAATTCACTGAGGGTTGTGCTGGCTTTTCCACAACTGGCCTATTTTAAAATCAAGCTTGGGTGTTTTACTAAAAACACTGCTCTAAGTCCTATGGGAAATATTTTGAGGCACATTCTATGGCCAAAGTGAAACAGAAAGTCAGATGACAGTGGTTTCCTGTGGGCTTGGAATTAATCTGTGACTCGCTGGGAGCATTTGGAATTTGACCATTTTGCTTCCCTCTTCCTCCTGCCCTCTTGTCCCTTCTTCTCAACTGGAAAACAGGCTACCAGAACAGCCTGATTTCCACCCTATGCCCCTTCCATTAGTGCTGTAAGCTGAAGGGCATTGTGAGTTTTGCGTGAATTCAGCCAGTCACTGCTAATTCTCCACAGGTGATTTGCAGAAGTCAGTAAATGAACCCGCAGGTTTCTGTGTGAGTGATGCCCAAGGCAGGGCTCAGGCTTTGGGTTTAACCTCAGAGTTAGTGGAGTCAGGGAGCTACAGGTGGCTGAGTTACCTCTGGTGTCACAATGTTACTGCTCAGGTTCCTCTGCCTGCTGCACCACGTGGGCAGTGACTGGCAATGGGAAGGTTTTGTGGATTTGAAATGTAGAAACCAGGAAGTGCAGAAGAGGAATGGCTTAGAAAGTTTGGCAGTAAAATATAGGTTTTGTGGCAATATCCTGTGCAACTGCTACTGGATCTGGGACGCAGACAGCATTCCTGCCCCTCCTACAACCTCTTAGCTGGGCCTACATAAAAGAGACCAGGTAGAGTTTTGCACACTTGTTTGTCTAAGACTGAGCAAATAAGACTGAAAAAATTACTGCTAGGATGAATTTTGCTGCCTCCTCTCCTTGACTAGAATACAAGCAGTTTCTGATTCTCTCAGATGAAGTGGTTCTTCTAAAATCAAGGGCAAGACCAATCAATGGCTTTTTTACAACCCAACCCCCCCAAAGAGATTTTTTTTTTATTTAAACTGGGTTTTTAAAATTTATATTGGAAAAAAATGTTCTTTTAAAACCTATCTAGTATAAAATTTGAAACGATGACAAGTGATGTTAAGGCCTCTAGTTGCTCCAGCCTATTAAAGTAATTTAAATAAATACCTATATGAAGAAGTCCACATTTGCTGCCAAGTGTCAGAGGAAGTCAAAGCACTGAAATGTTGGAAGTCATTGCCTAAGCACCTGAGGGTCCAGAAGTTATTGAAACACTCAGCCAGATTTTGGCAGCACTAGCCTCTTCTGTGGGTGCAGAAAGAATACTTTCTTCATTCCAGCTGATGCAGCTACTTCATTCAAATGTAAGAAGCTGCTTGGGAGTTGAAAAAGGATGAAGGCTTCTTTTCCTCTTGTAATATATGAATAAACGCTAGAGAGGAGGAGATGTGAGCTACTACTTCTAAAATCTGGAAGGACATTATGAGCAGGAACAATCAGTTCAGTGCACGAACTAGAGATCCTTCTTTACCTCAGTTTGTTTGAAATGAAAACAAATGGTTCAGTCAACCTTTTTGTTTGTATGTGTCCTACAAAACCAGAAAGTCAACATGTTTGAATAGATCCCTATTCCTAGAATCCTAGAAGACTAGGGCTGGAACAGACCTTAGGAGATGTCTAGTCCAAACCCTTGATGCAGGCAGGACCAATCCCACTTTCATCATCCCAGCCAGGGCTTTGTCAAGCTGACCTTTAAAAACTTTTAAGGATGGAGATGCCACCACCTCCCTAGGTAACCCATTCCAGAGCTTCACCACCCTCCTAGTGAACTAGTGTTTCCTACTAGCCAAGCTAAGCCGTCCTCAGTGCAACTTGAGACCACTGCTCCGTGTTCTGTCATCGGCCACCACTAAGAATTTCATGAGAATCAATCTCTCCTTAGGAAAATATCTCAAAAATACAACTACAAACCATTTGGAATGAAATCAATCCACCCTGACCTGTAGTGTCTGGGGATGTGGGCCTCTGAGGCTAACCTGAGACCCTCATTGGCTAGAACCACCCAGTTAGCCAGTAACAATATCCAGTTCTGTTACCGTCCAAGCCACCGTAATGCAAGGAACAGCTGAGGGCTGCGGGAGACAGAGGGGTGCTGAGAAGGTCTCACTCATGCTTGCCAACCCAGAGATGTGTTCTTGGCTTTGGATGGGGGACAAGGAGCAAATCCGTCAGTCACTATAACAGGTCCTACTCGAAGCCAGGGAGACTGGGAATCGAGTCCTGCTGGCATTTCCCAGCTCTGGCTTTCTGGAGGAGGAGGAAGATCCCAGCTCCCCTAGCAGACCCTGAGGCCCCTTCTGGGCCCAAATGGAGGTGGCCCCCGTCCAGCTATGGAGTGTCCCAGGAGCGTTCCGCTAGTGGCATTGTATTGTTTTCACAGCCAGTTTCGATCTCTGGTTTCTACCCCTTGCCCTGCTGGCAGGGCATTGTGCGGCACCCGTTGCAGGCCACCTGGGTGCAGGAGATCGAGGAGGGTGAAGGGAGAAGCAACCCTGAGCATCTGCCATCCAGCTCCATCTGATCTAGAACAAGTAAGTGGAGTTCTCCAGACCCATCCCCAGTGTGGTGGGAATATCCTACCACTAGGACTCCCAGCCCGTCCCTTCTCAGGGTTTGTTCCCCAGGTTGAGGGTTCCTGTGCCCAGGGGTGGGATGTGTCGGGAGGAGAAATTGTCTCAGCAGAGGGAAGGTGGGCAGGGGAGCAGGCAGGCTCATTAATGAGAGGCTGCTTCGAAGCCAGACTCGTGGCTGCTCCCCATTCAGTTCCAGGATGGAGAGAATAAGGCTGATGCTCAGGAGGAAGGCCGGGCAGGTGGCTCCAGAGCCAGCAGAAAACATCAGCCAGCTTTCCCAGGAGGAGAACGGCTCCTCTGTCCCCGCAGGCATGGAAGAGGCTTGTGTCCAGGAGAAAGAGAGCAGCTGCGTCGCATGCTGGAGGAGGAGGAAGATACCAGCTCCCCTAGCTGACCCTGAGGCACCTTGTAGGCCAAAATGGAGGTGGCCCCAGGTCCAGCTATGGAGGAGAGAGCCAGGAGAGGGCAGGAGCCGGGGAAGGTAGCTCTGGGGCTTCCTTTGCAGGAAGCCAAGGAGTCAGGAGCTGCGCCCCAGGGCTCAGCAGGAGCCGTTCACCACCATGGCAACTGAGGAGCCCTGCGCCAACCCGACCCTGGCCCCAGAGGAGCTTCCCACCAGCCCCACCCTGGCGACCGAGAAGCCTCCTACCAGCCCCACTCTGGCCATCGAGGAGCTTCCCGCCTGCCCAGAGCAGGAGCTGAGCGACTGCGCGACAAACACCAGCAGCTCCGCATACTCCTGCGGGGCCAGCAGCTCCTCCGTGGGGTCTGGCAGCCCTGAGCTGAAAGGCTCCCTCTTTGGAGGTGAGGGGAGACCCAGGGGAAAGGGAGGAGGGCTGGTGCAGTGGGGGACTAGTAACACCCTGTGCCCATGGGCTCGTCAAGGCGCTGGGACTGACCCATGTGAGCCCCACTAACACCAGTGGGTGTGGCACAACCACGCCCCATGGTAGGGGATGCTGGGTGGAGTCTGGGAGCTCCAGCCTCCCCTGATCATGTTGGGGTGGGTGGGAGCTGACTGCCACTGGGCCCTGAGGCTGATGGGGCTGAAGGCATCTCTGGGAGGAGCAGGGTGGGGCCCTCGCTGCCATGGGGCTCCTTACAGAGAAAGGGGAAACATGGAGCCTTCTCTGTCCACTGCATGCCCCCAGCAGCCGAAGGGATTAAACTTTCTCCTTCCATCCCTGGTGCAGACACCCCCAGTGCCCAGGTGGTGTGGGATGAGGAGGAGGAAGAGGAAGAGTGTGTTGAGGAGGAAGAGGAGGGGAGCAGGATTTGTCCTCTGAGGAAGATACCATCATGGTGATCCAGCAGCACCTCCAAGGCAGAGCTGAGATACAAAAATCCCCCAGATGCGCTGCCACCAAATCTGTCCTCCTCTTTGTTCCATCCCCACCCAGATAGGGAGTCTTGTACCAGAGAATCCCTCAACCCCAATGTGGGGACACATCTCCTCTGTTATCTGGCACCCCAAAGTGGGGACATGTGTGCCACACAGGCCAAGGTCCCTGCAGACACTGTCCAAGTTACAACCCCTGTCTGTGCAGGGAGACACTGGTTTCGGGAAGGGGTCGGCTTTCCCTGTCCAACACATGGAGGTCCTGAGCCCTGGAGCTGGTTTAGAGCAGGCCCTGCACAGAGAACTGCTAAGAGCAAGGATTGACGAGGCAGCAGGCATCTGGCCATGAACTCTTGCTAAGTCTCCCTGGAGTGATGTGAATGGGAGAGGCCAGGATGTGCCTTTTGAGTCTTGCCAGGGCTCCTGGAGAATCCTCCTAATTGTCCCCTGACTGGTGTAGCCACATGTCCCATGACTGACAGGTGATCCCTCATCTTGCAGGCTCTGCACAACTGCTATTCATGGAGCCTGGACACCATCCTCAGGGGCCAGCTAACAGAGACCCCCACCATGGAGAAGCTGCAGCACCTCTTGGAGGTGAGTAGAATGGACGGTCTGGGGTGGAATTGCCCCTGAACCCCGTGGGAGGGCAGCAAAGGAGACTAGAAGAGCCACGTTTCCATTGTGTCCTCCCAGCTTGGACCCAGCCGACCACACTTTCCCAGAGCTGCCAGTGCAGGGGGAAAGAGCTGGGACTGTCAGCCAGAGCTCTGCACGGTTGCATTAAGCACTAACAGTGAGCACCAGGCCTGGCTGGGGCCTCAGAGACTGAAACCCCTGCAAGATGCAGGACATGGACCGCTGAGAAAAGTTACTGGCTCCCCTCTACAGAGACCCTAAGATACAGGCGAAGCCTCAGGGAATCAGCACTTGTGTCTTAGGGACACTGCAGTTCCCAGAGGGATTGTCCTCACAGCCGTTCCATCCATCCTACCAAGGCCTTTGCATCTGGGGTCTGGGATCCAGGGCATGTGCCTTGATCCTGAAGTGCTGTTCATGGATCAGGGGTTCAGGGCAAATAGACCAGCCCCAAGACTGACCATTGTCCCAGCCTGGAGAGACAAGGAACTTGTGCCCAACAAGACGTGGGCAGTGTCATGAACCCGCTTTTCAAGCTCTGTAACCAGGGCTCGGCTACTCCACCCTGAGCACAAAGTGTCAGCCCCTTGGGGAGGGGGAGAGGCTGGTTTGTAGAGCATGTATGCCTGCCCGCTGACCCTCCCCTGCCTCCTTCTCCCGCAGCATATCCATCTCTCTCTCCAGTCAAAAAACACCCAGGAGAGAGCCAGGGCTGTACAGACCAGCGCGGCCCTGATCCAATTTGCCACCTCCCTGACTGGATTTGACGTAAGTGACCTCTGACGCCAGCATCCTGTAGAGTCAAGTTCCTCATCTCCTGGCTAACTGGTCCCCCCTGGGTCCATAAGGGACTGCGTTCCATAGGCCGCTGGCTGGCAGAGTCGTGCCTGCCTCAGGGCCCTTGTTATTCTGGAGCAGCGAGGCAGCGAGTGCTCAGATAGGGTGCTTGCCCTCCTCCCTTTGCTCTGAGCTCCCTTGGGGGCAGAGAGGAAAAGGGCTCTCGCTTCTCTCCCCCAGCACCTCCTACAGTGGGGTGGGAGCACAGCTCAGGTCCAGGGGCGCTGAAGAGCTGAAGGGAGTATGGTGATGGATTTCCCTCTCCTCCTCCTTCCACCAGACCTCCTCCGACTTCTCCAAGGCAGACAACTTCGTGCTGCAGCTGGGTCTCTACATATCCCACCCAGCCAGTGACATCAGTCAGCAAGCCAGGGGTGGGATATATTGGCTGCAGAGGCTCCTGCTCCAAAAGATGGGTAAGAAACCCAGCTGGGCAATGGGACCCCATGGAAACAAGCCTCTCGGAGATTAGCTCCAGCTGGCCATTGGAACGCCTCTAGAACTAAGGTCTCTCTGCTTAGACCCACTGTAGCGGGGAAGAGGAACTCCAATAGAAAGAAGGCCCCTCCTTTGAGATTCCCTCTGCTGGGCAATGGGCCCTACAGAAAGAAGCCCCCTCCTCTGAGACCGACCCCAGCTTAGATGATGACTCTTTCTCTCCCCTTCTCTCTGAATTAGGGAGATGAGTGTGAAAGTGCCAGGGAAATTGGCTGCTTTATCTCAGAGCCCAGCTCTGTCCCCTAGCTCAGGGAAATCAGCCCACCCCCGTACGGGGCAGCCAGCTCATGAGGGGACAGGAACGGAGCTATTGAGACACATGGAGGGAAAGAGCTCATCATGAGGGCAGGGGCAGGAGCAGGCACCACAGGGGACGGACACAAAGCTTGTAGGATGTCACCAGTCGGGTAGCCAGGGCCAGATCCTGACTTCAGTGGGTGTGGGGGGTTCTCAGTATTAGACACCCCCATGAACAGGCACCCACTCCCAGAGCACAATGACCATAAGGGTCACATGATTAATGTGATGGCTGAAACAAATCCCCCTTCTGGTACTAACTCACTTGGCATGGACTCTGCGATTCCATTGGGCTGTGGATGACACGAGGAGCCTGGCCAGTGTGCACCTAGAAGGAAACAGGCACTGAAAGCGGAAAGCCAAACCTTCCCAATGGGTGTGTATTTCTCCCCCAAGGCTCAACACCAGAGAGGCACCAGACCTGTGGTGCCAGGACGGGCTCCAGGACCCCGAGCGCCTGGAATATAGAAACCTGGCCAGGGTGGGAGAGGTAAGGACTCTCTGCCGGTGCATTGCAGCAGCTCAGGTGTGGAGCTGTCTCCCGCTGCAGTGAGTGTGTCATGGACACAGGGCAAGAGCCTGCTCCTTATTTCCACAGGGTATGTGAGGCTCCTGGGAATGTCCGTGGGGTGAGGTGTGGAAATGAACCCAATCTAAAAGACCTCGAACCTCTAGCTGGTGAGCTGCAGGACCTATCGCTGCTGGAAGCAGTAGGGGTCCTGCGTTGTCTGTGTGAGCTGGGTTCCAGAGCGCGCAGACACATTCCCAGCATCTCATGGCACCTACAGTGAATCCTGCTCCATAAGAGCTATTTGAGGCCTCAGTGCCTGCAGCCTCTTACTGAAGGGGGTTCCTGGTCCATGGGACCCCAAAGGTTGGCTGCCCCAGGACTCTTCTCCACCTTGTGAGACACTAGAGGGATTTGGAGCCTGGTTCTGAGCCATTGCAAGTGCTCTGGTTCTTTTGGTTTTGGTCTTCAGAGAGATCTTCACCGAAGGCCAGAAGAGCAGTTTCCTCCAGGCGGGGCTGCTGGCTATCCACCACCCCCTCCTCCGTGTCAGCCAGGCTGGCCTGGTGCTGACCTATTCCATCTTGGGGGAAGCCAGCCAGCTGCTAGAGGACGAGGTAACCAAAGATGGGTCACCTGGAGAGAGACCCCCAGGGCCTTTCACCTCCAGGCCATTGAAAATCACTCCCATCCCATCCTCATATGCTGACCAGGGAGCAAGGAGAGGGTGACCCCAGGCAGGTGCCATTGGTCAGTGCCAGCTTGTCCCCTGAGCAGTTCAAAGCAGGGCAGATCCAGCTCCCCAGCAAGGCTATTTCCTAACAGGATTCACATCAGCACGACACACTGCCATTGCTCATGCTAGGGACTGCCAACTTCCCTAGCCACCTCTGTGAGCCTTTCATCCCCCTCCGGGCCTCAGGCCGGTTCCTAGTGCTCTGGTATCATGTTATCCCAGCCCCCACCTGCTCTGGGAGAACTGGAGGAGTCAGTCAGCAGAGGCTGTTTAAGTGCTCTATTCACCAGAGCCACTGCCCATGGCATCACGTTAAGGATGGGGATCCCTTGGGGAAAGGTGTCCACTTCCTCTCACCCCACGGCCCAAAGCCTCCCAGCCCCTCAGCTGGAGGGGGTGAGGGTGGCTGAGGGGACTCTGAGGAGTGGAGCTGGATTCCCGCTGGGTTGGGAGGTAGAACCATTCTCGCGGGGGGGCTGAGAGGAGTGGGGGCAGGAGTTCATTCCACAATGGTGGGAGAAGGGATGGAAGTCACTAGAGAAGAGACAAGATTTCATCTCGGGGATTGGGCAGGGGAATCCCTCCCTCAGACATGAGGAGGAAGTTTTGTTGGCTCCTGGTGCCGTTAATACCCTTCATTCTCATGGGTGTCGGAGTCTCTGATTGATCCTTGTTCCCTTGCAACAGGAGGACATTACAGCCAACATCATGGTACAACTATTTAACATCAGGGTCTTGGGCCAGGTGCCCGAGGCACTGCAGGGGCTGTGCTCCGTGGGGCAGCCTTGAAGACCCCCCCTCTTCGCATGACCATCTCCCACCCCCTGCCTCAGGTACTGCTCTGTCTCACTGTGCCGGGGGGAAGGGCTGGGGGGAGCGGCCATAGAGCCCACAGCACTGACAGAAACCAAGGCTGAACACCTCACTCTGAACACCTTGCTCCACCCCGACCCCTGGGGCTGGGACCAGGCCAGATATTGGTTCGGAAGAATCAGGCTGTGGGGCTGGCCCAGCAATGAAAGCATCCGCAGAAGCAGGGGTCATGCTCAATAGCCATTGCAGTCTGGGAGGGGTAGCCTGACACGGATCCCCTCCCCCGTCATCACTGCTCAGACCTTCCCATGGCCCCTGTCACTCCTGACGCAGCGAATGTCCGACCATCCCCCACCTGGGGCCCAATCCACCCACTTGGTATCTGAACCCTTCCCAGCCAGGAATTAAACTCCCTCTGGGGCAGGGGAGGATCCTCCCCATCTGGCAGGTGGGAACTGAGACGCAGAGGAAGGGCTGTGGGCCTGGTCACACAATCCTGGGTGTAGATCTGGGAAGTGGATTGGGTCCCAGCCTAGAGCCTTTCCCCCAGGAGCACCTTCACTTTCTGCTCTTTATTCTCCCCTCCAGCTAGGGGTCTGTGAGTGTGAAATGAACGGGGAGGGTGACGGGGACCTGGCACACAGCCTGGATGGGAGCTCCCCTTGGCTTGGACCCCAGGCTCAGAGACATCTTTGTCATCCCGCTGTCCTTCTGTTATTGCTAGGAAGGGAGTCCCCTGATGAGGGGTCTCCAGGGCTCCAGTAAGTCATCCTCATTCCCGCCCGCATGTACCCCCTGCCCTGCCCTGCCCTGCCCTGCCCTCCGGTTTCTCGCTGTTGATTCTGGCTGGACTCTTGACTTCGGTCTCTGATTATGACTTTGGCGTGACCCTTCTTGGCTCCAGATTTGGGTTATGAACCCCGGCTCAGTATTCTCCTTGCCTTTCTCTAGCCTTGCTCCAGGTCCTCCACCCACCTGCTCCAGCGCTGCCTCCTCCTCCTCCAGATCTTCCCCAACCCCTCCAATTTCGACTACATGGATTTGACCTTTGCGTGGATATGGACTTTGGCTCGTACTTCTGACCACCTGGCTTCGACCACTGGCCTGGACATGGACACTGGCTCCAGTTCTACCTGGACATATGCAACATCCGGCAGCAGTAGAAAGGCCTCACCATTAATCAAACCCTAACCCCGCCCCATGACCCCTTAGTCCCTCCCACCTGTCACCGGAAGTCCCGCCCCATGGAGGTATTACTTTGTGGTCAAAGCGGCCACATGACTGGAAGCAAGGTATGTCATGTGACCCCTCTAAGAACTCCTTCCACCACCCTCTACCAATCAGGATGAGGTTTGTCCTAAAAGGACCATCCCAAGAGGAGATTTGACCAATCAGGGCGAGTTCTGGGGTGGAAGGGTGACCCGTCCCGACGTGGAACTCCTCCCACTGCCCTCGACCACTTAGGATCGGTTTTATCCTGACAGGACCACCCCAAGAGGAGATTCTGACCAATCAGGGCGAGTTCTGGAGCAGTGTGACTCGTCCGGGAGTGGGCCGTATGACCCCACTAAGAACTCCTCCCAAGGCCCTCTGCCAATCAGAGTGCAGCACCATTACCTCATAAGTCCCAGCGCAGGACGGACGAGGCCATCTCTTACCAAGGACACATGTTTTAGAAATCATGGGAAGGCTGCTGAGAGGAAACCTGGACTCCTCCACCACCCCCTTGAGAACTTCAGATTCTGTCTTCACCCCGAGTGTCTGACTGTCTGCGGAGAAAGCACTACATCAGTCCAGAGGAGGAGGAGGGAGCGACCGAGGGGAGCCCTTTGGCCCAACCGTTGATGGATACGCTGGAACCCGAACCCAAAACCCAACTGCTTGTGAGACACCCCCGATGAGCATAGTGGCCTCTCTTTGTCCACTCCCTTAGAGGTGGAATGCGACTGCGGCTCAGGGGAGTCACCGGCAAACAAGGTGAACACAGGTGAAGGAATGATTAAGTCAGGGGTGAAAATAACTTCCAGGCCTTACCTGTACTGCTGGAGTCCTGGGGGGCGTGGCCTCAACTGGAGGAGGCGGGGCCTCTCAAGATTTAAAGGTCCTGGAGCATTGGCTGTGGCTGGGAGCCCCAGGGCCTTTAAATCAACCTGGGGCTCAGGGACAAATTAAAGGATCCGGGGCTGTGGCCGCTGCAGAGCCCTGAGCCCTTTAAATTCCCCCTGCAGCTCTGGCAGCCGGGTTCTGGCGTGGATTTAAAGGGCCCAGAGCTCTCACCGCTGCGGGGAGCCACGATCCCTTTAAATTTCAGCCCCAGCCCGGCCGCCAGGGCTGCGGGAAGAATTTAAAGGGCTCTGGGCTCTACGCAGCCACGGGGAGCTCTGAGCCCATTAAATCCCGGCCCCAGCCCAGCTGTTGGAGCTGCGGAGGGGTAATTTAATGGGCTCTGGTTTCTCAGCAACCACGGGAGATCTAAGCCCTTTAATTCCCTGCCCCAGCCCGGCTGCTGGAGCTGCGGGAGGGAATTTAATGGGCTCTGGGCTCCCCGCAGCTGTGGGAGCTCTGAGCCAGAGGTGGAAGTAAGCCAGTACCGTCCAGTACGGCGCAGCGCCCAGAGCCAGTATGCCATGCCAGACCACACCGGCTTCCTCAGCAGGGATTTAAAGGACTCGTAGCTCTCGTGGCTGTGGGGAGTCCAGAGCCCTTTAAATCCACCCCACAGCTCCGGCGGCCAGTCTGGTGCTGAGATTTAAAGAGCTCGGGGGTCCCTGCAGCAGCAGGAGCTCTGGGCCCTTCAAATCCCGGCCCCAGCCCGGCAAGGCTCGGGCTCCCCGCAGCAGTGGGAGCTCCGGGCAGGCAGGCCCTTTAAATCCATGCCCAAACCCAGCTGCCAGAGCTGCAGGGGGAATCTAAAGGGCTCAAGGCTCCACGGTGGCCAGAGCCCCGGGCCCTTTAATTTGCCCCTGAGCCCCGGGAAGATTTAAAGGCCCTGCAGCTCCCAGATGCAGCCAATGCTCCAGGACCTTTAAATCTTGAGAGGCCCCACCTCTTCTGGTTGAGGCCACGCCCCCCAGGACTCCAGCAGTACCAGTAAGTCCTGGAAGTTATGTTCACTCCTGCTCTGAGCCCTTTAAATCCTGGCTCCAACCCTGCTGCCTGAGCTCCGGGGGGAATTTAAAGGGCTCTGGGCTCCCCGTAGCCGTAGGAGCTCTGAGCCTTTTAAATCCTGGCCCCAGCCCGGCTGCTGGAGCTGCGGGGGGCAATTTAAAGGGCTCCAGGCTCCCTGCAGCCGCGGGAGGTCTGAGCCCTTTAAATCCCCACCGAGGAAGCCGGTGCGGTCCAGCACTGCGTAGTGGCTCTGGCTGGTACTCCTTACTGGCCCGTACTGGCTTACTTTCACCTCTGGATTAAGTGACGGTTGAGGTCGTGAGATGCTTCATAGAGCTCTGTTGGCCCAGTGCCCATGACGGAAGGTGGTACGTTCCATTCCACCATGACATTCATAAACACATCCCATCTTTAAGGTCCGTGTCTGCTGGGAACAGAGCGTGTCTGGGTCAGGGCCCGGACTAAGTCGAGCATATTAGAACCATTCACCATGGAGCCTTTGTACACAAAAGCCCCTTTATCGTTCCATGAAGAGAGATTTGTAGCCTGGCTCAGCTTCTTTAGCAATGCTAATGCATTTTTCTTAGAACACTTCTTCGTGTTATCCAGCACCTGCTGAGCAACAGAGTCCGAGGGCTTTGGTGTTTCGGGGGGGTTGGCAGTTACATTCTGTCCCTGTTCTGGTAGAAACAGATTGATTTTCACTTTATCCACGTCGCTTGGCTTCACCTACGTTAGGCACCTTTGAAGCTCGGCGCTGTGAGGTTTAGCCTTTTAGTATTCGGGTAAGTCAGTTCTTTGAAGAACAGACTAGTTTCAGCATCCAGTAAGCGAGTTGCGGTCGGTCGTTAGGCCCCCTGAGGATACAGAGGTCGCCAGTGTTCTGAGCGAAGCGTCAGATTTTTCCCAACTCTTTTTAGAATGCCGTTCTTTTAGCTCCACCCTCACCCTCCCAGAGACAAAGCGTCCATCAGTTTTCTGAATGAAGCATCAGAGTCTTCCCAGTTATATTCCAGTATATAGGGGAGCGGTGACAAGCTTATGGTTTTGGGAGAATGGTTTGTCAGTCCTTGCTGTTTTATTCAGAACCCTTAGAGCGAATGCTCCAGGTTTGTGAATGTGTGTGGTTCTGCGCACGTTCAGAGCCCCTCGAGCGCATGCTCCGGGTTTGTGAAGGTGTGTGGTTCTGCACACGTTCAGAGTCCCTCGAGCGCGTGCTCCAGGTTTGTGAGTGTGTGTGGTTCTGCGCACGTTCAGAGCCCCTCGAGCGCATGCTCCGGGTTTGTGAATGTGTGTGGTTCTGCGCACATTCACAGCCCCTCGAGCGCATGCTCCGGGTTTGTGAATGTGGGCGTTTTCTCAGGGTTTGGTGTGGCAGTGGCCGCTGAGGAACTGGAGTTGTGGTTGTGTGGTTGTTTTTTACCAGAGTCTTGTTTTGCCCTTGCGTTTGAAGGATATGAAGTTTGGACTGCCCGGATGTTTCATCTGCACTCTTGTGCTGTTTTGCGTTGTTAAAGGTCTCAAAGCAGATTCTTGTTTTTTTGGCGGTTCTGGAGGAGGTGTCCTTGTAGCGCTGACTAAGCATTGTCAGAAAAGTTGCCCATGCCTATGTGGGGTGGGGGAAACCATTTTACAAAACTGAACTTTACCATCTTTCTCACCCACACCTATGTATTCACTTAAAATACAAAACCTCACAGAACAACCCAACCAATAAGCAAAGTATATTTACTGGGCTTCATCCATCTATCAGTCACTGATGCTGGTGAATTTTCCCTTTCAGCTGTCTCTTTCCCTTTTCTTTTGAGCTTGTTTTCCCTCTGCTCTCAGGATCTCTCATGTTTTCACTGTACTGTGGAGCAAACAGCATTATTATAAAACACATGAAACCGTCTTGTAAACTTAAAAACTAAATATTCATAAGGGTGTTTTTCTGTTTAAAAAGCCAGCACTTTAAAACAAATCATCCATTTCGGGCTGTACGACAAACACAGGTTTTGAGTTTATTTTTGCCACTTCAAAAACAAAACAAAAAACAACAAACAAACAAACAAACAACAAAAATCCCAAAAACATTTTTTTAAAATACATCTCATTTTGCAGAATAAAAACCATACTGCTTTTAAAATCCATTTTAAACCACATTTTGCACAGGAAAAAAACCTTGTTGGTTTGAAACAAACCAAATACATTTAAAAAACCCTACACCTATGCCTTGACCAGACCTCTTTCACACACAAATCAGCAGCTTTAGAAACGCACCAAACCAAGTTTGCCTCCATATACTTTTCAATACCCGCCCCCATGCATTAATAGTCAATTGCAAAAAAGTTCCCTTTCTCTAAGGGATCATGTGTTGCAGGCACATGCTTGTTCTGTTCCCCCAACGTGTGTTTGGGCCTTCAGGTTAAAGAACAAGCAAAAATGTTAGTTACTATTACCACCAAATCCCTATACAAACTGTGCAATACTTAAAAGTTTTTTAAAACAGTATTAAGCACAAGTATAGTTAAAATGTTTTTTACCTTGGCCTGGTGGTGAACTGCAGCTTAAAGTTACTGGTTCCATGCTAAGCAGATCACGCTGCAATAAAGATAAGCACCATTATTTTCCTAAGATAGCCTGGGCAAAGAGTGGCATTATACAATGTATAGTTTCAGAGTTAAAGCCAGCAAGCCTTACCTCTGTCTGCCGTCCAGCAGCCTTTCAAGAAAGTTTCTGTTGAAAAGGACAGTTTCCAACAGACCTGAAGTTTTTATACCATCTTAGCCCATTGTTTCAAACAGATTTCAGCATAGTAGCTAGCAGGTTAATTTAATCCCCACAGCTCTGAACTAATAGATCCTTAAGGACGTTAGGCATCCCTCCCATAGCATACCCTGTTGTGATCTGGGGTTGGGGAACCAACCTGTCTGCACAACAGGGCTTTTTTTTTCCTTTTTTCTTTTTTTCTGTAAGTTGAAATAAATTTTTCTGTGGGTCCTTCTTACAGTATTGAACAGTACTCATTTCCAAGTGGGGGGCCCTTTGCAGATATCAATGAATGTCTTGGGGCTTGGGTTTTTTTTTTTAAACACGTTTCTTTAATGCTTAAAGTTTGGGGTGGGAGTGTTTTCTAGAAAGAATGACCCATAGCATTCAACCAACTCCAGGGCCATAATTAATCTGTCCAACAGTGTTCCACCAACTCCTGGGCTCATACTGAAACTGTCCAATTGAGTTCTGCCAACTCCAGCAGTTATATTTAAACTGTCCAATAGCATCTGTGAATTCCTGAGGTTTTATTTCATTTCATATTAATCAGAACTCACCATCCACCCCCATCAAATTTAACCCTATGGCAACAAGGATAAGTAATCGCAATCACCCTGGCTATTCAGTAGCGGGGGGCAGTGTGGTTAAACCCACTCAGTTCAATAGGATAAGTCAACTCTATTGTACTTAAACACATGTCTGAACAACCTGTTTGTTTTATTATAAGCATATTTTTTAGGATTTTTCCCTCCACCCACAACATGCATTTCAGCTTTTTGCTGTAAATGGGTCACTTTTACACACAAAACCCAAAACCCACAATTGTTCTCACAAACAATTGATTTTGTATTTAAAAGATATACAGCTTCTTGAAACCTAACCAAAATGCTTCATTAAAACTTTTAGCTCATTTAAGGGCCAAAGGCCTTTGAAGAGAAACACAGATAGTCACAAAGCCCTTTTCAATAGGGGTTTGTTTTTTTTTAATTTACAGCTACCAAGTTTTCTATTGCATGTTTGTCCCCTCACCATTCTCTAATTGAATCCTTTTAGATTCCTTACAAATAGTCTTTTCCTTAAGCAGGAATCTGTAACTTTTTGTGCGGACTAGATGGCCAATATCATGCTGTGTCGTGGAAAAACGACCCCGCGTTGTGTTTGGATCAGAATCGCCTGAGGCCCCTTGATTACAAGCATGCGGGGGAGGGGGGAGACTAGTGAACTGCCGTCCCCTTGAATACAGATTTTTCAACAGGTTTTATAGCAAAAAAACACAAATAGTGATACACATGTCCTTGTTCACATGATTGCCATAACTGGAGAAATGCTGCGCAATTGAGTGTAGACCCTGACTGTGTTTTAAAGAAAATGAACCTGAAAATGCCTGCAATTTTTCTACTTCAGCTGTAAGCAGGTTATTTTCTTTAAAACATGGTCAGGGGCTCCACTGAATTGCACAGCATTGATCAAGGTCCCCCCTTGCGCTGAATGTTCTTGGCTTAGGCACAGACATTGCACAGCATAACCTCTGGCAATAACGGTGTTTAATCAGCTTTCCAAACCCAGCTCAGCACATAGGCCCCGGAGCTTGCAGTTGATATCCACTGAAGTCCAAGTCACCCAGTCATGGGGCTGTTGGGCTGGCGCATCTATGACACGGCCCTCACAATCTTCACAAAGCTTTTCCCTAAGGCAGTGCTTAAGGGCAGCATAAACAGCAACACGTACAATAGTCCACATGACTTTTTTATGCTCACGATGTGGCACTGGCCCAGTTAGTTCTATGCCAAGCCTCCTCCGAAACACCTCATGGCCATCATCCTCAGAGTCCTCTTCAACAATTTGTATTGGCGGTGAGCAAAACCAAGGTGGGCCCGGTTCATCTTCCCTGCTTGATGCAACACTGTCAACGGCTTCCGAGCCATCTAGAAAGGCAGCATTGAGCTGCTGAGAGATTTTCAGAACAGAAACAGTGTAAGCAGCCCACTGCTTGTTTTTAGATTTACACAACCACCGGTTCCTTACCCATTAAGAAGCGATTGCTTCTTAATCATTCACCTATGTGACGTCTTTTCCGTTCACCTTGTCCACCGGTGACTCCCCCGAGCCTCAATCACATCCCACCTCTAAGGGGGTGGACAAAGAGAGGCCACCATGCTCACTGGGGTGTCTCACAAGCAGTTGCATTTTGGGTTCTGGTTCCATTTTATCCATCAATGTCTGGGCTGAAAGGCTCCCCTCGGTCGCTCCCTCCTCCTCCTCGGGACTGTCGCTGATGTAGCGCTTTCTCCGCGGACAGTCAAAGACACTCGGGGCGAAGACAGAGTCTGAAGTTCTCACGAGGGTGGTGAAGGATCCATGTTTCCTCTCAGCAGCCTTTCCACAACTTCTAAAACATGCGTCCTTGGTAAGAGATGGCCTTGTCTGTCTGGTGCTGGGACTTATGGGGTAATGGTGCTGCACTCTGATTGGCAGAGGGCCTTGGGAGGAGTTCTTAGTGGAGTCATACGGCGCACTTCCGGACGGGTCACCCTGCCCTGGAATTCTCCCTGGTTGGTCAAAATCTCCTCTTAGGGCAGTCCTATCGGGTCAAAACCCATCCTAATTGGTAGATGGCAGTCAGAGGAGTTCTTAGAGGGGTCACACGACCCACTTCTGGACAGGTCACCCCACCTCGGAATTCACCCTAACTGGTCTAATCTCCTCTCAGGGTGGTCCTTCTAGGATGAAACCCATCCTGATTGGTAGAGAGTTGTGGGAGGAGTTCTTAGAGGGGTCACATGACACACCTTGCTTCCAGTTGTGTGGCCACCTTGACCCTTCCAGTGACAGGTGAGAGGGACTAAGGGGTCAACGGGTAGGGCTTGAGAGGGTCAAGGGGAGGAGTTAGGGTTTGATTGATGGTGGTGTTCCTGATAAATACCAAGTTTACGTGGATACCTTAGAAAGAAATGTGGACTCGTTACCTCTGGACCAGGACTATGACTGCCCTATTGACCTACCACCTTGGCTGAAAGTTGCTTTTCCCTGTATTTATGCATTGTTGGGACCCGAATTAGTGGATCTCCCTGCGTAGAAGTCATGAAAACCGGTTCTAAGAGCAGGCCCTTTCTGGGAAGAAGAAATGTGGGACTCTGCTACGTCTCTCTTTAGACAATCAGCTCCTCAACAAAGTGATCATTTGAAACCATTACCCTCTGCTGTGAATCCCACAATTGCTGGCTCACAGGAAATCTGCAAAGGTTTTCATCAAACTTCATCTGCAAGGATTTCCAATCTAACGCTCGTTTGGGCAAGGGACAAATGGAAGACAGATATCAAAACACACTATGGACATTTTAACTGTCTGATATGCTATTTGAGCTAACTAACGGTCCCCTGACCTTGCAACACTTCATCAGTGATGTATTTGGGGACAGTGTCATCTATTCGGGTGACATACGTCTCTTTTTGGAGAACCCAGAGCAGCATGCGCAGCGCATCCGAACCTGGAGAGGTTTCAGTAGCATGGTCTCAACACAGAACTGGAAAAGCAGAACCTCCAGCCAACTCTCCACAGAGATTTTGGGGTACAAATAAGGTGGAAACCATTCATAAATGGGGCGAAGTTAGAAGTCCTCAAGAAGTGCAGCGCTTCCTAGACTTCACTCATCCTGTGAAATCGAGACGTGCTGGCTCTCAGTGATGCTTAGACAGAAAACCACACACCCCACACAGAGGTTGGAACCACCCAATCCCCAGTTGTCCTGAGGAGCCATGATTTCTCCAGGAGCTGGGTAAAGGGCACCGGGATCAGTCTGTCAAAGGTAGGGGAGGATCGGGTGAGGAGAGGGTCTAAGACAGGAGGAGCATGGGCTAGGCTCTGTATTTGGGCTTGGCAGGGATCAAGAGAAGGAACAGGGCTGTTAGAGGGCAATGCGAGGTGCGAGGAGGGTCGGAGATGGGGGCAAGGCCTGAAAAGTTCAGCTACTTTAGATCAACTGTGCTAAAGAATCACTGGTTGAAGTGACTGAAAGATCTGACCTGGGGCTGGCCAAAATCCTCCTCCTCAGATGGGAACATTCCAAAAGTCTGCAGCTCAGCCTCTGAGGTGAACATTGTGGCCTTAACCTCTCTCTGCTCTGTTCCTCACAGGATTCCAGCCAGCTGTTCCAATCCAGGAGGAAAACTGTGCCACTGAAGTCTCCCAGCACCTGTGCAGTGAAGTGCCACTTACTTAACCCCGCTGTGATGCACAGACCTTGCCCTGGCTGTCTGCACAGGGCTGAATTTCACCCCTTCAGAGTGTAAGGAAATAATTGGCTGAAGGCCTTTTTATTTTTGGACATCTTTCTAGTGGGAAAGAACCATGGGGATTTGTAACCTGTTTCGCTCCCATGCCTGGTGCTTCAATGATGCAGAGATGTGCTGATGCATTGGTTGATTTCCCCACCTTTTAAGCTACTCTCTTCTTCTCTTTTAAGAGGTATTCTGAGGCCCCCCTGTGCATCATATGGGCATTCTTGGAGGTGTAGATTGCATCAGACATGCACCTGAATAAATAATAGGGAATGAAATATGCAGACACTAAAGTTCTGCAGCCAAATTCTCAGAAACCTTCCTCTTCAATGTAGGATCAGGATTTTGGTTTGAACTGATTTTTTTAAAAAGTGCTAAGCAGATGCTACACTGTAAGAAGAGGAAACAGAAGCAAAAACTGAAAGATTGTTACTAAAACCAATGAATAGCTGCAGAGAGTGGAGACCCGACAAAGCAAACAAATGAATACTGGGAGTAAATAACCTGAAAGCAAATGGGGAAGAAAACCTCATCTGGGTAATTGTGGCTCTTGGGACAAAAATCAGGTTCCTGGTAGGTAGCCTGGCTGTGATCATCCCTTTTCCCTGGATCCCAGACCTGGGATTCAAATGTCATTCTCTGTGTGGTGTCCTTATTTTATTCCTAGGAAAAGGATCCCCAAAGGAGGTTTAAGAATCCTGGACTCCAATGTCTGCCAGAAGCTTCAGCCACCTTCACAGGTAGAAGTCACTGTCTTTCCTACAGTGCCACTAGTGCTCTTTCTGCTCTCCAGATCTGCTCCCTCCAGCAGGACAAAGACACCCCTTACCTCCCCGAGTCCTGATTTCCTGCCATTCAAGGGGCTGAGGGTTTGCATTGCTCCCCCCGCCCAATCAGAGCCTTTTCTTATGGGAATCTTCCTAGAGCAGGGGAGAAATCTGTTCTTCCATTAGAACCAGTCTGATCAGTAAATCCACCCACACTGTCCTCATCTCAGCTGCTTTATTTATCCGAGATTAGTGGTATTTTTGGAAAACCCTTAGCGTGTCGGGGTGTCAGGTGGAGCAGAAGATGCAGGAGCACCAGCAGATTCCCCTGAAGAAAACCACCCTGTCTCTCTCTGGTCAGGTTAGAGCTCGCTGTCCATTGAGGAGGTGAAGACTGGATGGGAGCTGCTGGATTGACCTTGATGTGCCATGTACTTGTGTGGACGAAGGACCTACATCTCAGGGATGGCCAGCAGCAGATGTAACGCATGTGTCCAGGAATGGGCTAAATAACCTACATTGAGAGGTAAGTAAAATCATGGCCACATGTAGACATCTCAGGAATTGGTGAGGATTGACCCAGGGTCCTTCAGCACAAGCCCCTCTCACTCACTGTCAACAAATCCAGCTCCACCCACTAGACCACACCCTATTCCAGAGCGCCAAAACCCCGAAGCCCTGATTCTCAGACCCGGGCCTCACATCACAAGGCCAAACCTCCTCCCATTATGGGCACTATAGAAGGGACCATTGGCAAAACCCCCTCTACATTCCCCATGTCAGAGACTGCAGCCATGAGTGACAAGTGAATGAGCTGAGATCTCCCCTGTGGGAATCCGAGGGGTTGCGCATTTGGGGTTTCACAGGGACTGCCTCTGGCAGCCATTGACAGAGTGTTCCTGGAAGGAGATTTTCTGTCTCTAACAAAGGGTTTCTGTTCCCCCAGATCTCAGCCGCTCAGCAGAATTCGGGAGAGCCGATGGGCTAGAGGGTCCCACGAGTCGCTGTGCAGCAGGGGCAGGGTCTGCAGTCACCATGGGCCACACCCTGTGCTCCAGACAACCCGGGCTGTTTCCTTGGATTGCAAAGGGGACTTTATCTTGGGGAATTGGTGCTGGTGCCTGTGTCCACAACTGGGATGTTTTCATGAGGCTACTCAATGGTCCATGAAGCGCCATGCAAGCAAGGGGAGAATGGACATTAGAGAGTGAAGCCGGGACCTCTGCGGGGCTGCTGCAGTCGAACATCCACAGCCAGAAGAGAGACGATGGGAAACGCACTTTGATGGCTGGCCACAGCTGCAGCAGCTGTCTCAGAAAGCTCTGCTCATGCTCCAGCCAACAGAGGCAGGACGAAGAGCCACACAAGGAAAGCCTGGGTTGCAATTAGCAATACATGGTTTTTTCAGTTGATTATGCTGCCCTGACCATCTATTTCCTACAGTGTGCACATCCAGCCTCCTTGGCTGACCTCAATAGGAGTTAGGTTCTCGGTACCCACAGGACAGCGCTAGCCTTACCATGAGGCGAACTGAGGCGGCTGCCTCAGCTGCCAGACTGTGGGAGGGCACCACTAGGACCCAGAGTGTAGAAAATTGTGTCTGGTGCTGGTGCATATGTTTTCTCTCTGCTCAAGATGCGCAGAGATGGTGGAGTGCTGTGCTGGAGGAAGGGGGGCACAAGAAACATAACAGGCAAACAGGAGAAAAGGGGAGAGGGAATAATGGAAAGCAACATGAGCTGCAGGGAGAGAGAGAAGGAGGAGCCTCTTATGTACCTCTCGAGCACCCCCAGGAGCCTGGACTGATTAACACCAGCTTGTCAGGGAGCTTCCTGTTTGCTGCTGCTTCCCTGAACCCACTTGAGGAGAACAGGCAGTCAACTGAAGTAGTAGGAGACAGTTAGGCCCCTAAGACACTGATATCTTCCCTCACTCAGGCCCTGCTACCAGCCTGCTTATTTGTCCCCTTCAACTGAGTGTTGAGAGCCACTCTAGGTGCCATTGAACAGCAGCCATGAGTGAAAGAAGAAAATGCCCCTCTGGGGCAGCATTCAGAAAAAGCAAGCAAGCAAAGGAAGCTTTTCTATCTAAGCAGGAAGGAGCCCTCCTGAGATACATAGACACAAATGTTCATGGTGAGCTTCCAGCCCCAGTGAGGATGTGAGTGGTGAGGAGATGCCTGATCTTCCACTTAGTCAGAGTGCAGGTGACCTGGCAGCTACTGCAGCATCCTTATCTCCATCTCAAATGGATGTAACCATGCACATTCCTGAAGAAAAGTGTAGCTCAGAGAAGAGTGTGGTGAAGGCGCAAGAAACAGCTGCTGCTGAGTTTAGCTCCTTAAGTCTAGATGATCCAGGACTGTGGACCCGCTTGAGTAGTAGCGTGAGGGACTTCCTTGTACTGCATGGGCCACAGCAAGTGAAAAACTTCATGTTCCCCAAAGACAATGAAAATAGAAGTTTCCATCCAACACATTCCTGGTGTGAAATCTCCAATGGTGACAAAGTGGAGAGCCCATGGCTTAGATATTCAAAAACCCAGAATGCAGCATACTCTTTTTGTTGCAAACTCTTCCAGTCTAATGTTCCAGCCACATTGCATTCTACAGGAACAAAGGACTGGAAAAATCTGGCTACAAATGTGGCATGCCACAAGAAGGCAGAAAATCACCAGAGAGCATTCCATAGTTGGGAAGAGCTTGAGATGAGCCTAAGGTTAAAGACCACCATAGATGATCAGCATGAAGAGAAGATTGCACCGGAGTTCTTTGCCATTGTGAGAGTGCTTGCTACCCAAAACCTAGCACTGTGTGGCACTTCAGATCAGCTGCATGTGCCAAACAATGGAAACTTCTGCATAGAACATCCTCACCACACAAGTTCCCCAATCCACCACCCTTTCTTTAATCATAATAATAATTCATAATAAATAAATGACTATTCATCATCTCCTGCTTTCTTTGTATGTGTCAGTCTTCCTTAGATCAAAGGGGCTTTGTACCAGAGAGTGTCCTTATTTTCTCTGTCTTGTAAAGCACACACTATTGACACTGACCAGATAAACAATGGTGACATCACACACACAAAAAAATAACCAAACCCTTTGTCATAAAGAGTGTTCTTCTCAGTAAAGCAAGCTATAAACATTAGGAAATGCATGGAGGACTAAAAGGCTGCGAAGTGAAGCACTCTCAAGTTAGGAAATACCAGAATGAGCATTGCCTGTGCAACGTTAACTCTGCAAGAAATGAGGCAGGGATCCTACAGGCAACAGACTCCTTCAGTACACAGCCCCAGAGCAGAAAACCCTGTGCGCTGAATAAGGAAGGGGTCCCGTGGGAAAAAAATACTATGAGATCACATCATTAAAGTCTGCATCATCCTGCAAATGCACAAGAGGACTGAATTGAGGGTGCCAGGGCAACACTTCTTTGGACATTTGCTAAAAGTTTCAAATGAAAACTCAAAAAAACTTTGAGGAAAGCAGATGCTTTCTGTGAAATCTTTAGTTTTGTCAAATCCTTTTCTGACCAAATATGTATTACGGAAACTTTCCAACCAGCCCTACTCGAGATCATTCCTCTCTTTTAACCCTACAATTTAACACCAAACCTGAGAAGGCAACTTGACCATTCCAGTTAAGACTTCTTCCCCATGTCTGCTACCTGTTGCCTCTGAGACAACATGGAGTCTGAGTCTTGAAAATAACATGCACAAGCGGATTCTTAGACAAATAACTGTTTTAAGGCTTTGAGCTCCCAGTTGCCTTCAGTAAATGACACAACTTTCTATTCCATGGATGGTCAACCTACCTTCTGTCCATCATAGATGAATAAAGAGGCTTCTTTAGCCTCTGATACATGTGGATAATATAGAAGGCTGATTTCCACAGCAGCAGTTCTCACTCTTAATCTCTGTTTGTTTCTTCCGCTAAAGCCAGCAGCTATAATTATGGGTTCCTTTCTCTTTCAGTCAAACAAAACTATAGGATATAATACATAATAATAGGTGTGGGGGAGGGAATTTAATCTGAGCTGAGAGCCATCTGAATGCTCCGGCAGTGATGGCTCTCTTCTTTTCCAGCTTCTCCCCAGGAGGTACTTGGCTTCAATTATATTTCAGCACTTGGTGAAACTTCCTTCAATCATAAGTGTGCCCAGGAGATGACCAGACAACAGTTTACGCATGGCAGTGTGGCTGGGAAGTCAGCAGCAGTGACTCCCTTCAACTGTACCTCTGTTAGTCACCCTTGTGCTGCAAGAGAAAGGCTCTTGATGAAGGATTTGGTGCAGAAGGAAGGTTCTCTCCTCTGGGCAGAGATGGCTGTTTTCCAACATTCAGAATGATGTTTGCTTTCATTTTTAAAGTGGATTTAGTTTGGTGGATGGTGCCATTCTCCCAGCCACAGAGAATGAAGTCCTCTGACCACAGAAGTGATGTAGGATTGGCAGACACAATGCAAGGGTTCTTCACCCCTGATCCCAACTTCATTCAGAAGGTGTGTGGAGGGTGGGGGAGAATTCATTCTCCAAGTCCTAGGCAGACCTTGGCTTCTTTGCTTATCATGATAGCAAGGGGTGGCAACTAGTGCCAGTTGTGGTTTTTGTGTTGTGGATGCTTTTCTGTTGGAACTGGGCCTGGCCACCTAACTCAACTTCCACAGACAACCAAACAACCTTCGTGTGGGGGAATAGTTTTCCATCTCTACCCAGTCCACTCTACATCTAATCAAAAGCATATTCTACAGACTCATTCTCCCATGGCCAGATTCTGCTCTCTGTTACACTGGTGTAACTCCAGAGCAACTCCACCAGCCCAGTAGTTACTCTAGATTAACATGGGTATAACAGCCAGCGAAACTTGGCCATGAGTGGCTAGCTGAACAGAGATAGGAAGAGGGATTTGGCTGAAGATGACTGTCTGTGACTCAGCCTGGGTGAAAAGGAAGTGATACTTGTTCTTTCTACCTCAGTTCTGTTATCATGCCCTTGACCAAGTGTCCAGAGGGATCTGGCAGACAGTAGGGTTAGAGGAATAGAGATATTTGGTGTCTCCACCATGATGGTTCACAATCATTTCTTTGTTCCCCTGAACCTGGCCTGGCTGCTCAGGTCCTCTCAAAATTTGCACTAACATACCATAGCAACCAGTGACTCCAACAGGCAGTTTTGGCAACCAGCGATCCCTGCAGTACAAAGAAGCCCTGCCCACATTGCCTTTTCCTGGACATATCCCCATGCCAGCCGTAGGGTGTCTGGAGTGGGATATGAGCCATTATGCTGGCTTTGTGAGGAGGAGACCTAGACAATTGGAAGAGCCTCCTTTGGCTGGTTGTGCTGACTTTCAGACACTTTGAGCTGATGAGGAGGCACAAGGTAGCCTGAGCATGGAGGAGAATCTAAGCATTGATCTCTCTTCCAGATCAATTTGCAAGTCAATGCCGTATTAATCTCGTGGGTACAAGTTTCTTAGGAGGCCATTCTTATGTGGACATTAATATGATCCAGCCATCTCTGTATGATAGGCATTTTACCTCAAGGCTATTGAATGCCTCAGGGAAGTAGGCAGATGATGAATTGGTTGTGAAAGGGGTAGGGCTGACACTATACACTTTAATCCCTTGCTTGTGTAAGCGGGGGAATGGTCCCGCTATTGTGGGGAACTTTCCTGGCTTCTGCACTACCCCTTTACCCAGAGGCCTCCCTGCCCTTGAGGATTCCCCTTCCACTCTCCTGTCTGGCAGAGTCCTCGTAACCCCAACAAGGCTGGGCCCAGCATTCCTGGGGGGCTCAACCCCCAACCCTGCTGTGGTCACCTAGGATAGGGGCGAGGGTGTCCCCAGTCCGGGGTACTCTCTTTGCACTGCGCACCTCCCTGACCCACTGATCACATCATACAATTTAAAGAAAATACAAGTTATTTAACTAACAATTAATTTTAAAAAAGAATAAGGAAAAATGGGAAAGGTTAAAGGAAAACACATCACCCCGCTCTGTGGCAGGAACCATCACAAACAGTGT
Organism: Chelonoidis abingdonii; assembly: GCF_003597395.2. NCBI lineage: Eukaryota > Metazoa > Chordata > Testudines > Testudinidae > Chelonoidis > Chelonoidis abingdonii. The sequence continues at coordinate 163,001,448 of NC_133771.1, forward strand.
CTCTGGACATCAGGGCACTTCACAGTCTGTTCCTTGTAGGTCCAAGGCCTAGTTCTCAGGCCCTGGCTGTGCTGCAGGGAAACTGTGGATTAGATACTTGCTCTGGTGGTGGCCACACACTCTCGGGCTCTGGGTGGCAGGACCCTTCTCCCCAGCGTCGCCCCCGCCCTGTTAGGGTTACGATCCCCCTCCAAGTCTGGCCTGCAGGACCTCTTGGCTGAAGCGTCTCCCTGTGCTGGGCCCACTGCCCAGGGTCACCCTCGCTCTCCCCAGCTGCTCACCACACCTGGCTCCGTACTGCTCCAGCCCCAGCTCCACACTGCCTCAGCACGGCTCCTGCTGCTCTGCCTTCAGCTCCCTGGGCTGCTTCTCTGGCCTCTCTGGCTCCAATTGCTACAGCTCTGCTCTCAGGGCAGGTCTGCTCTGCAGGCTGCTTCTGTGACTCTCTCTCAGCTCTCATCTGCTTCCTGGGCTGCTTGTCTGGCCCCTCTGGCTGTGGTTGCTGCAGCTCTGTTCCCAGGGCAGGTCTGCTCTCTCTGGGCTGTGCTCTGGCTTTTTGGGCTGCAGCTCTGCTCCCAGCAGCTTAGCTTGGGCCCCTACTCTCGCCTTAGCTCGGCCCCACTCTGTCTGACCTAGGCAATTTCAGCTCACATGGAGGAAGGGACCGACCCTGGCCTTCTGTCTCTTTGATGAGCCTGCTCACCCTGTCAATCAGGCTCACCTGGAGCACTGGCTTCTCGCCATTGTTCCTGGGGACTGTCAGTCTCAGGGTCCTGATTTGCCATCGATCCCTCCCCTTTTAGTGCTGGGAGCTAGCAACTAAAACACCCCCACTGAATGTTAGTAAGGGGATAATAGTCCCCTTACACTTGCACTTATCCTTTTGATCCACTGGAAGAAACTGATTGGCCTGATATTAGTTTTTAATCTTACACTAGGTAGAACGATGCACAGGTTGAGCTGTGTTCCATTTTGTAGCGGTTTTCGCTTTCAGGCCAGATTGAAGTGAATATAAAGTCCTGTATGTAAAGCAGGGAGATAACTTTGCCACAGGCAGTATATTTTACATGCTGCCTAATCAACATTGTAAAGGCATGGTCCAGAGTCTGCCTTTTAGGGAAGGCATCTGAGTCAGCGTCTCTGAAACAGCCTTGTGCCTGGTCAAATTTTGTACTGTTCATTTCTGTAAGATGCTATAAAAGAGTTTACTCGTGTTGTTGGTAACACAGGTACCTTTGTAGTTGTCTGGGGGTGAGAACAATATTGTTTGTATGTGATGGAGTAATTAGCCCTTCTGATCATATTGCAGTGTTTCTGGATTGGAGAAGTACTTTGTCTATAGTAGTTTAACCTCTCCTCACATAGATAACAATGGTGTGTTTAATAAACTGTCTAGGCCACAACATTTCATAGGTTAAAGATCCGAGAATCTTCTGAAAGGCTTCTGCTTGGAAATACAGTATATGGATCAAGACAGCAGCTGTGATTAGTCTTAGCAGCCCCTAGGTGTCACTCTCACTCCACACATAACAGCGGATCATTGCAACCTAACTGGGTTTACTCTGACACCATCGTTAAAAAAATACCTGAAACGCAGCTGATTGTGAATGCTGTAGGTAGTAGTGAGGCAAGGGAGGGAGTGGCAGACAACAAAGGGCTGGAAAGTGCCTCAGTGACCAGTGATGGCAGTGTTGGGCAGAGGGCGCTGTTCAATTTGTTCAGAAAAGTCCAGTACCTTCTCTTTCCTCTCCAATGCGCTGCCCTCAGTGCCCGAAGAGAAGCAGCTATTCTGCTTGGTATAAAATGGTGATTGTGGTGCCTGGGAAGGGCTGGCACTAAATTTAGACTATATAGATGTATGCTCAGTGTGCTTAACTTTTAGGGGTGACTCTTGCTCCATTGCCCTCCCCACAGTTTGAGGGGCGCTGTCCCTTTAAGAGCAACTCCCTGCATCACTGAGGGTAGCAATGGCAGCCGGTAGCTGCTGCATTAGTGTGGTTTACAGGACCAGCTACCCCCTCCCCACTGGCCAGGACAGTGTGTGTCTCTGTGAGATCTATCCCTTTGATGCCGCTCTCTTGTCCACACTGAATAACACTGGTCTAGTGTCTAGCAATGGGGCTGGGGCTTGGGCTGGGAAGGACCTTGGCGTCCAAGCTAGATGTTGCTGAAATAGCTTCCTGAGATGATGAAGAGACAGCAGAGCCAGTGCAAGGATGTTTTGCACCCTAGGCGAAACTTCCACCTTGCGCCCCCCTAAGGCCCCGCCCTGAGGCGCCCCCATTGTGGCAGCTCCCCACCCCCCCACCCTCTGCCCTGAAGTACACCCCCCACCCCAGTTCACCCCAGTTCCGCGCACAAGCACCCTGAGCACGCCGTCGCTGCTTCACTTCTCCCTCCCCCCACACTTGCGACGCCAATCAGCTTAAGCTCTGCAAGCCTGGGGAGGAGGCGGAGCAGGGATGAGCTGGGGCAGGGAGTTCCCCTGCATGCCACCACCCCCCCTTATTGCAGCAGGAGGCCCTCCCTGCACTCCCCTGCCCCAGCTCCCTCCGCCTAAATGCCAGCAGCGACCGAAGATCTGGCCGCTACGGTCACTGCTGAAGAAAATGGCGCCCCCCCAAATCTCAGCGGTTGCCTAAATGGTTGCACCGGCCCTGAGAGACAGCTCTTGTAGATTAGTGGGTGAAAACAGACATTGCCTCATTACCTCAGATAGTCTCTTGCAATGCTGCTGTTGTAAATTGCTATCTAATTTCTCTAGGTATTTATACCATGCCCTCACCATGGAACCCAGTTTCACCAGCCCCAACCATTAAAAAAAAAAATCCTGGAGATTGGCTGTAAAATGATGAGATCTTACACACCATTTGGGTTCTCTTTCTAGTTGCCTTTTGGTGGTGGATACTTTAAGGGTCATGTATCAGAGGGGTAGCTGTGTTAGTCTGGATCTGCAAAAGCAGCAAAGAATCCTGTGGCACCTTATAGACTAACAGAGGTATTGGAGCATGAGCTTTCATGGGTGAATACCCACTTTGTCAGATGCAACAGGGTCATGTTTTCAAACTTTTCTCCACAACCCTGAGGGCTGGAAACTTTCATTATAAAATGTAAGCAGAGATTACCACATAGTTTCTGAAAGCCACATCTCCTGGGTTCATGTAACTTCCCAGATATCATGCAGCTTGTGATTAAAATTGCAGGAGATTGCCGACGCTTGGCTGAGCACTTAAATATAAGGAGCGGTGAACATTACAAAGTCAGCAATGGACAAAGATAACTGCGTATTGAGATACCCTCATTCTCAGCAAAGGGGAAAGCTGTTGTAGCTATTGACAAATGTTGACTTTAAAAGCAGCTTGCATGCAAAAATAATATTATGCCTCTATTTGTTCTGAAAACATCACTGCTGTACTGCGGGCAAACTCTTGTTCTCATTATTGACCTATTTATTTTCCAGGATACTAAACACTTTTGACGCTGCTTTTGGGATAGTTAATCAACAAGGCTGTCAGGATGATGGATTCTTCCTGAATTATTGCTTAATTGGCTTTGTTGGAGGTATAAATCAAGTGGAATACCAATTCTTTTAAAGCTACAGCCAGGCAGTCATGCTGAGCCTGACAATAATGAATTATTAGCTTCTGCCACATAGCCATATGGGTGAGCCACCTCAGACCCACAAAGGCAAAGGGACTGCAAATTCATTTTGAAGACCCCATGTCCTGCAAAGGCTTAAGCATGTGTGTAACTCTGTGTGTGTTTGTAGACCCATTGATTTCAGTGCTGACTTAACGGTTTTCAGGCCTGGGGCCTTAGATACCAAGTGGAATCTGGTCAACATCAGACTGAGTAATGACCAAAAGTCAATACTATCTGGGGCCAATTCAGTGGCCTATGTGTATGGAGTTACACCATTTGCTTCCTCGTATTACAAACCCTCCACCAGTACAACAGGCACTGATTGTCACACGCAGAGGCCAATTTCAATGGGCCATAAGACCTCGATCCACAAAGAGACTGAGACATTGCAAGGCCTCACTCCTAGGTACCTTGAAAATCACTGGAACAACAATGGGATCCAGAAATGCTGTTAGGCGCCTACGTGATCTGGACAACGAATCGCGGGGGAGAGCGTGGGAGAGGCACGTAAGAGCGGGACCCACAAAAGCTAGGTGGCACCCCACATAAGCTAGCCAATGCAAGATAACTCTGACAGAGTTAGGCGCCTAAGTCTGAGCTGCAGAAAGGTGCCTGCCTTTGCTTGCAACCCATAGCCAGGAACCCCTCTCCAGAGTCAGTGGGTTAGGTGTCTAAGCTGTTTCTTGAGAGACTAAGTTAGGCACCTGTCTCACTCCATGCAAAACCTCCAGAAGGGGCGGTCAAGGAGGCCTCCCTTCTACCCGTTAGCCCAGTGGTTAGGGTTCTCACCTGGGATGTGGGAGACCCTGATCTAATTCCCCTCTCTGCCTGATGAGGAGAAGGAGGACTGTTCAAACCCTTTCCCCCACTAACACCAATTCTGGGGAGTGAGGACGCCTCTGAGCATGCCCACCAAATCAAATGTGTCTCCTGTGTCTCTCCCTGTAGGCAAGAGAGGGAGAAAGAGGCGTGCCTGTCTTCTCTCAGTTCATGGGGCCTGAGGCAGCAGAAGATAGTCCAGATGCCTACTTGAGACAGCAGTGCACATTTAAAAGCAGAAACATAGGTGTCTAGGGAACTTTTACTGCACATATTCAGGCACTAAGTGAATTTAGGATTACGTGGTAGCCGATGCTTAATTTGTTCCAGGGCTGAGCCCCAGCCTCGCTGGGTTGGGCAGTTCAGAGCCCCAGCACTGCTGGACTTGCTGCATCAGTTATGAATGTAAAAAAAAATTGCTTGAGCTATGGCACCTCTTTCATTACTCCTTAGGTGCCTAAATACCTTTGAAATCTGGCCCTTCGAGTGCAGAGGACACATTTAAAGGAAGTTTATGTCTAAATCCCAGATCTCTATTCGTGTATTTAAATGCAGTTTTGTCATGGAACTTCCTATATTTATTACCTTTTTAAGTAGCCTTGCCATAGATTGTTGCATTTTGATCTGTGTTATTAGAGGGAAGGCTTTTCATCAAATGTAACATTGCCTTCTTTACCAATGCAGTTTTGTGTCATGGTATCAAAGTTAAAGAGATTGCTGTTTCATTCTTTTAAAAACCATACTACACATGCCTGGTGAACTGACCATGAGAACTGATAGCTCAATTGCTTTTGCAGAAGTGATTAGTTCATGTAACACAGATCCTGGTCAGAATAATTAACTTTAAAAAAACCACACCCTTGAGTCACACAGGTGGGAAAAACATAACTGGATTGTTAAAATTTCTACTTATTTTTGCATTCCTAGAACAAATTAAGTTTAGCTATTTTTCTTAAATGAATTTACTAAAATTAACTTTTTGCAAACAAATCTTTATTTTCTCCAAATTCTACATGTATTATGTACATGTAATGGGGGGCGGGGAGGAGAGGGGTGAAGGGCTGTGTGCAGTGGTGGGTTGTTGTTGTTTTTTTTTAATCATTTTTTGGCTTTGTTTTTCAATTTGGAGGAATTAATTTCTGTTGCTAATTTTGGCTGGGTTAGCTTAGTCACACTTTGAAAAATGAAGAATTGGTCTGCTTAGAAAACTACTGAAACAGTCTTTAAGTCTTCATGGACTTTTTTTTTTTTTTTTGGACATTTGAGATCAATGAGACTGCCTGTCTGACTAATGCTTTGTCGGTGTACGCTCTAGAGCCGGAGTGGCCAACTTATGGTGCCAGAGCCACATGCGGCTCTTCAGAGGTTAATATGCAGCTCCTTGTATAGGCATCTACTCTGGGGCTGGAGCTACAGGCACCAACTTTCCAGTGTGCCAGGGGGTGTTCACTGCTCAACCCCAATTTTGCCGTGGGCCTTGCTCTCATTCCTGCCCCCTCTCCTGAGCCTGCAGTGCCCTCACTCCTCTCCTCTCCCCCTCCCCACCCAGCCTCCTGCATGCCATGAAACAGCTGATCTGGAGGTGTGAGGAGGGAGGGGGAGGTGATGATTGGCAGGGCTGCCAGTGGGTGGGAGGTACTGGGGGCAGGGTGGGGGAGCTGAGGTGGCAGGGACTGCTGACGTATTACTGTAGCTCTTTGGCAATGTACATTGGTAAATTCTGGCTCCTTCTCAGGCTCAGGTTTTCCACCCCTGCTCTAGAAATATAATTATAGAATATTAGAGTTAGAAGAGATCTCAAGAGATCATCCAGTGCAACCCCTTGCTCAAAGCAGGACCAACCCCAACTAACCCTGTATCTTATTGAATGCTCCATATGAGAGACACTTTAGAGTTACTTTAACATATTAGCTGCTCCAGCATGGAATGTCCATGCTGCCACATGAGTAAATCCATTGCTTGCATACAAAAAGCCTGAAGGAAACTTGTTTTGTAGGTTCTGTTGAAGTACTCTGAGAGTGATATTGCCATGACAACACTGAATAGCCTTCATACACCAATATTTGTGTCTTTCTTTGCATTTGCACAAATAGAGCCTGCAAGGGCGAGGGTTTTTTTTTAAGTGGTAGATAAAATATCATCAGTTTGTTTAATCATCATGATAAGAGCGGATGAGCAGATCTTGTGCCTGGGCTAGGGAATGTCCATGGTTGTTTTGTAACCTTTGGAGAAAAACTAGTTCCCGTGTTTTACGATGTCAGGACAGAGAGAGAGAATGGAATTCAAATAAACTTGTTCCTTTTCAGTCTGATGCACAGAAGCTAATAACTGGAAAAAGATCTGTTGGGCTATCCAGTCTGTCTTGCTGCCAAGCAAGATTGTTCCCTATCGTCAATTTCCTAATGCAGTGTCCAGTCTCATTTTTAGAAGTTCTAAGCGATGGGCCTGCTACCAGTTCTGACTGAATTTGTCCTGGGAGAGGGAGATCAATATTATTGACTAGCTCGAACCTGCCTTTTTGTTTTGGCAACAACAAATATCTCCCTGTTCTGATCAATTTAGACACTTACACACATTTAAAGAAACTAATTTTAAAAAGAAGTCCTGGTTTTATCTGCATATGTGATTCATTTCCTCACAGCACAGTTCTGGCATTTAGACTTAAAAAAACAAACAAAAACTCAGAAAAATTCTGCTTACACACAAACATTTTCCATTAAATTAAACGGTGAGCTCGCTCTAAAAATACAGGACCCAAGTCTGCTACCATTTGCTTTATAGTAGTGTACATGGAGTTAATGCTGATTTACTTCAGTTTACGAGGATGATCAGGAACACTACATGCATGAGGATGGGAGACCACTTGCAGACAATACTTCCAAACATCCCTTATCCATGGATGAAATGGGCGCAAATACGTTCTTTCCAAAGCTTTCCTGTCTTCTTCCATGAGCATCTTTTAGTATTCCCTTCCCTACCTCTTCAGATGAAGTCCAGCTTATCTAAGAAAGAGTCCATGTCCACAAACATAAATAACTAGTCATGTATTATTGGTCCAGAAAAGTCCAGCTCATCAATCAGTGCTGCTTGGCTTGTTGAAAGCCACATCAATAATTCGTGTGTGAAAGGCACTTGAGCTGCATCACATCAAGAAGCTTATGATCTGCATAGAATGGGGAGGAAGGGCCTCTTAGAGGCAGTCAGTGGGCAATGTCTTATTAAAAAACTAATCATGATATTATTTGTGTCTCCCCTTCCTAGATCAATACTTCAAGGCCTGCTGAGAAACCATGTGCACAAGAACCCAAGCCCAGATTCACCACTTGATTTCTGCAGGAGATAGGTACCTTGGTACATTATATTCTCCTATGGCCAGCCATGGAGTGTCTCTCTCTGAACTCTGTTCTGTGTAGCTGGCTAGATACAAACAATCCTCCCCAATCTGCAATTAGATTAATTTGCTTTACAAGTCAGGCTACTCAGATGAGTTTGCTGAGTTCCGTGGCATCTTATGCCTTATTCACAAGGATTGGTACAGCAAGCAGGGATCTGAGAAAATGTTCACAAATCCCCACAGTTCTATGAATGCCAGCACTGTGTAGGGCATTATCATGAGCCTGTGTTCATTATTGGTTAGCCTCTGGGCTTAGAGTTTCACTCGCAGTGGAGATCAGAAACAATTGCGTGTGACATAAGTGACCAGTCACATGCTACAGCTAATGAGTCACTAAAGTGAACAATTGATGAACACCCCATAGGCTGAATTTAATTCATCAAATTATCAGGTGAAAATTATAGTTCATGATATTTGCAGGAGTTGGGATCAGTTGATGAATGATTCTTAAATAGAAAAGAGTAAAATTGGCATATCATTTGTAATGGATAATTCAACCAACTTTACTCCCCCAGGGCAAGGTCCTCATATTCTCCTGGTGTGCTATTTACATGAGGATATGTTGTGATGTATTAACGCTGTAATGCAAACACCATCCTCTTGCTATATGAACATCACCACAAGGCAGCTTCATTGCACCACAACATCACACTCCAGCAAAGGGCTTGTGCCTCCGTCTGGGCTCTCACCCAGGAAACTTTGACAGGCCAGACTTTCAAACATGCAGTTGCATGCAAATGCACACTCTATACATACAACTTTGAGTTGATTTTGTACAGAAGTGCTCACTTGAATGGGCAAACACAGAGTTGGTGCATGCAAAACTAACAGTACAGGTAATGACTTGGAGCAAATCCACCCCCCCTCTTCTGTGATTGTGGGGAAGTGGCCTGGTTCTGCTCAACATAACAGGACAAGCTAAGACCCTGTCCATCATAGTTCTGAGTCCTCTGTGCTCAATGTACTTTGTTTACTTTTAAGTACACTGTGTCAATAACAGAGAGAGAGGCAGAAAGAATTCCATCACAGCTTCTTTTTAAACATCAGATTTTTTTTTTGTTATAATTCTGTTGCCCGAGGAAGGCTCACATCAGATGCAGCTTCTGCATTTCAAAGTTCCTGCTTTTTTTTTTTTTTTTAAGCTCAACTTTCCAGCTGGGTTGACATGGAAATCAAGTGTCTTTGCCCAAAGTCATACAACAAGTCACTGGCTCACTGGCAACAAGAACTCAGGAGCCTTCTGCTGCTTCCTAGTCCCCTTTTCTCTAAGCATCAGCCCAGACTGCCTCCTGTTTCATCTCTGTTACCTATGAGCACAGCACACTGTCTCCGTGGGCAGGTGGTTGCGGTTGTTCGACAGTGTATTAGAGCACAGGCGTGTCACAGCATGCTGGGAACTCTTCTCCTTTGTTTGTACAGGATTGAGGTGACTCCTTACCAACAATGTAGAGCCATATCGCTGCCTTAGCAGTACATGGTAAGAGTCATCCACTGGGAGAATGAAGAAAATGCATTTAGATAGTTACAGGAAATCTAAGTAGCGGATGCATAATAATTTAGAATGTAAATACTGGAGCACAGCAATTCTCATGCTGTGGTCCATGGGGAGGAGGCTGGTGACATAATGCTGGTGCATTTTCCTTGTTTCCGGCTGCTAAATTGCACTAAATATTTTCCTAATGTTATTCTTTTAAGTTAATGGGGCTATGTTCTTTGTACTCCAGGAAGATCAGAGGTGTCAGAAAGGAGAGAGTTGCCACTTAGTCTTGTGTCTGCTTTAATCTAGGGTATGTCAGCATCTCAGTCACACTTCTGACTGCAGCATATAGACCTAGCTAGCTTAGGTACCAATTGCAGCAAAGCTGTGGCCACACGGACTTCAGCAGAGGCTGTACTAGCCTGCCCAGAGCCCCAAGTTTGTACTTCTAGACCCTGCTTCTGTGGCTTCCCTATTATTGGTACCCAAGCTAGCTAGATCAAAGATAGCTGACGTATGTCTACATTCTGCAGCCACACCTATGACTGCAGTGTAAGCGTAAGAGACATCCTTAGAGTGAAATCTGGCCCTGTTGAAGTTAATGGGAGTTTTGCCATTGACTTCCAGTGGGGCCAGGATTTCACCCTTAATGCACAGTTACCCTATGTAAGAAGATCTCCCACACCCCTTGTGCTAACTTTTCCGAAAGTGATTCAGTGAAGAAGGCACTAGTAATGGTTCCACTTTGGATCTGAGGAGGAGAACAAGAATCTATGAAGGCAGCAAAGGGCACAAACACAATGAGGGCTCCTCACCTCTGTTGCAGTGAAGCAAATCTTTCCATCCATTGATAAATTGCGAAATACACCTAGGGAGAACAAAGACAGCTTCACTTCAATAGGAAGAGGTGGGAGGAGCTTGTAATATATAAGAACAAAGTTGTTTTCATTCTGGAACAGCCCAGTTTCATCTAGTCCAGTATTCTGTTTCCTTCACTGACTGATGCCTGAAGATTCACAGGGAGACCAGATGTCCCAGTTTTATAAGGACAGTCCCAATATTCAGGGCTGTCTGATATAGGTGCCTTTCACCCCCATTCCCCCCCAGCCCCTGTGCTGATTTTTCACACTTGCTCTCTGGTCATCCTAAGTATGACACATACATAATACATACATACATACACATACATACATACATAATACATCTCACAATGGGGTGAGAGGGAAATTCCGCCCCCCTCCCCAACATCCACTGGCACCTGGTGATCACAGTATTTTCAGAAGCAACTCACGTAATCATTAAGTCCTGCACACTTATCAACTAGTAACTGCAGGTGCTGTCTCGATTCATATAGCTGTCTCGATTCAAAACTAAAGGTGGTCAAACTTTTTCCAACAAAAGGTTTGGCTGTAGGAAAATGTTGACTGGAACCTTTTTTTTTTTTTTTTTTTTTTAAATTGCCACTTTGTTCAGATTCAAAATGAAAACAAACTTTAAAATCCTGGTATTTCCTATGACAGGTCTAATTCCTGCCCAACTGTAATCAAAACATCTTTTGACCCCCTTCCCTCCCCCCGCCCCCCGCCCAAAAAAAAGGCTGGTTGGAAGATTCAGAATCATAGAAACGTAGGGCTAGAAAGGACCACAAAAGGTCATCTAGTCCAGTGGCTCTCAACCTTTTTTTGGGCCCAGGATTCATCTGTAAACTTTGATGGCCTATTGTTACTTAGTAAATAGCTTTAGTATCAAAAGATTATGGCTTACTAAATATTTCTTACCCACAATATATAATATGCATGAAAGTAAAAAGTATTGAAGAAGTACACTGCATATACCAGAGTGTGGATTCCTGCCCAGGGGGGCTGGCTGAGGTTGGCTCCTCCAAGCTTGCAGCATTGATCACTCAAATTTTGGCCAGCCCAGTCCCTTGTCATCATAACAGAGAGAGAGTTGGGCCAAACCTAAACAGCGCTGTGACTCAGTGCATCAGGTCACAACACCTGGGGTAGGTTAAGGGTGCAACCATACTGTAACCTGGTTTCCTGACATGATTGTATCAATGTAGATCAGATCTAGGTGTCTTCCTAGGAACAATGTGCAGCGCTAGTGTTTCCTACTTTAGGCAAAAAATGAGTCACTGGTGATTTCTCTATCCCCATTTAAATATGGCTTGGAAGTAGAAGCTGCTTCTGGTTTAGGTTGCATCACTCTGGTTATCTTAAGAATATGAGTAACAATTTAATGGGGGCAAATTTTATATTCCCTTCTATATTCCCACCATGAAGGTGAACTGTCTCTTATTCCCATTTGGCTCAGTTATCCTCACCTGAAAAAGCCATGTTCAAATATTTGAAATTTTTGAAAAAAATACATTGTATTAAACTTTCTGGAAAACAATAATTGAAAGACCTGAGGGCATTTTTAGGTGCTTGTTAGAGACACCAGTGGAACTTACAGCAATTCATTTCAAAATGGATTTAAGGATCTTTCTACCAGCACTTACTGTGTAAAGGGACTTTTATCAAACCATTCATTTTTTTAAAAAGATGCAAAAATGGACACACTTGTAGCCAGAAGAAATTCCATCCACACTGAAGGATGTTAATCATCTTGGAAATGTCGAGCTTCTAACATTGTTGTTCTATTGCATATGTTTTTTCATTAAGAGTTAAAATTGGAGATTCTCAAACTCTGAGCTGCCTCTGCTACTCAGCCTTGAACTAATGCCTGAAAGCATTATAAGGTATCACTGAGTTTTGAATGACTGTTTCATGTCACCAGAGCCCAGATCCTCCAAGGTATATAGATGGCTAAGGCCCATTGAACTCAATAGGTATGAGGTGCGTAAAAACCCTTGAGGATTTGAACCCAGGATATCAACTGTCCTGTGAGAGGCTTCAAATAACTCCCATGAGAGTCAATGAGGACTGCTCTTATTCTCCAGTAGAAAAGGTCTCTAGAAGCTGCAATTCAGGCTTGTAACTGTTAATCAGAGCTCCTCCTCCTAACCTTAATGACAAGCCTCTTTTGCTGGTCATGAATGCCCCATCCCCTGATGCAGTTGCATGTGCTCCTCTACTCAACAGAGCTTAAATTTCTCCAAACCCCTCTACCCCAAGTTCTGTTGCAGGCTAGAATGCACAACACTGATTAAAGGTGGCAGATGCTGCGTAAGACAGTCAAAGTTTTAAGGCCCAATTTATTTCATGTCTTAGAACATTAGAGGTGGAAGGGACCTCAGGAGGTCATTTAGTCCAACCCCCTGCTCAAAACAGGACCAATCCTTCCTTTTTTTTTTGGTCCCAGATCCCTAAATGGTCCCCTCAAGGACTGAACTCACAAACCTGGATTTAGCAAGCCAATGCTCAAACCACTGAGCTATCTCTTCCCCCAGAACCCAAACCCCATGCCTCCAGCAATGGAAAGTCCAGTGGGGTGGGAGAAGGGGACAGCAGTGCGTGTTGCACACTACTTCCATGCCACTATGGGTCCAGAGTCCGCTAGGGCAGCACACACAGGGGTGGGGCCAGATCAGCTAAGAAATGCACTGAATCAGAACACCTCTTGGGCTGATGGGGCTCTGATGTAGCCATGCTTGGAAAACCTGTTCTCTTCTGGCATCGTCTTCAAAGGGCGTCATCCACAGCAATCCTGCCAGTTGCTCTCTCTCGCCATTGAATCTCCCATTAAAGGATAGCTGCTCGCATGGGTGAATCTGGCCCTGCATCTGGTAAATTAGTGTCAAGTCCCCAAAAGGCAGAGGGACACTGACCTAGCCCAGTTCCTGCATTGTAGCAGATTCAGTCTTTCCAAACTATTCCCTATAGATAGGCATCTTTCCCTGGTTCTCAGCATCTCCAGCAAAGACAATGAATTCCCTACACTGGCAGGCAGCCAGTGCCATTAAGTGCACTGTCCTTAACCTGTAGTTCTAAGGATATTGTGATATGTGGTTGATGCAGTGTAAGCCCATATTGTCCATGTTCTGAGACCCCCACAGGACTCTAGCTAGCCAGGAGCATCACTTACTTGCCATGGTTTTGAGACGGATCATGCAGCATACAAAATCGGGGAAACAGATTCTCATGGAGGAATCACTGTATCTCAGAGCTGTCAGATGGAGGAGCTGGTCATCGATAGCCAGGCCTATGAGCAAGAGTCAGAAAGAGCAGCGAACATTCTAGCAACAGGAAGAAGCAAGGTCCAGCCATAGTCTGAAATGGTGGGGAACTAAGGCGGTTACATATGCCCATTTTATACACCCACCAAAAGACCCCCCCATCCCTGCTTAATGTCCCCTAAGATGGTAACTCCCTCCTTGAGGGCCCTCAAAAATAAAATCTAGTCAAAATCCTTTCCCAGCCTCAAGTTTGGAGATTGTGTTCACTTTGTATATGTGAGCAAGAATATCAGGAGTAAAGCAACTAATCCCATTCCCCTTTGTTAATGCATCACAGGCAGTGGACATGTAAAAAGTGCACTGACTAAAGCCTTAAATGCATAGGACCTGGCTATGCTCCGGATCTCCTTGAGCCCAGACTTGTTGAAATCTGCCTTCAAGACATCTAGGCACCGTCCAAGGATCCCACCATCCCATCTTAAACTGGTAAGTGGTCAGGAGTTTGGTGTGGGCAGTCCTGGAGTATGGCATGTCCTTGCCCCTGAAATCCATCTCTGTCAATGTCTCTCCATCCTTCAAAAATACCCTTACCTTTTAATTGCAAAGGCATGCATGAGTGTATGCACTTGTTGGCCCTAGAGAGGTTGCCTTTCCTTACTCCCTACCCTCTGCCCTTTCTTTATCCTTGTGCTCAGATCCCTTTGGCTGGCTTTGTTAAAGCTTTAAGAGAGTGGCTTTTCATTTTAACTGGATGGAAATTATTCCATTACATCACTGAGCATCCCAAGCACTTCATTAGGTTGATGCTTATGAAGAGCTGGGACCAGTTCCTCATCTGGTTTAGAAGAGCACTGAAGACAGTGGAGCTGTGTGGATTTACACCAGCAGAGGATCTGGCTTATTATCCTTCTAAACATTAAGGCCTCAATTAAGATTAAGCTCCTGCTTTGCTGAATAGTGATGGACTTCAGTAAAATGTTTCAATACATGCTTAATTGGGGCCTATATTTAGCTGCATTCTTGGGGTGAATTAGACCATTGTATGCTATTGCTGGGTCTGATAATTCTCCTTCCTCTTCCTCTTCCCCCCCCCCACCAGGTAAGAAAAATCCATGCGGGGGGCGGGGGGGAGGCAGTCTCTTGGGGAGAAGAATCTGGCCTGTGCTGTATAGTGTGGGAGGAGGCAAGGTGCTGGGGTGAGTGGATGGATGTGGGTGTGGGTGTGTCTCCCCTTCTAAAACTGCTTAGAGGGTACAATGTGCTGAATTTGCCATTTTTTAATATTCCCTGTTTATCCCTTCAGTATCTGTATGTGTGCAATCTTCCTCTGTATTTTATACTGTCGTGCCTTTATTACAACAGTGATACATTTCAGATCCCTGAACTCAGAGTTGCTTGCTACACCCTGATGACGCATCAGGAATTTCAGTCTGTACAGGCCATGTTATATCTTCCTCCTGAAAAAAATCCACCAACTTTGTGGCTTCCATTGATTACGTTTTGCCTAGAGTTCCCCATAGGAGAAAAATTTATATTCTATTGGCAAATGCAACTTAAAAAGCCATTTAGCTAAATGGAAGGATCTCTAATGTAGATTTGTTGGACAGGCGCTTCCTCTGGGATATCCTATCGCATATGCAAAATGTAACCAGATATAACTAAACAAATTCAATCAAGCAACAGAAACTGGATTGCTTGCTTAAAATTGCAGCACTAGTCTAACCAACAGAGGTCAGTCAAACTAAATAAAAGGTCGTTCAACGCAGCTTTCTCCTGTACAACCAGTCACAGCCCTGGAGAGAGACTGAACTAGTGGCTGTTAAAACTTCCTTGCTCCTTTCCCCTACCAGGTGCTTCAAGAGAGAGCACGTCAGGGAGTGAGATAGAAATTAACTCGTTCTTTGGCCTGTTTGCTGAGCCTTATTGACCTTCCCACCACTTGGCAAATATCCATCATCAGCACCAGCTCAACAATGTTCCACTCCATTCCTGTGCTGCAGGACCACTCAGCAGGGGAAATGGCCTCTTCCTCAGACATTCTCTTTGGCTTGGTTACACGGGGAATGGATAGTGATCACTTTGTCCTTGTGAGATGCATTACTCACAGATAGGAGCAGGAGCTCACTAGATCTTCCATACAATCCCTCCACCCTCATCTTTCCAACACTCTCCTCATAGCACAGCTGAACATACCTGCTGTCTGTATTGCATTTTTCAAATCAGAGACGTCCAGGAATCCAGAACCGGTTCCCTCCACCCTCCTGAAAATGTCCTGGAAACCATTTTGAAAGAATTCAGCTTCTTACTTTTAAGCCAACATCAGTGGCCCAAACTTGTGCTATGACCTAGCATGTTGGCCACTTGCCAATGCATTTCACTTTCTCCTTAATGAATTAGCTTAGTGGAAACTCAGTGCATCATCTGATAGGGGGACTAGAATAAGACAGACGACTTTCCAGAAAGAACAGCTGGGTGATCCTTGCTCCTGGACTGAGGGAGCTTACTGATGGGGGCAGTGAGGGATTGATGTAATGCTCCTTCAGAGCATTGGCCTGGCCTAGTGCACTGAGACAGAGGGAGAAAGAAGACAGAGGGGAGCACTGATCACCTTGGGATATCCCCCTGCCAACAACGGCATTGATGTGGAACTGCAGGGTAAACATGTCTGAATGGTTATAGAGTTGTGACCTTTTGTGTATATCCCCTGCACTGTTTTACTTGTTCAGACCAAAGCTTGTATCTCCATGACTCTGCCAACACAAAGAGCCCATCAATAATGACTCAACTGAGAGAATAGTTGCAGAACTAACTTCTGTGGCATTAGGTGGGGTGACATCCTTCTATACACTCCATATTCTAAATACAATAGGCTGTGTACTCAGCTCTATTGACTTGAATAGGGCTATGCCCACTTATACAACAGATGAGGATCTGGCTCAGTATGTTTAGCTTGGCCAAAAACCATCCTGTGAGATACTAACCACCACCAAATGGTGGTAGGCTATAAATCGCAAGCATGGAGAACAGTTGTTCAGGATAGCCCAAACAGATCTAACAGGTGAAACCAAGGAACGTTGACTGTACCAGAATGTCTTTCCTAATTCTGGGGTCCCTTTCTCTGTCCTAGAGTCTCTTAAAGGAAGTGGGGGAGGGGGAGAAGGAGCGCTGTTACAGTATTTGCATTGTTTAGAAAAGGTAACAGACAAGCAAAGTCTGTATTGGCCGAGGAGCATGGGCTTTCCATGGATTGTATTATCCTGTGCAATGTGCTTGGCTACCATGAAATAGGGCAATAGCCTTTCACACAAACATAGGGTGGATAATAGGACGACAAATAGGTAATCCAGTCTAAGTGCTTGTACTCTCCAGGGATACTCACCATCTTGCTACTGCATATGAGCAACCACAGTCCCACTGACCTGTAGGATTTTTCCTGTGTGTGTAAGTGCAGGACTGGGACCTAACAGCTTCTCTAACCTACTCCTCAGGATCTGCCGTAAGGGCAGAGCACTTAATCCTTGCCAGAGCTGTTCTTACCAGTCAGAACATTTGCCGGGGGCCTCTCAATCCAATATTTGAACTCCCTACTTTTGAATTATAAGCCAGGTGCTTTATCTACTAAGCGTCAGCGCCTTTGTTGCGGTCTTTCCACCCCGCATTATTTTAATTTCATAGTATCTGCATCCCCTTGATTAAAAATGCAGCACTAGCTGAGAAAATGGGTTCCTGATAGCTCACATGTACCTTGTACTTAGCAAGGAGTTTCCAGAGGTGCTTAAATTCTTGCAGGGAGAGTCTTCCATTAGACTTGAGCTGCATGTGTGGTTAAGGCTTAAATGTTTAGTGGGCACTAATCTTGGGTTTCCTAGGAGCAGGATGCCATTTAGGCCAGGGCTTGCCTCACCGAAAAGCAGATGCAGGAAGGCCCCGCCTCATGCTCACCATGGGCCCTGCTAAAGGTATCCTGCGGCCATGAAGGTTGGAACATCAGACTTTAAGCTGGGGAAAGCTAAGGTTTTCCATGCTCTGCGCAGGAGTGGGAGGAGCTACAGAGTGCACAAAATAAATGTGACAAACTAAATATAACTGAAGGCCATTAAGCAGCAAAGTTATATGGTGCCTTTTGCAGCAAGGGATCATGAGGCTATAACTCCAGTGTATGTATGGCCCTATGGCAATGCAGCCACCTTTGGGGAGGAGTAAAAGATGCTGTGGTCTAGCCCCCGCCAATACCCCTGCTTGGGACCCACAGGCATTACCTGTAGCTAGATTCTGGGTATGGCTAAACTGCACTGAACTTGATTGTAGCACAGGTAGGCACATCTGGGCTGGCTTTAATGTAGCCAGCACTGATAACAGTAGATGTGGTGGCATGGGCTTGAGGGTGGGCTAACTGCACATGTAGGTAACTTAGGTGGTTAGCCTATGCTGCCACAGCTACACTGTTAGCTTTAATCTAGCTATTGTTACCCCTGCTAACTCAGGTATGCCTCTCTATCTCTTCTCTGAATGTACTGGGGTAGTGAACAGGCTTGAGATGGGAGGGGAAGATAGAGCCTCCTCAGCATAAGACGTAGAGTAGTCATAGCCCCATTAGTGGTATTAGATAGCCCCCAAGATCCCCATGGATCTACCTTCTGTTGCACCCTGCTCCTACACTGGCACAAGGCATTTAGATGTAATGCTGACCGCCCTCTCCACCCCAGTCGTCAGCAGGTGGGCTCAAACCCGGGACCGCTGAAGCTTAGTGCCTGAGCCTCTACTGCATGAGCTTAAAGCCAGCTGGCTGTTAGCTAAGGCTGTGGAGTAGACCTCTCTCAGTGCCACTAGCTGGGCCAAAACACCACACCCAGAAGATGTGGGGGTTACACACACAGTATCTTCCTGAAGGAGGTATAATATCTAACCCTGCGTGTCCTCCCATAGTGCTCTGTTCTCTGCAGGTGAGGCTGCCTCTGGCCCTGCCTCTCTCACAGCACCATGGCTGTGGCTGCCACAGCCCTGAGAAAGCAAAGCCCCTTACAGTGAAATAAGAGTAAGTGGGTGGTGCTGCCCTCAAACTTGGCTGAAAGAGGCTCCTCTGGTCTTTAAAGGCCAGTATAGGTCACACTGTATGGGGGTGGCTACCAATGTAGTGAATGGAAAAAAAAAATCTTCAGTAAAAATGGAATGGGGGTGGGTGAGAAAAGTAGCTGTGTCAGCACCCTCCATGTGTCCTGAATTCTGTGCCTGTTTAGATGGCAAGAGGGTGTAGTAACAGGAAAGCTGGAAAGAAGGCAACTGGCTACTGGTCATTTTTATTCATTTGCTGCAATCTGTAATGGTCTGGCACTATCTCAGAGTTATTCCAAGGCCTGGAACAAAAAGACAGCACGAGAGCATGCAGCGGGGAGAATTTATGTTTTCATCAAGGAGTGCTCTTGTTTTACAATGGCCAGCAATGCATTTCCAGTGTTGTCTTGTTAACAGTTGGAGGACTATGCCATCCATCTAACTAGAAGAGGTACACACCAAAGGATGAAAAGTTTGCCAGGCTTGCGCCTGTGATTCAGCAGTGACACACTGCTGCTGGCCATTCCAGTCCTGGCTGATGTCAGAGGGAAGGCAATCATAGCTTCATTGTTCTTGACATAAATCCAGAGCAGCAGCAGGGGCGACTCCAGGCACCAGCACGCCAAGTGTGTGCCTGGGGCAGCAAGCCACGGGGGGGTGCTCTGCTGGTCGCCACGAGGGTGGCAGGCAGGTTGCCTTTGGCAGCATGCCTCCAGAGGGTCCACTGGTCCCGCGGCTTCAGCAGACCTCCCACAGGCTGCCGCCGAATTCGCGGGACTGGGGACCTCCTGCAGGCAAGCCACCGAAGGCAGCCTGCCTGCCGTGCTTGAGGCCACAAAATACCTAGAGCCACCCCTGAGCAGCGGGCTTGGAGTTCCAGTTCATAGGCAAGCCAAGGTTGGCAACCTTAGAGGAAGGATGGGAAGAAGTAGTGTTAGGTTGAGCTATCCAGTGGATCTTACTGAAATCCAGCATCATCCTCTGGAAGCTGTGCAATGTCCAGGACTGGGGCCAAGGCTTGTTAACCACAGTGCATGGAGAGTTCAGAAGAAGAGGACAATGTAATTAATAGAATAGGTTTTAAAGTAACTAGGGAAGGGCCTACAGCACCCAGTGAGCTCCTGACAGCAGATTCCACCCCCCGAGGGAGTGTGCATGACAAAGCCCTGCATACATTGTGGGAAAATTATTTGATGCACGTGGCCAATATTTATTTGCAGGTAGTCCCAGGGGGAAGCTCAGCTGAGCCATAACTGAAGGAAAGGATGGGCTTCACGGGGGAGGTGGGCGAGTTTAGTGCCTTTGCTGAAAGGATACATCCATCAGAGCTAAAATGCCTCTGCATGACTCGAAGCAGAATCCTCCGCCCGGGCTGGCCATCCAATCTATAAGAATTGATAAAACAAAAGTGATCAGACAAAGAACAAAAGGCGCCCTGGGTTAGGTCTCTACCTCCAGAGAGCAGGGCCCCAACCAGGTCACTGTTGGGATGTGGATCTTAGTCAAGCCCCGAGTGGCCCATATCACTAGAGGGACGGAGGGAGGGGTGTGTGTGAGAGACACTTCTCCAAATGGACCCCTTCTGAGGGATGTCATTCAGCAGCAACCCAATAGGTCCCATACAAATTTGGTGATAGCTCTCCTCTATTGTTGTTTGACCCCCTCCTTTTCAGTCTCTGTCACATGCTGCACCCAATATTTGAGAGGTAGGGGAGTGATGAAGGCCAGGACTAGACTTCCACCAGGGAGTGTTGCAGGTGGGCATTGAGTTGACCTGGCAGAGCTGTGAGAGAGGTAAGGACTGGGATAAAGGGGGTGCTGCATGTCCGGTTGGAGAGGACCTGTGACTGGATCCCATAAAAAAGCAAGTGTGCAGCCTAAGCAGAGCTGTGTGGTGCTCTAGGCCTGGACCAGCAGGGCACTCCGCAGGTCAGGGCTGTGTGGGGACCCAGGACTGGAAAAACAAAGGTGCTGCTGGTCCCAGTAGAGAGCACTTAGAGGCACAGGGGCGTGCCAAAGTTCAGCAGCATGAGCTGCAGCAGCCTCACTGCTGTCTGTATGCTCAATGTGCTAGGAAAGGCTAAGTGCTGACCTGGATTGGAGCTGGGCTGTTTCACATCTTCCTACATGTGAACATTAATTTTTTAAATAAAAATTAAGCATAAAGGGAATCCCAGAGAGGCTTTTTCAATTCATCAGAGGTCTACCAATCCTGCTGAGCGTTTTCCCAGGACCATTAGAGTTGGTTAGATCTACGGCTCCATGTAGTTCACACTCGATCCAGGGTAGGAAAACACCATTAACTGGATCCAAAAGAGCTTTACCTTTCAGGAACACTTCATTGAGGAGCCTTTGCAGCTGTGAGGCATTGATGTCTGAACCCTAATGCAGAACAAAGCACATGAGTTTTTAAGCACCAGTCTTCCTTACTCTCACCCCTTTCCTTATTCTCCACTTGCTTACACCATTGCGAATCAGGAGTAAATCCACTCATGATAGTCAAGTTACACAGCTGCAAATCTGGTGTGAGCTCAGAATCAGACCACCTGAGTCTCTGAGCCATGCTTTCTTTTTAGAACAATAATTTGTGCTGTCCATGAAAGGGTCTTGAAGTGCTTTATAAGCATTCCCATCATTGCTATGCGCAGAGCAGTATTATCATCCCCAGTGTTGTACAGAAGGACGACTCTCTTAGGGAAACCCAAACCTGAGAGATGTTAAGGTCCCACAAGAAGACCGTGCTTGAGCTAGGAATGGAACTCAGGTCGCCTGACTCCCTATCCTATGGTTTAGCTACATGACCATCCTTCCTGCCTGACTATTTTTATTTTAACTGTGAATTATTTGTTATGGAGAAGCTGGTCCATCTAAAGGGGTAGCTGATTCCTAGAGCCACAGGGTCAGTGTCTCTGTATTGGCTGACCCATGCTCAGCATAAGTCTGAAGGCCTGAAGGAGAGTAGGGGAAAGGCATTGTTTAGCCCCGTGTCCCTGGGGTGGCTGGGCACCGGTAAGGTTCCTGGGATAAGTTAGAGCAGTCTGAAGTCTGCTTTATCTTGTGCCAGCTGTCAGCAATCTTCAGGGGTTGTTGCCAGAAATAAGCTGATGCAGGAGCACAGTAGCACCCCCCCCACACACACACACCACTTTTCTGGCCATGAGACATAAGAGCTGATACACTGCATTTACACTACTGTACATTTTTGCACTGGTGCAAGCTAGTGAGAATCAGGCTCCTTGTCTCCTGCTCTACATTGATGCTGTAGCTCTCAGCTGCCGGACTCATGAGTCATGTAAAATCTTCCTGCCCTGCCCCTACCACTCCTCAAGGCCCTCCAGGGCATTCTGTGTGACAGACTGTGTCATTTTTCACCTTTATGCATCGATATAACTATTAACTGTGAGAGGTCTATTGTGTAAAGGCTTTTGGCAGTGATTTTTCTCTTGACTAAGTCAAAGAGTTCTTTTATAATAGTTTATTAAACCATTAAGAGCATCTCCTGTGAACACACACAGCTTGGCTCAGAGAAAGCTGGGAATCAATTACTCAAATGCTGACTGATGTCTGCTTTCCAAATCCAGCAAGTGCAAACTGGAAACAGTTCTGATCAGAGGGAAAAAATATGCAAGGATTATTTCTAATTGCTTGTTTAAATAAACTCCAAACAATCATCCCCTAATATAGTGAGCCGTCCATTCTATTCCAGCTCTCTCTCCCACTTTTCTGTGGATTGTGGCAGCCAGATCAATGCTGTTTTGAAGGTATCCACTTCAGGAATGATAGGTCCACATTTCCAAAGACATTTTTCTACATGGATTGATAGCAAGACGGGAGATTTTTCTTTTACAACTCCACCTGTCTTTTAATTTTTTCAGTAATCTGCTGTATTCAGGGTACCTGTGTAGCATATCTGAGGAAGACGTTTTCAGAGGAGTTGTCTTGACTCTGCCTGGGTATGTCCTGGATCACAGCAAAACATGTATATACGCAAATTAGTGACAAAAGCCATCGGAGTCAGAGCCAGAACCATATTATTCACATAGCTCTGTAGCTGTGTGCAGCACTTCAGAATGGACAAGGTATATACAACAAAGCATACAGTGCTGCCTCAGAGACCCAGCAGTCTAAAGGCAAGAAGAGATACAATAGTGACCAGGCAGGAAGTGGTATGTGGATGTTATAACTTTGCAGAATGAGGAATTTTGGGGGGAGGAGGGAGGGAGATTCAGAAAGGATTTGAAGAGGGGGTGAGCTTGGCCTTTCTTAAGTGGGAGGATGTTCTCAGCACAGGGAACCATGTGAAGCCAAAAAGTAAGTAAATGGAGGAGTCAGGTGTAGAGAATTTTATGTGGAATATGGGAAATGGGAGGAAATCAGGGCTAGTTTGTCACCTGATGCAAACTAATGTCGCTATATTGAAGCCAATGGCTCCCTGCCATTTTAGACCATTTGAAGAGATGGCCCATAGGCAGGGATAGAGTTGTAGACAGCTTTGGAAGTGGAAGAAATGGGAAGCCAGTGCAGAAATTCAGGAAGAGGAGGGAAGAAGTGATGGGAGCTGCCTGAGAAGAGGAAGATTGCCTAGACAGCAGTGAATTAATACTTTAGGGCCTAATCCAAACACACATGTAGCCTCTGACTCCAATGGGATTACTAAGGGCCACCTACCCATGTGAAGTTTGCAGGATTGGGCACTGTACTTACATATGGCAAAATATAGGTTGTTGGTTAGTGACATTGTTTAAGGAAATTGAAAGTTTGTTAGTGTAGCTGGATAATAGACTAAATAATAGGTTTCTCTCTCCATAACAGGGCTTAATAGCTGACTGGAAAATAAATGACTAAGAAAGGGCTTGAGTCGCTCACTTACAACATTATCTTCAAAGAAGTCATCCCGGTTTACATTACTGTGAGAAAGCAGAATCAGGTGCAACCCAATCTCCAAAGTACAAGAGGACTGTACTGTTGAATGCACCATCACGGGTGAGTCATAGTTCACAAAGAGAGAATTCTGCAGCTGGATTGACAATTATACTGTGCTTGGGCTGTACTTATCTAGGCCTGATTCTGAGCTCCTGCTAGTTTAAGAAGTGTAATTCCATTGACTTCTATGGGGTTACACTAGTACAAACCAGAGAATTCAGAATCAGGCCTAGACTCTTGCAAAGAACAATTGTGTCACCCAGTCTGACAGACAATCAGCTTTCCACAGATCCCTGCCTTATATTAGATGGACGAATCCCTGTGTGGAAAGGGGAGAGAATGCCATGCTGGGGAGTGTGATAGTGCTAATGTCTAGAGTGGAGCGAATGAGTGATTACTGAGTTTGGTGGCCCAATTAAAATGAATCAGATGAAAAAATGTCGTGGAAATATTTTGTTTTTTCTCACTAAAATGAAAACACAAAAATTTTGTTTCTAGTCAAATGATAGGTTACATTTACTTTTCATGTGATTTTTACCTTTTTTTTTTTTACAAAAATTAAATCTAGCTATATTTCAAAATGAATCGTCATTTCAAAATGGAAAGCTACACCATTTCAACTTTTTCAATCTTCCCTACCCTTTGTTGTCCAAAACTAGTTATTGAATTTGACTGGAATTCACAAATAGTTTCAGGAGACCCTAAAATTTAACTCAGCTCTACTGCTGACAGCGATTTACTTGATGAAAATGCAAATTAAAGATTAAGGACCTATTTCTGAAACTGTCCCTTACATAGACAGGTTACTTATTCTGTGAGTACTCCCTCTCATAGTTCAGTACGAAGGTGGCAGAGCTGTGCCCAGAGACGTAAGAACAGCCATACTGGGTCAGACCAAGGGTCCATCTAGCCCAGTATCCTATCTTCAAACAGTGCCCAATGCCACGTGCCCCAGAGGAAATGAAGAGAGTAGGTAACCATCACATGTCACCCTGTTGCCCATTCCCAGCTTCTGTCAAACAGAGGCTAGGGAAATCATCCCTGTCCATCCTGGCTAATAGCAATTGAAGTATCTATCTTCCATGAAACTATCTAATTCTTTTTTGAACCCTGTTATAGTTTTGGCCTTCACAATATCCTCTGGCAAGGAGTTCCACAGGTTGACTGGGCATTGTGTGAAAAAATACTTCCTTTTGTTTGTTTTAAACCTGGTGCCTATTTAATTTGGTGATCCCTAGTTCTTGTGTTATGAGAAGGAATAAATAACACTTCCTGATTTACCTTCTCCACTGCAGTCATGATTTTATAGACGTCTATCATATTCTCCCTTAGTCGTCTCTTTTCCAAGCTGAAAAGACTCAGTCTTTTCAATCTCTCCTCATATGCAAGCTGTTCCATACCCCTAATCATTTTTGTGACCCTTTACTGAACCTTATCCAATTCCAGTATATCCTTTTTAAGATGGGGCAACCACATCTGCACACATTATTCAAGATGTGGGTGTCCCATGGATTTATAGAGGCAATATGTTATTTTCTGATTTGAGGCAGGTGGCAGAAAAAAGGCAACAGCCAGGGTGGGGTGGGGAGAGGAGGGTTGCAGCAAAGAGACTGGTTGGTGGCTGGTGCCAGGAGATACATAATGTTGATTCACACACGTCCAGCATCTAAGTCATTTTTCACGTGTTCCTACCTTTGGCATCGCTGGGCTGATCCTGCTTTTCAGGTCCCTATAAAACACCACAAGAGTCACATCAGAAAAAGACAACCTTCTAAGCATTTATTTGCAGAAGGTAGGTAGGGTTGTGTGTGTGTGTGCGTGTGACAAAGAGAACTCTAAGAATGCTTATGAATCCCAATCACCCTGTGATTGTGCTGACACTTTTCAGGTGTTTTGGTTCAGAAACAGGCCTTTGAACTCTGTCTAATCATCCCTGCTGCATTAGTAAGCACAGTGGACCTGATTCTCTGCTCACACTGGTTTCAAACTGTTTCAAAAAGTTCACTGACTTCTCTGGAATCACTCTTGATTTACACCATTGTAGGGGAGAGGAGAATCCAGGGCTGTGTGCAACAGCAGGACTAGTTTGGCAGCGCTTTTCACCACCAGGAGGCACTAGGGGGTCTGTATCCACAGTCAGCTCTTACATGAGCAAAAGCTCGTGGTTACCTTAAATTGAGCTGTAACATTATGAAATGTCTTTAATTTTCCTTTAGCATGTGAATACAAGATGAACATTGATAAAAAGGCAAGAGGATACCTGAGGATATTTAAAGGCAAATTTAAAACAGAGCACACATTTATAGCCAACATAAAATTAACGTGTGGCCCTCACTGCCATGGGATGTTACTGAGGCAAATACAGTTGCAACTCCTAACATTCCAGTTTTGCCTTAGATGAAGGAACAAGCTCAGCTCAGGCTTTGCAGCATTCCCTATGAAACCCTGTGCTTGTTATAGGGCAGCAGTTCCCAGACTGGGGTCCAGTGGCCCCTAGGATGAGCTACCTGGTCAAATGATGATAGCTGCTCCTCCACTTTTCCAGCTGCTACCCTTACTGTCCATGAGAAGTAACTTACTACTCAGCTAGAGAAAGCCTAGCCCAGTGGCTAGGGCACCAGCCAAGGACCCAGCAGACCTGAGTGCAACCCCCTGCTCTGCCACAGAGTTCCTGTGTGACTGCAGCGAAGTCACTCAGTCTACCTGTGCCTTAGTTCCCCCATGTAACATGGGGATAATAGCACTGCCCTACCTTGCAGGGACATTGCAAGGATAAAGACTGTGAAGCACTTTGAGAGCGACTGCCGGAAAGTGCTATATAAGAGCTAGATACTATAACTACTGTACTCCCAGGATTTGAATGAGACTGTGTGTGGAGGACGTTACTACTGAACCCCAGTAAGACTGGCAGAATCCCGCTCGCTGGAAGAAGCTCAAAACACATTGGCTCAGACTGTGATTCCCTTATTCACAGGGATGGGCAGTTACTCACATGAACAATCCCGGTGAAGTCAAGCTAGCTGTTCCAGAAAGAAGCAATTGCTGTAGTTGGCTTGGGGATGCTTTGCAATGACAAATGAGAGGGCATGTGTCCACAAGACAATATCCTTAATTAAGCCGTGGGCCATGCTATACAAAAGTCGTGGAACCCCACTATAGGGTAGACTGAAAATACCAAGGCAATGCCACTGTGCAATATTACCTAAGGAAATTTTGTCAAGGGTGAATGCTGTGGCTTAGAATTTTTTTTAATGAAGACTAGCCATTTCTATGAAAACATCTGCATTTATGCTGACTAGGATAAAATGTATATCCTGTGTCCCCAAACCTACAATCTTATACTTGTGGGTGGAACCGTACATCTGTGTAGAGTCCATTGCAATTAATGGATCTGTGCAACAAGTCCGCCCACATGGAACAGACATCAGGCTCTTGGATTGTAAACTCCTTGGATGTCTTTGCATACACCTAATGCAATGGGGATCTGATCCTGACTGGGGCCTATTGGTGCGACAGCAATATAAATATTCAAGAACTACTAATACAAGCCATCAACCTTCCTTTCTCAGAGCAAGCGTCCATCCCAAGCTGGAGGGAAGTCTCCCAAACATGTATAGCATAGTATTGCTCTTTTTGGTGCTCTATAGGGGATACTCTGTTCTGAATCATTACTGGACTAGATGCTTCTAAATAGACCCTTCCTCTGTTCAGCTATGGCAATTCCTGCGTACCCATCTGTGTGCCCAGTCTAAACTCCTAGCATCCCTGCCAATACACTCGTTATTAACCTCTCTCTTTGCAATAAACTTCCATAAAACATTAAAATAAAACACCACATTAATGGCCCTGGTCTTAGATGTTCAAAGACAACCCTGGAAGCTGGAAACAGGTACATATAAACAGTATGTAGAATGATCTTACTCATTGGAGTCTTGACGCCTCAGGAAGATTCGTAGGAGGAATTCAGCCTCTTGGCCTTCTTCTGATGTGGCTGGAACAATAGCATAGATCCCGGGGCTCAAGTAAAAGTAATTGGTGACATCTCGGGTTGACATGTTGAAACCGTACTTCAAAACTTTGGATTTATACTGAGAGAAAAATGCAACTGGCAATCTGTCCCTCAGGCCCTGGAACTGAAGGAAATGATTAATTGTACCATGGCAATCCTCTATTCCCACAGCCCCTTTCATCCACAAAGATCTGAAATAGCTTTTTATATTCAATCCTGCGTATATGGGAATCATTTCACTCACCACTGCAATGCAATCATCTCTGGGGTGGAACATGGCAGTTAATAATGCACAGCAGTGCTATGCAGCAGTTAGGGAAGTGAAAAAGAGCTGGGAGAATTTTAGGTGTGTGGAGTGTAGTTAGTTGATCTGAAATGTGCCAAGAGAGTGGGGTAATAGCCTAATTCCTGTGAAAATTTCCTTGGGGTATGTCATGTACATGAGTGCTCAGAGCCCCGGTTAAATATTTCATCCAGAAGATAGCGTCTTTAGCAGCAGTTCCATCCTTGCATCAATTCTCATAAGAAAATAATGTAGCCTGATCTTTCTTTGGTTATTCCAATACTTTTGCTGAGATGAAACAATAAATATAATGTAACAAGTGTTACTATGATGACATGTAAAGATAGCGTAATAAAAACCCCTTACTAAACAAATTCCCTCAAATACATTGGAGTGTATAAATTCCATTTAGAATAGCTATACAGTGTGACACAGTTATTTATGAGCCATGCTTTTGGGAGAAAATAGTATAAATCTGCTATCTTTGGGGAGGGGGAAAGACTGTGTGCTTGTCTAGACAAGCAGTTAGAGCACAACAAGCTGGTGTGTAAATCTACACAGCAATGGCTTGCTGTGCACTAACAATCTGCCTGAACCCTACTACCACACACTAAAAGTTCCCTAGTGCACTTTCATCTACCCCGCTTTGAAATGGGAGTAGGTGAAAGTGCACTAGGAAATGTCCAGTGTGTGATACCATGGTCCGCATGGACAGTTAGTTACAGAGCAGGCTAGTGTGAGGTAGATTTACACCCCAGCTTGCTGCAAAATGAGTGCTCATCCAGACAAGCCATGTTATAGAGGACATGGGAGCTGTCTGGACTGCAAGGCGTTAGGGGACAGATCCACAGTTGGCGGATGCTGAAATCAATGGAGGTGTCATTTGGCATCTGGGTCTTATTCTGAATTCTTGCTGGTGGAAAGTGGAAGTGACTCCCATTTACATTACTTAAGGTAAAACTGATTATGACACCAGAATCCGACTCTAGATACTTACCCAGCTGTATCACACAACATTAACCCTCCATGTCTGTCTATATATACCCTGCACAGCAGTTCTGTTATACTGCCAACACATAACATCCAGTCTGCTTCAGAGTGGAGATATGATTCGTCCCACAGTGTATCGAGAGATTAATAATGATATTGCTGCTTTGTTCTGGGAGCGAACGTTAGTACATGCTATAGTCAGACCCAGTGCCAATGTAAACTCCTTAGGCCAGTCTATGTGGGAAAGCTTTTTCAGGATAACCTAAAGAGTGAATCTAAACCAATATACTTATAACAGTATACACCCTGATGTAGACACACTTATTCTGGTATAAGAGTGTTCAGATGGGGGATTATATTCCAGTATAACTAGTAAAACCTTTCTGTGTAGACACACAGCCTTGCACAGTTCTGTTACTGCCCCTTGCTAATGACTTGTAGCAACCTCGCTTCAATTCTTGAGCTTCCCATTATAAAGACCTACAGTATATCAGAATTCTGAGGTGTACCAGTATTCATGCTTGAGCTAGATTTCTGATAAGATCTGAGCCATAGGCAAATGTCCACTGGAGACTATAATAGGCTGTTTGGGGAATAGGGTGACCAGATGTCCTGATTTTATAGGGACAGTCCCGATTTTTGCATCTTTTTCTTATATAGGCTCCTATTACCCCCCACTCCCATCCCGATTTTTCACACTCACTGTCTGGTCATCCCATTGGGGAGGCACAGCTTTCCCTATCTGGCCCTCTATACCATTTGGCAACCCCAATGTGGCCCTCAGGCCAAAAAGTTTGCCCACCCCTGATATAAAAACACACAATTATTTGAGTTGATCAGATTGTTCTGTTTTTTAATGAAAACATCGATTGAAAATTCAATTTCTGATGGTTCCACTCCCCCATCCAGCTCTGGTAATTATGGATCAATCAAAGAAAAAGAAAAGAAAATGCACATACCTCGGGTTCAACCTGAGGGGAAGAAAGGGGAAAAAGCAGATTTTAAATATAAAATAAGCATGTAGCTGATCTAAAGCTCTGTTCTCTATTCCAACTCCCCTAGTTAGACAAAAATTTCCTTGGTACTGTTATCTAATGTCAAAGCTGTTAGTTCACGAAAGTCCCTCCACTTCTTATCACCTCCTCTTCCCTCAGCCACACTGAATGGCAGCTGATCATGTGTCTCTGAAGACAGAGTTCAGCCCTTAATCTCAATGCAGAGGCAAAAAACAACCCCCCCTCAACCCAAAGTGTTATTCTTGCCTCCATACCAGCGGATGCTGCTTACCCTGAAGATCAAAAAGCCGGTGAACGATATTTGTGCATCTGGCATATTATTGACAGGTTTTCGCATCAATGACACCACCACATTATAGGTTTTCAGGTCAGGTTCCTCCACTTCGACAAAGTACTGGGGGTTCCTCGAAAATGCACCTGCTGTGAAATTATTAGTAGCAATAGTAGGTAGCAGTACATAGCAGTCAAAGGCCCCTGCCAAAATCAGGACCCCATTGTGCCAGCTGCTATACATACACATAGTGAGAGATTGTCTCTGCTCCAGAGAGCTTACAGCTGAACCAGACAAAGACCAAGTGCAGGAGGAAGGAAGTGTTACTATCCCCAGTTTAGAGATGATGAGCTGAGGCACAGAGAGACTAAGTAACTGGCCAGTGGTCACCCAACAAAGCCGTGGCAGAGTCAGAAATTTAACCCAGATCACCTCAGTCTCAAACCCAGGGCCTTAACCACAATCCCATCCATTCTTAAGCCAGTAAAGGCAGTTTCTATTAAAACCCACGCAGACAAGAATAATCTAGTGGAGGAGAGGATTGTGGCTTAGAGGTCATAGCTGCACAACCATGAAAAGGAGGAGGTCCAAATAAATTCTCCCCTTTTCCCAGAGGGCTATTATTCACCATGAAAAATATAGGGTTTCAGTAGCAATGATGCAGATCTGAAGATAAGGCCTTTTGGAGACCAGTCAGACGATGGAGCCAGTGTTTTGGTTAGTGATAAGTAATGGCCTCGAGGAAAGAGAGCTGGGCTGACGTGTGCATTTTCAAGATGGACACGCAAGAGCTCTCTCTTAAGCTCTCTCTTAAGACAGAATAGACTTAATCACAGGGGCAAACACTTGATTGTGTTGGTTTGGGCTTCAGAGATGACGGTTTGCTGACGAGTGATTGTACTTTGCATTACGGCATGTTCAGTCACGAACTATATTAGAAGGTTGATGGCAAAATATACGTCCACGGAAAGTGGTCTCCTCCTACCCACTGCCAATAGAGTACATCCAGCCATCCGACAGCCACAAGCACTGACGTGTTCATGGACTCTTAACACAGCCATGTCTATCAGTCTCACACTGTGATGAAAGTATCTCATTCTGTTCTTTACAATACGTTGACAAATTGTAATCAGTGTTACTAGGAGACTGAGGCCTGTCTATTGCTGAATAATGGAACAGCAATGAAGATAAAAGAACCCTTTCTTGATCACAAGATGCTCTCATAGACTAAAATAACAAAACCGAGTAAGAGGTGCAACAGCAAAAAAATACTGAAGCTCGACACAACTGAACAATCAGGGCACAGGCAGCAACGCTGATGGCCTCATCTACCCAAAAGACTGTCCTACTGCAATAGAGCTTTGGGATTCTAGTCAATTAATTCCACATGTATATATGTTCTGTAATATTATTTCTTTGCAAAACAGGCTGGCTTCTCGCCAGCTCAGACTCTCTAGCCCATCCTAGGCCTAGGTCAGCCAGGCCCAATATAATGGACCAGTGAGTTTTGATCTAAGAGAGTACAGGGTTTTTAAATCATCAATTTTGACTCAGCGGCCAGTGCTGCTTCCTCAGTTCTGCCTGTTTTGTTTGGAGTTAAGTGCAAGGGTGGAAAACATCAAGCTCAACAATTTTTAATCAATACTTTTGCTAATCCAGTCCTCAGAGTGGCTTATTATTTGTGTGTGTGTGTGTGTGTGTGTGTGTGTGTGTGTGTGTGTG
>NC_133771.1:163033194-163040781 GCF_003597395.2 Chelonoidis abingdonii
TGTGTGTGTGTGTGTGTGTGTGTGTGTGTGTGTGTGTGTGTGTGTGTGTGTGTGTGTGTGTGTGTGTGTGTGTGTGTGTGAGAGAGAGAGAGAGAGAGAGAGAGAGAGAGAAGGAGGGGAGATAATGGGGATGGGGTAGGAAATCAGACTAGGACATTCATTACCATTATGATAGTTGCTTCCACCTGCAGTGAGTCCTCGAGTCCATTGGTTTACATACATGGCCAGGGACCACCTTGTACCACGCTGATCTCCAAAGTCCAGAAACGATGGGGTGTTATTGCAAATATACAGCGAGAAAAATTGCTCTGCGAAAGCTTGACCTGACATCCTGGAAAAAAACGAGAAGTTTGATGTTTCTGTTTAATTCATCGGTTGGATACTAACGCTTACACTCACTGTGTGGGAAAGTGGATCTGTAGCCAAGGCACGAATGTGGTGTTGCAGGCTTCAGCTGATCATGACAATGCCTTGTGGAAGATGTGAAGTCTCAGAGTGATCACATTTGTACTACCTAAAGCCCAGATCCTACAACTGGGTCCTTGGGGGCAGAGCTTTGTGCCTATGTGGAACCCCATTACAGTCAATTGGATCCACCTGTACGCATTCAGCTCCAGGATCAGGGCCTACCATGGTGAGAAAAGCAAGCCATGGCTGTGAAGTGGTTGGTCTCCAGAGAGGAAGACGCTGGACCACCCTCCACTCTCCAGTACCGCAGGCCAGCCCCCACCCATACTGCATTCCAGCCCATGTCCACATGGCACTCTACAGTGCCCCAGCACAGGCCCCACACTGCTCTCTCCAGCACCATCCTGGCCCCATCAAATTACATCCCAATCTGCACTCTCTCTCTTGCTGCAGTCTAGATCCATGCTGCTCCCTCTGCTCTGCTACCCTCTGAGCCTGGCCACACAAGTCTGCAATGAGGGAGACTTCCCGGTGGCTAAAGAGTCTGTAAAAGCTGTGGCAAAGCTGTACCTGAGCATGACCAGACATATGAAAAGCTACAAGCCTAGACCCATCAGGAAAGCCCAAACTCTGATGGCCAGAGTCCTTGCTACTGTACCCTGCTCCTCTCTGCATCCCCTTGGGTAGCTAATCCTTGAAATTTTGTATTTCTTGTTTAACAGGTCACCTACCTTGTGACGGGCAGCCTGGCCTTGTGGCAAGGGCACTGCACTGGGAATCAGGAAACCTCAGTTCTACTCCTGGATCTGCCACTGACCTAGTGTGTGATGTTAGGCACATCCCTTCCCCACCATGAGCCTGTTTCCCTTCCCACCCTCGGTCTGTTAGATTGCAAGTAGGGACAAGGACTGTCTCTAACAACCTTGTTTACAGAGCTTCAAGCACAATGGGGCTCCAAACTGACTCAGAGCAGAGACCAAGTTAACACCTAAGCAAAGTGACTGAGCCATGGACCCCAGGAAAACCCAGAATATCCAAGCATCAATGTGAACGTACCAGAATTCTCCATTGTCCTTATCTTCATAGAGATCTTTCTTATATTCAACTGGAACTCGATCCCACTGGGGAGAGCTGTGAAAGGCAACAGAACAGCAATCAGCAATGAGAAGTCTGCCCTGGGCTTCATTCAGTGATTCTCAAACTTTTCCATCCTAGAGTCACGCTCCCATCTAGCTCCAGGATCTGGCCCAAGAGTGCACATGAAAAGTGATGGATTGAGAGCCTGACTTGTAGCCTACATTCAGCCCCAATACCAATGGTAGCATTAGCAGCACAGTGTGTTTCCACCCACAGCCATTGTGAAGTGGTGAAGTTTCCTTCCTCTCTCCCCTTGAAAAATTCTGTGAATTTTTTCTGTGAATTTTTTCAGGTTTTTGTTGAAAAAAAACTGAAAAATGTCCAATTGCCAAAATACTGAAAAAAGTGGGGTGGGTTGTTTTGGTTTTGGACAAAAATTGGAACGATTGCTACTAAAAATGGAAATTTTTTGGTGAAAGTTTCCATTTTCTTGAAAAACCTTTTTCTGTCAAAAAGACCCTCTTCTGACCAGTCCTACTTCCATCTGTAGGTTCTGCCTGCTTCACCCCTGACAGGGGCGGGGGACAGCTGCAGTGAGTGGAATAGCACTTCTGTCCCCATGGGCATAGCCAGTCCTTGGGCTGGCTTTTAAACCAGAGAATTAGCAGTGATGGTGGCTCTGTGGACAGCTGTCTCCTGAGAACCAGATTGGGACTGCTAGCCATTTCTCACAGGCCAACAACCAGCTATCATGTGGCAATGATTTGCAGCTACTGCATCTGAATGACTATCTAGAAGTGGAACGTTCTGCATCCCATTTCCAGTTCCCTGCACATACTCTTTGGCATCCGAATGCTTAGTGAACTACTGAGGCTTTACATTGATATTACTTTGCAGAGCCCCTGCCACACAGAGACCACATTAGCCAGTCGGTTGTGTTATTTCCAAACAGCAGTTTTATAATTAAGTGATAATTGTATTTTCTGCAGAGCAAAAGATAAATAAACAGAGCATGAATCAATAAGGTATTGATTTATGCAGTTTACCTTTGAGCACGCTCCACTGAAATTTCAATTACAGCGAGGATTATAGTTCACCCTTCCAAAAAGTGGGAAATTCTGTCTGAGCAGATAGCTATTATCCCAGCCTCAAACATGTCTGCATCACCTACTGCGTTCCCACCAGCCCATCCAGACGTTAAGTGCCAGACTTATTTTCTCCACGGAGAAGTTATTAGCGTTATCGTCCACAGAGGGAAGGAAAATGGTTGCTATTAAACCACAATGTTGTAGTGGAAGCTTTACAACTCTCTAGCTAGGAGAACACCAGCTTCAGTGAGCCATACTGGATCCCCCCTTGATACCTATGCGCAACAAAGTCATCATAGTGTTTCCTCTGGATCAATCTCTTACACTTAGAACAACCAGGAGGTCTGGCCTGCAAAACCCATTCATCCCTTGAGATTCATGCTGGTCCTAGAAGATCCATTCAAGACAAGGGCTATGTGAATGGAAGCTCCATGCCTCTGCACTACCTCCAGTCCCTTCCCCCTCCCCAGCCCCTTGGCTTGCAAGCATCCATCCATCCAATAGAGCAGTGCTATCATGGTCACTTCCCCTGCTGGCTACTCTCCCTCCAGATTCGACATCCTGGAGGGGGAAAGCAGCTCAGGTAAAACTGCAGCTGGAGCATTCTGCATTGACATCCCTAGAAAGTTCAACAGCACACAAGCTGCACCTTATATTGGATGCCTGTGGAGCATTAAACAGCAGAAAATTGTGTAAGGGGATGTCCAGAACCTGTATTAGGTGAAAATAGTAGCTATCCAGTCCGAGATTTACGTGTAATTATCCACTGTGAAAATTGTTATCTGAGAGAAAGAGGGATGTCTGAACTAGACCCAGTCTGGAGTAAGTATAAAAATAACATTTCATTTATGTTTTCAATCCCAAATTGGGCTCTAGTGGGAGGTGAGTTTGCAGATGAAAAAAGGACTTAAAGCAGGTTAATTTAGAGTTGCCTACTCCATTGTAGTTGGCCCTGGACAGAGCCTCCTTGCAGTAAACCCATAAAAGATTCACCCTTCTTATGAGATCAAATCTTTAAAGTCATACCCATCACTCCAAGGCCCTCTCCATTCCCCGTGACCCCAAGGATTCCACACTCTGATTATATCTTCCCAGCCATTCTTGTATGGTATCTGTAAAGGAAAAGAATAAAAAGCCAACCATAGTCACAGCCTTCTGTGATCAGAATATACAGTAATACAAATCATTTTTTTATATATCTTTGAGGACTCCTTTAACTCCTGCCCTCATTTGGCTGAAGATAAAAATCAATGTCTCTTTGCTACATTGTATTAGAAACAAAGCATCAGAGAACACTGCACCCATTTTTTCCTTAGCATCATGAGTAGAGGGCTGACACAGTCAGAAGCACGGACTGCCTTGCCACATCACATAACTGCAATATGCTAATTATGTGCAACTTCCAGCAAAGCCAGTGACTTTGTAGTACAAGGCCGCCCACGATTAAAATGTATCTGTATGGAGTGGGGAGATGCACTGCAGCAAATGCTGAGAACAAGGGACTGGGGAACCTGTCTGTCTGGCTATTTGTGGTATTTCTAAGATGCCTGTCATCTGGGAAGCCAATCCCTGACTCCTGGCTTCTATTCCCAGCTTGGTGTTTCCCATTAAGGCGGTGACCTTCTGTGTTCTGCACAAATTGGAGCATCTAGACTTGAGTCTCTTCTTGCTTTCTCTAGTGCAACTGAGGAGTAACTCCCCCAAAGTTGGCGGGGTGGGGTACACTGGTGTAACTGACAGGAGAACCAGACTTTCTGTGTGGCTTCCAATTCTTGTCCAGATACAAAGAGTTCCTAGAAGTAATGAAGGCCTGGCTCACTGTGGCTAGGACACCTTCCAAGGCAAAGAGACATCATTTTCTGGTAGGCGTCAAAGTGCTTTCCAAACACAAAACCTCCCAACCTCCCACCCCAATGAGGTAGGCAAGTATTATTTTCCCCCTTGCAAAGAAGGGAAACTGAGGCAACAGAAAGTTAAATGACTTGTCTATGCTCACACAGGAAGTCAGGGATAGAGCTGAGATTAGAAGCCCAGGCTTCCTGACTCTCAGGCCTGTGGTCTAGTCAGCAGATATGCCGGGACAGCTCCTTCGCTGGTGTAAATCTTCACAGCTCCATTTACTTCAGTGGAGCTACACCACTTGAGCCTCTCACCCACCCTCTCTTTCTTTCCATCAAGTGGTGGTCATCAGCATGCTCTCATACTTCCCCAGCTTCACCTCTACCTGTTCCTCTCCCCCACAGGGCCCGAGGTTACAGCAACCCACCTTTACCTGGGGGTAGCTGAATGGGGCTCACCCTGGAGCCCAGCAACCCCATGCTTAGATCAGCATAAGGGGTCACTGCTAAGTGTGTCACAAGGGAGGGAGTGACGGCAGCTAGGAATCAAAGCTAGGCCTTTGGCAGTTCAAACCTGTTAGGGCAGCAGGACCAAAAGCCCTTCCTGAAGTGTGCAGACTTTAGTGTGTGTGTTTAAAGGGGTTAAACTTGAAAACATTTAGACAAGAAAGAAAGAGAGAGCAAATTTTGGAAACAATCCCCTTGCTAAGTGCTTTGAGATCCTGGGATAAAAGCTACGTATCATGTATCCTGGGTCCCTCTGTGAATGAGACTCTTTAATCACTGCTGAAGGCCACGCCCCACGAATTAGTCCAGGTCACTGTCTGGCTTCTCTTTTGTTTGGTCACTGTTGAAACTAGCCATGTGAGTGACAGATTCATAGCTTTCAAGGCCAAGAGGAACCACTGTGATCATCTACTCTAATCTCCTGTACAGCACAGGCCAGAGAACTTCCCCAGAATAACTCCTAGAGCAGAGCTTTTTCAAAAAACATCCCATCTTGATTCAAAAATTGCCCATGATGGTGAGTCCATCATTGGGACAGCTTCTCGGGATGAGCTCTGTCCTCACTCCACGAGAAAAGGTGCTGGCTGCAGTAAGTCATTTGCTTTCCTGGATTATTTTGTTGTGCCAGATTAGTCCCTTCTAAATCAATATTAATATTTGGTCAGGGGAGGTTGTGTGTTGGAAGGATACACCTAAAAAGGTAGAGAAAGTCATTTTTTTGTCCAGCTGAACTCCTGACTTTAGGTCACAGTTTGAAGCCAGAGAAAGTTTACTCTTGGATCTGTGAAGTACAAGCTACATCCCTTGACTACAGAAGATGAAAATGATACAGCCTCACCCTTAATGGGATTTTATAACCCTTTGTCCAGATTCTTGACAAAAAATATGAAAATTTAATGGAACAGAAATTGTGAGAAATGTTGATTCACAAGTGTTGAAATCTTTCATTTTGACATTTCAGATTGAAACAAACCATTTTGACATTTCCCAAATCTATGTTTTGTTTCAGTTTGTTGAACTGCCTTGAAATGCTTCATTTCAAGCCATTCAATATTAAACTACATTTTCCCATTATGGCACATTGCCTCTAAGGAACTGTACTTTGGGTTCCCTTATGTGCTAGGCTCCCTGGCTAGACTACATCTCCTACAATGCATGCCGAGGCATGTGACTCCCATGAGCCACCACACAGAGTTTGGGCAGGAAATCCATATTGCATTATGGGAGATGTAGTCCTGCAGGGAGTTCAGCCCACAACAAAGAATGTGAGTTCCAAACTACAAGTCCCATAAGACATCTCACTGATTGGAAAATACAACTTTGTTTTATTAAACTGATTCTAAACATTTCAGATCAGTTCAACAAAATGAAGTATTCTGATTCAGGTAAAACCCACAGGAAAAAAATCAGGAATTTTTTTTTTAAAGCAAAATAGAGATTTTTCCACAGAAAATTTTGATTGTGCAGAAACTGCATTTTCCATCTGGAAACTCCTAACCAGCTCTACTACCAGACCCCTATCAAACAGAAAGGAACTTTTCCCCTTTCAACAGCAGAATTTCCTCCAAAGTCTCCAACAGTGGCAGCCTTGCCGTTCTGTCATATCCTAATCACAGGCATTCCCTTCCCTGAAAGTCATGCATACATCTCACATGTCCCACTCATTATCACATTCACATTCTCCACCTATCCACTCCCACTCCTCACCCCTACAATATAGGCGAGTGGAATGGACAAACCATCAGTATAGAGTAGGCTTCTTTTCAAACCTCTCACGTTGTGGCAGCTATTACCAAGATCACGTAGGCTCTGAGTCTAAAAGCCCCTGTCTGTTGCACAGCAAAGGGCTTAAGCTCTTTTGCACCTCAGTGCAAATGCACATGGTGGCAACATGTGAATGCTAAAAGGCTAAATTGTGAGGTGCAGTCCACTGACTGGTAGCAGCCCGCTGCACATATGCTTCCTTACTGAGGCTGGGTGTAGGTGTAGAATGGGCATGGCTGAGGAGACATGGGCTTAAGTTCCATCCTCACCATGCCAATCTGTTTTTGAGCTACATGCTCCACTCCTAGGCCTGACTCCTGCAACTCATGAGGAGTAACTTGATAGTCTTACAGCAGTGCTCTCTTTAATGACGATCAGGTCCCCTGTGTTCTAACCTGCTCATCACTTTTTACCTTGTAACTGTCTGCACCTGCTCTGGGTCGGTGTCCAGCCCGTGGGGCCAGATTTTCAAAGGTATTTAGGTGTCTAAAGATGTAAGTAGGCACCTAGTAAGATTTTCAAAAGTGCCTAGGGACCTAACTCCCAAAGGTATTTTAAATACCTTTAAAAATCTATCCCTTAGTGCCTCTTCCTCCTGACCTTCCTCTAACCTCTGATTGAGTGAGAACCTTACAATATATAGTGTAATGCTCACCCAATTAGAACCCCACCCTACCGGGTGTCTCCTCATGCCCAAGCTGCTATAGAACGGGAGATCCAAAACATGCTACAGATGGGTATAATCCGTTCATCTACCAGTGCACAGGCATCTCCAGTGGTTCTGGTACCCAAACCAGATGGGGAAATATGCTTTTGCATGGACTACCGTAAGCTAAATGCGGTAACTCGTCCCGACAACTATCCAATGCCACGCACCGATGAGCTATTGGAGAAATTGGGACGTG
>NC_133771.1:163043321-163092266 GCF_003597395.2 Chelonoidis abingdonii
CTCTTGGGGCTAAGAGGAACCAGACGTGCACCCCAGGTTTCCCCAATCTTTCTGAAACAGTTTCTCATGTTCAAAATAGTAAGTACTAGCTAGAAAAGGCTGATTAGTCTTATGTTTGTTTTCTTAACTTGTGAATGTGTATTTTGCTGGAAGTATTTTTACCTCTGTTTGCTGTAACTTGAATCTCAGACTGGTCTATATGAGCTTAATACCCTGTAAACATTTTTCATCTTAATTTTACAAAGATAATTTTACTTTTTCTTTCTTTAATTCAAAGCCTGCGGATGCTCCACCGGAGCCGCGGGACCAGTGGACCCTCCGCAGGGACACCTGCAGGAGGTCCACTGGAGCCGCCTGCCGCCCTCCCGGCAACCGGTAGAGTGCCCCCCGCGGCATGCCACCCCAAGCACACTCTTGACATGCTGGGGCCTGGGGCCGGCCCTGCAGGTACCTTTGGCAATGTCATTGGCTGTGGGCAACTGAAGCCAGGAGTGTTAACGATGGGCTCTACTCTCCATCGCTTTGGTACGTTGCTTGAAAATGGAGAGCTGACCATATTCCCTTTATTCCACACACAATCCTAGACTGCAGAAACTTGGGGTTTGGTGCAGCAGTTATAGGTGAAATTCAGTTGTCTCTGTTATGCCTGTGGTCAGACTAGATGATCATACAGATCCCTTCTGACCTTAAAATCTCTGAAAGCAACTGTGAGTGGAGCAGCAGTCAATGTGCTAATAATACAGAAAGAATGATAAGTAGGCAAAAGGTCCCAGTTCTTACTTCTGTAGCCCCGGTGACAGTATAGGCATGGCCTTTCACGAGTCCGTTCTTCAGTTCCATTCTACCAATGGATTGCTGCGGAGAAAAAGCACAGCCATGAGCTCCCTGAAAGACTTGCAAACATATATTTGTTTACTCCCCAAACTGCTATTTGGTTAGTTTGGGAAAAGAGAAAAATGGAGCTGACTTCACTTACATCAGCAGCTCAGCTATAGTGTTTAAGTGCCTGGTGTTTGTTAGCCTAGTGGTCCTAAGTAAATCCAACCAAGTTAATGGAGCTACAAAAGCATCACACATCTGAGAAGCTCATAAGGATCCAGTGTTGGAGCAATTTCCACAGCAAGTGCAGTTGTGACAAC
Organism: Chelonoidis abingdonii; assembly: GCF_003597395.2. NCBI lineage: Eukaryota > Metazoa > Chordata > Testudines > Testudinidae > Chelonoidis > Chelonoidis abingdonii. Next base: position 163,044,461 of record NC_133771.1, read on the forward strand.
AGTTAGGGTGAGTCACTGGTAGGAACTGACTTAAGCACCAGTCTCAGCACTTGAACTAAAAGGGTAATACAATTAGTGGGTAGCAGCAGTTGGCAGCTCTTCTTTAGTGAACCAAACACTAGAGGCGGCATGACACACACTTTGTCAGTGCACTGCACAGTCTATATAAAACCATGGAAATCTCTTTGCAACACACCAGCAGACAACATGAGCGCATTTATGATGGCCCCTATCAACTCAGAAGTGTCCCATCAAGCAGTATTATATCTTTCCCTGCATCTCAGAAGTATGTTGTCAGTCTACGAGGAGCCTGCCTTATTCAAATGTGAACCTGCAATTCTACCAACTGAACTAGCAGCCAATACCCAATAGCTGTCAGCAACAGACGTACTGGGTGTCTTCTCCAAAGACCTCCTTTTGGTCTTCCTGCCCTAGAAACTGATCATCTCAAATTCTGGTCCTGAAGCCATAAGGCCAATTTCTATGCTGGTCTGAGGCTCCGATGAGGAGCTATAAAAAAACATAGTTGTGGAATCAAGCACTTTTGAGTCAGAAAACTTCCTTTGGGCTTCAGCATCCACTTTCTATCCAAGTAGCTCAGCCCTAGATTTCTGGCATCTTTGCTGATTAGCCCTGTCAAATACTCATCCCTTCTACAATGGTTCAATCCAGGCCAGGATTTAGTGAGAGACTCTTTGGTAATGCTGGGTAGCATTGTCAGTCTGAGAGCTTTGGAAACTTCTGGCCAGCAACCCCAATAAAAAAAACAACCCTTTATATTCAATACAGCTAAGTATTATCTCTTCTCTATCACTAAGGACACTACAGGCCCCCTCAGAGAGTACCTATTGTACAGGAGTAGATATAGATTCCTGGTTTCCTCAAAAAAATAAGTAATATAAATATGGTAAAGGCAAGAAGGCTTGTCCCTCCTGCTTACCCCTCCTGGCGTGGTACATCCCATCAGGCATTGTGATTTGGCAGCTGCTTTTATTATCTCCTGCAGATCAGAAGGAGGTTTCTGTAAAAGAAACTGCACTTGGACTCCACCTGTCAAGTCTACTAACGCGTCGGAAATGTAACCCCAGTGCAAAGTCTGATAGGACCCTCGCAACCTGAAAAAAAAAAAAAGAGTGGGGGTGGGGATGGGGGGAAATGGATTTGTTCCGATGATCCACTCAAGTAAGCAATGCATAGAAGAAATTAACTGAATGGATGCACATTAAATAGTCTCTGTGGTGCACAAATATATTACAAATGTACTATGTGTCATGAGCTGGGGCTGAAATACACATGCAGATAGGGTGATCAGACAGCAGGTGTGAAAAATCGGGACGGGGGTGGGGGGGTAATAGGAGCCTATATAAGAAAAAGACCCAAAAATTAGGACAGTCAGGGCCAGCGCTACCATTTAGGCAGCCTAGGCAATCGCCTAGGGCGCCAGGATTATTGAGGGGGAGGCATTTTGCTCGGAGGGGGGCGGCAGGTGGCTCCAGTTGACCTGCTGCAGGCATGCCTGCAGAGGGTCCGTTGGTCCGTGGCTCCAGTGGAGCTGCCACAGTCATGCCTGCGGATGGTCGGCTGCTCCCGCGGCTCCGGTGGACCTCCTGCAGGCATGCCTGCAGCAGCTCCACCGGAGCCACGGACCAACGGACCCTCAGCAGGAATGCATGCGGCAGCTCCACCGGAGCTGCAGGATCAGGGCAGGGGGCGGCGAAATGGCCGTGCGCCTAGGGCGCAAGAAACCCTGGCACCGGTCCTGGTGACAGTCCCTATAAAACCAGGACAACTGGTCACCCTACATGCAGACACAATGGTAACCCCTAGATTGAATCTGGTTCCTTCAGCATTAGAAGAAGAAACCTCTACTGACTGAGCTGAAGAGGGATTCCTCTAGCTTTCAGAATGTATGAGGCTGTCTAGACATTGGGATCAGCCAGTGGAGGGATGCATGATCTAATGTGTATGTGCATATGCACATAGACACACACATGGCTAGTGTGTAATGCACAAAGAAGGAAATCCCCCACTGTGCAGAGTGCCAGCATGCACCATTTCAATCCCACTCAAGCCCAAAGAAGTGGACTGAGACCCCACTGGTTGTGCATCAGCAGGTGAAAAACCATCTGATACTAATAATGTTTGAGCACTAGGGATCTCACAACGACATATTGCAAGCAGGATCTGTGTTTTCTTGTCTTGTGCTTTCATTGCAATTGCAAAAAAAAATCTCACGTTAGACTGTACTGTAGTTAGAGCATGAATATATACATCATTAAAACCACAGTTTACAGTGAATTTCATAAACTGGAGAATCAGAAAATGAAATCCTGGGCTAATTGTATTTTGGAACGATGTCCTTGACCTACATAGATTAAAGGAATTTGTCATATGCTCTGGAGAAAACGTCTCAACTGGAATCTCAGAAACAGCAAGTCTTGCAATTTCAATTGAATAGAGGTTCAGTTTGCTCTTTAATTAAAATTTCACATTGCAAAGTGGTACCTACTTCGGAGTCAGTTTTTCTAAAGTACGTTGTGGCAAAATTCTCCACTTCTGTGTCTCCCAGTTATCATTTTGCCGTTTGCTTATTCCTTGCTGTATTCATTAAACTACCCAGTATGTGCTTAATGCACTCCCTGTGTTATATAGGTAAGACACTGACTTAATTTATGTCATAGCTCCTAGCTGCAGGTCTCAGTGAGTATAACAGCTTGCTACTTACAGCTGAAGTGTTCCTCTTTAACTCAAGTAAGACAGGACTTGGCTTTTGATGCTGAGAATCCAAAGATCAGTCCCCACTGATGACTGTAGTTTTATTTGTTAGTAGTAGTAAGGTGGAAGCTAGAGGCCTCAGTTGAGACTGAGGGCCCTTTCTGCACAAAGACTCAATGAGAGACAATCCATGCCCTAAAAAACTTCCAGTCTAAATAGACAAAACATGAGAGGGAAGTGACTTCTCCAAGGCTAAACAGCAGATTAATAGCTGGCCCAGAAATAGAACCTAGGTCTCCTGAGTCCCGTTCCAATGGCCTATCCACTGGACCATACTGCCTCTTGGAAAGAAAAGCACATAAGAGAACCAGGGAACTTTAGATCTTCAGTTTAAAATCTACAGTCTTTAGCCTGTACTATCTGCCAGAATGTGCAGCCTCAGTTCATTACATATCCAGTGCTCAAAATATTGGACCATGGTCCTGAACAACACTCCACAAGGTACTTTGTCCAAAGCAGCTGGCACAACATACAGCCACACAAGCACAAGACTCAGGGATGGCAGGAAAGACAGACTTGGTGGGTATATTTACTTGGCATATGCTTTTTCTAGCAGGGATGGCCAGAATTCATTTCTGCTGCGAGGTTGAACAGACAGGTATCTCCCATTGAGAAAAGGCAGCCGGTCGTCTATCACCACATCCACCCAGTCTCCAAAATGCCAGAACTGGAATAAGAAAAGAAAAGGAAAAAAAAAACTATTGTAAGAATAAATAGTGTTGCCAAATGACAGTCTCCAGAAATAGCCCAAGAGTGAATGTAAACTATGAATGTAAGTGACTTATTTGCTTTCTCTCAGAAGCTATTTTGTACTGTTGCTGTGTACTGTTAAATAGGTGCTGAATTTCATTTCAGAGGTGGCTAACTTTCAGTGGTGGGTCATTTCTGAACACAACGTGCTCTGAAATTACATGGGATGAAAAGTACATGTAGGTGAGTAAGTATTACCATGACTGGACTAAGGCAGGTGTTTCAAAAAGGGCAGAAAACTAAGTGTCCAAACAAAGCGGTACGCCTTGCTACTCAGCTCTACATGGAGCTTCTCTTGGGTACATCTTGGATTCAGAGATGCTCTTCACCAAGAGATAGTCTTTGGATAGTCCTTTCCCTCTTTCTTGTGTCTGAAACCTCTCTAGAACTAGATCTTTCTAAACTTTGACATGGATTGCACTGGGCAGGCAGAGCACAGTTGGAGCTATTATCCATCAGCTTGACAAATGAAAAGGAGGGAATTGGTCACTTCAACAGCTGGACAGAACAGGTGTTCTTCTGACTGATCCAGCTGGAGAGTGATCAGCAGGGGGTGAACTAACTGAACTGTTGCTAGAATCATTAGCAAACTAATGTAGTGCAGCAGGACTTCGACATTACAACTGGCCAAATCTATACCTGTCATAATGCTAAGGACTTCCGTGCCATTATGCCAGGGATAAATTTGTCCCAGCATTGCTATATTTCCATGGCTGTGTGAGCAAAAGTTACAGGAACGCATTGTTCTGTTTGAACAGTATTGCTATTTGCAGTGGGTACCCTCAGTGGCAAACAAGCTTGGACTTCTAAATGGAAAGCAGGTTTGATAATTCTCCCTAGTCTTTCTCAATCTAAATCTTCCATTTAATTTAGGTTGAAGACAGATGAGGAGCAGTGTTTTAGATTTTGCAAAAGTAAAACCAGGATTGGCTTGAATGCAGGTTCTATTTTTTCTGAACCACCCAAATTTGAGGAGAGCCCAGCTGAACAAAAGGCCCTGGGTTCAGCCCAACTTTAACTTAAGCACATCTGCACAGGAGAAAGACACATATGAGAGAGCTTGGAAGATCTGAAGCATTGTCCTTCCAAAAGGAGGATCCCTTTTCTGCCACAGCCAACAGCATTGGCTCAACCGGGAAAGCTCATGCAAGAGCCAAGTTGCATGCAGTAGGCCTGTAGATACAAAGGATTTGGGTTTGAGAATCAGTCACACCTTCATGCCGCACCTCATGTGCAAACATAGCAGGCAAACTCTTTCCAGGGTACAAACAAGGTGTCTGGGGGATTACTGCAATTTGAATCCAGATAGATATAAGTAAAGTTCAGAATGTAATATGACTCTTCCTGCTGTTTGGGGATAAACAAAGTCTAAGAGGGGATCCAAGTATTGAATTACATTTTCCTTTTGTTAGTCTTCTCTTGGATAAAGGGTGCTGCAGATGTTCTGATTGCCATACCCTTTCAGGCTGTGACCTTGTCATGTCTCAAAAGCTAAGAAGGTCTGGCCTGGCTAGCACTTGGGTGGGAGTCCTCCAGGCAAACCCCAGAATGCTGATAAAAGAGATGTTCAAGCACTCAGTAAGGGGCATTTTGCCCTCTGAATCCACCCAGGAACCAGTGACAATGGCCCAACCTCTAGCTTTTGTGGGATTTCGGAGAGTTTGGAGGCAGCCCTGAGAAGTTTAGGTGCTGCGGCTGTGAAGGTGACCATGAACTGAATAGAAAAGGATCCTGTTGAGGCAGACTGCACCCACTATTGTGCCAATTCATGTAAACTGAAAATAGATTTTGCTGGTTAAAAAAAAATAAAGTCATCCTTTTTATGTCCTTTCTTTATTTGTCTGGAGTGGTGGCAAACTTCAAGAATTGGGAATCAGGGGCAGTCAAGAAGAAAATCTCATGCCATTGAACTCTCCACTGTAGGCAGTGTTGTGACCCACTATAGTGTTAGGAGGTACTTCTTGGATGAACCCTGAAACTGAAGTTCTGACCATTTGTTGTCATTCAAGCTCCCATCAAACTTTTCACAAGAAAAAGGACATTAATCCTGGTGCCGTGGCTAGTTTCCATCTCAGGCAGTTCCACTCTACCTTAATTCTTCCAGAGGTTTCAACTGGATAAGAAATACTTTTTCATTTCTTAGTCTGAGCTTCTGCACAGGGCTGCAGTATATCGTTCTATTGGCTTCCATGTTCCACTTCAGGGCTAGCTGTGCTTCTCTAATGGGTAACGGGATTCCTGTACACACAAAGGGCTCATTTCATCCTTGATGTAACTCCATTAACTTCACTGTACTTACACTAGGGATAAAATTTGACCCCAAGAATCTAATCCTTGTGAGATGCTGAGTCCCCTTAACTCCCATTGACTGCACTGGGAGTTGAGGCAGGTTCAGCATTTTGTAGGAGGCCTTCAGCAGCTCTTAGGACTGTAGAGTGCTTTGAGATCCTGAAGGATGAAAGACATTATAGGAAGATAAGACATGTTCATATCTACTAATGAAAGTGATGCCTTGTTTGTGATGTTACTTGAAACTGAATGTTGAGACATACAATGTGGACAGCACTAAAATATCTTTGGTGGGATGATTTAAGGTTATTACTGAAGAGATGCTTTCACTCAGTCTTTTGTTGTCTTGGCTGCTTGTTGGAGGAAAAGGAGAAGGACATGTATTGATTTGAAGGCGAGAAGACAGGGAAAACGTATTTTCAAATATTGGAATGTATTCGTTCTGCTTGCGAGTTAAGGTTTGCTCCTAAATATTCTTTTTGAGAAATCTCATGAAAGAAATTCTAGTTTGCCTCATTTTAATGTATGGTCAGCTGGTTTATCTTGTATAATGTCCCTCTGTATATTGGAGATGAGTCAGGATTGAAACATCTGGTATTATTAGGAGCAATGGAACATAAGGACTAGCAAGAACATTCTAGTACAAAGATCTGTTACACTGTGGAATAGTCTTTCAAGAAAAAATGGTGTGAGTTCCTTTGCTAGCATCATCATCTTTAAACTGGACAAAGTAAAAGAGAATGCACTTGAGAACAATTTTGCATTGGGTAAAGGGAAAGGACAAGATTATCTAATGGTTCATTTCCATCTTTAGTTTTTGGGACTTTGTGATACTCCAGGGTAAAGTCTCCCTCTTTTGACAACTCCTCTAAGAATAGATCATATGATACTTGCCCTTCACCCAATCCAATCTCTCAGAGTTGAATAAGTGATGCACGTAAAATAGTAACATATCTATCTGGGGGATACTGAGTATTTCAAGATTAGTAAATTTCAGTTTCTTCCAAAAGAGGTTTGTCCCTTAGAATCAGACCAATTTTTTAAATATCAAAACCAGTTATCTGAGTAGTGTTAAAGGGCTGGCGATTCCTGCCTAGCTGATGGAATCTGGCAGGTGAAGCTGCAGAACACAGAAATAAAAAGATCAAATAGACAACAAACCCAGATTTACTATCAGTCATAACTGCCAGATTTGAAACAGAGGCAGGACTTCTGTCTAAAATACACATTTGCACTAATTAATAAGAAGAACAGCATTCACTAGAAATGGGCTCAAACCATAACGTTCAGAACTGGGTTCAAATAATCTGATATTTGTGGGCGTCTGGATCAAGAGGGTTGGTTCAGCCCATTAGAAAATCAGGGACCATTTCCAAAATCCTGTGCAGGGGATCAGCTTTTGAACTTCTCCAGAATTCAGGGGTGCTTCTGGGATTGTAGTTCAAAACCATCTGAACACTCCACCCAAACAAGGTGGAGCAAAATCACTACAGCACGTAGTACATACACGGAAATGAAAAATCCCAGCATAATTCTCTTTGAATCCTTGGTCCTTTGGTAGAACATTTTCCAGAAATTGCCTCTGTAACGTCAAAGATCCCAGGGCAGCGAGAACCCAGCAATCACCTGCAGGGAGACAAGTAACAAACCGGATGCAATTACACGTATTGCCTCATGATCTCCCTCTGCCTTGTCAGGGTCTATATCTTTCTAACACTTTTCTTTGGGAAACAGGGTTACTGCAGAAGGACTGGGAGAACCAGTTTGGGTAAAATAAAAACGTGGGCAGACTGTCCAAGACTCAGAGACACTCGGCCTCAGGGAGCATGCTGCCATCCATCCACCCATGCATGTATGTTTCTATACTGCACCCATCTCTCTGGGCATCACACAGAAGCTCCTTCCCTTTGTGGGTATCCTAGTTCTACAGGATAGGAAGTGGTGCAGGCAACTGCCAGACCCTGGGCTAGGATGAGCCATTTAATGACAGTGCTATTTCTTCAAGGGGAAGACTCTCGTTACTGTCAAAAGGAAACATGATTGGGGGGGCGGGGCTGGGAAGGGATGGAGCTACAGCAGGACAGAGACAGGTACCTCGTGCATGGATCAGAAAAGTTGGTCAGTAGTGACAATAAAAGAGAAGAGCGTGGAAAAGAAAAGCCGAGAGTCACCAGACAAGGACTTCAGGGTCACGAGGCCAAATCTAATTCTGATAAAAAAGGACGCACAATGGGAGTTGTACCCACTTTACATGAGGGTTGAATTTTTGGCCATGGAACTTCATTTTCTGTCTGGTCCGGGTCTACCCTTTTGCACCCATAATTCTGCAGACATAAAGGATGATGGGAGTCAGTGAGACATGGAAGTGCCTTGGCCCAAAGGCACTGTAAAAAACAATGGCATTTAATATCTGGGATGGATTCTCTGTGGATTTGTGAGTGTGTGCACTAAACCAAACCAAGCTCTCAGACAGAAGCAAAGGAAAGGACTCCGGTCTACAGCTCAGGCTGGCTATCCTGTGAAACAGAACTTTGATCTTACCTATTTCTCCTTGAATAATATCAAATCTGCTAACACCATCCACGATTAAATGGGGATTTCTCTCAATCATCTGAAAAAGAGGGAAAGCAAAGACCAGTGTGAGTATCCAACACTTACCCGCAGACTGCACAGAAACTGACAAAATTATGATCTGATAAAAGCGTCCTATTTGGTACCAAAGTGAAAATTTATCAAACCCAGCGTACTAACAGTATTACTCTGTGATTTGGAATCAGCTACATTAAATGAAAGAGACATCAGATGACCGGAGGCTATAGAGATGAAAGGGCATTTTTGAACGACAAAAAGTATAAAAGGGAATGATTTTAAGACAAAGTTATAAGATGAGTTGGATGTGAAATCAGGGTACAGAATTAGCTACAATCAAAAAGATGATGATAGTGGAGCCCTGCAGAAGACAAACAGATGACAGGACACCATGGGAAATAATACAAACACAACTGAAGTCAGTCCGACCGTGAGACTGACCATTGATTAGATGGCGGGATATCATATGCAGGGATGTGACCAGGTTGGGCTTACTGGAGGGACAAACCATGGACAAGAATGAATGGCAGTGCTGTACCACTCCCTAGGTCTGTAAAGATGCTTTGGGATTAAAGAGATAATTCCATGGGATTTTAGTATTTATGGTAGGAAAATGCTCATTTAAATATCTCTGGGTCTTCTGTATGAGTGACCCTTATATCCTCTGCAGGCTGAGTCAAAAATTTTACACCTTTTGTGTCTTGTTGTTTGCTTAGGCATGTTCATTTGCCTCTGCATTTAGGATTAAACACCATTTCAAAACAGACAAAAGCAAAATAAAATACTCTAAAAATAAAATCCACCCAACACTGATTCAGCTCTAACTCCAATTTGGCTTAGTCTCCAGGAATCTGACTGAGAATATTGCATAAGTAGAAGGAATTACTTCTTCCAGGGTGCTTGAGTTACAGTATATGTCCTCACCTACCTTCACAGTTACAGCGTTACACCTACCAGTGCATGGTGTAGGAGACAGAGGATGGTGGAGTGGTTAGGCACTAGCCGGGGACTCAGAGACCTGGATTCAATTCTCTGCTGTGCCACAGACTTCCCATGTCTCCTTGGTCAAGTCACTTAGTCTCTTTGTGCCTGAGTACCCCATCTGTAAAATGGGGAATCAGCACTCCCCAGAGGGAGTCAGGAAAATAAATGCATGAAAGATTTTGAGGCTCTCAAACAATATGTTAATAAAGGACTTATAAGTACCATAGAGGGGAGGGGTACGGATTTTGTGCTATTCTCATAGGTGTTTTAGAAAAGCTGCATCTAGGAGGAAGGGAAGACTGAACAGAGAAGTAGAGAGGCTTCTTGTGCATTAGCTTTGCAAGCTCAGGTTAGTGAAAGTCTATCAACAGCAGCAAAGCAGGAGCCCGTAATGGACCTCAGAGAGGAAACTGATGCTTCCCTTTGGAATAATAGCAGTCTCTGTCAGCTCAGAACTGTGTCCCCTGAGGTCAAAACCTGAGAGTGAGGTTGTAATGACAAAGTTAGCAATTCTGAGTGTAGCCAGAGTGGAGCTTGCCTGGGGGCTAAAGTGAAACAGTATCAGAAAGGTCCCACTTTGGCGAGAGGGACTGGAAAGCTGGTTGCATTTTTCACTACACTGTCCTGGCCGAGGGTGGATGCTGGAAACATTTGGAACGGAGCGTAAGGAGAGTCGGAGGCAAATAGCAGCAGCAAAGAAAAGCTCGTGATGGCAGTGGGTGAAATGAGGAGCGACCGCTGCAGTCTTTGGCTGATATATTGTACTGAGAACTAAAGGCCCAGACTTTCAAAATGGCTCAGTACCTGTTTAGGGTTTGATCCAGCTCTCATCCAAGTCAATGGCAAAACTCTCATTGACTGGACTGGGGCAGGATAAAGCCTCAAATTAAGGAAGCAGATTTTCCAGAGAGCTCAGCATGCCGGGTGCACATTGAGTGCTGAGGTTCTTTGACAATCAGGCCATAAATATCACAAGGGTAAGTTGTGGGATGTCGAGCAGTGTGCCCAACACAAGACCAATAAAAGAGCTCAAGCAATTGCAATTTGCTAATCAATATGGCTTAAGGGGGATTTTTGCAAAATGTGGCAAGGCACACAGTCATTACCAAGTAAACCACACAGCCATCACAGTTCACCAGCACGAGAGACACTGAAGCTACACAGCTATTTTAAAATATAGTTGGTGATGATTGTATGTGACTAGGATGAGTGGATGGTTGACTGTTGGGATAGGGATGTAGGGAGGTTCGGATTCACTCATCAGCAGTAATGACACTGATACTTCTGGTGGTACTTTCACTAGTAGTGTCCACCCTCCGCTCCTTATCTTTGCACTCCACCTGAGTTTTACATTGCCTCCCAAAGTCCTCAGTCCAGATAAATTCAAGGTGTGCAGAGCAGCAGTTCCTCCTACCTGGATTTTATAGACTAAACTGGGTATCTCCTTCCATCTACACATGTGCGGCTGTAGCTACTTTGTTATGATGCTAAGCCAGATGGGAGCAAGAAAATAACTCAAGATGCAAACACCGTGCAAATGATCACCAGCGATGCAAAGAGAGGAACACAGATCTATCCCATGCAAATACATCCAAAGGACGCTGTGGAAGAGTTGTGAGAAGGATCATTCCTCAGCTCTCCCAGAACACTTTAGAATCCCTGAAGACCAGTATGCCTTTTCCTTTGTTTACTGTTACTTCTTTCTCTTCTATTTTCAACTCAATTTCCCATCAACCTGCACTTAGGACGGAAGAATCCCATCCACTGCTACAGGCTGGGGACCAACTGGCTAAGCGGCAGTTCTGCAGAAAAGGATCTAGGGACTACAGTGGATGAGAAGCTGGATATGAGTCAAGAGTGTGCTCCGGTTGCCAAGAAGGCTAACGGCATCTTGGGCTGCATTAGTAGAAGCACTGTCAGCAGATTGAGGGAAGTGATTATTCCCCTCTATTCAGCACTGGTGAGTCCACATCTGGAGAATCACGTCCAATTTTGGGCCCCCCACTACAGAAGGGATGTGGACAAATTGGAGGGAGTCCAGTGGAGGGAAATGAAAATGATTAGGGAGCTGGCGCACATGACTCATGAGGAGAAGTTCAGGGAACTGGGGTTATTTAGTCTGTAGAAGAGAAGAGTGAGGGGAGATTTGGTAGCAACCTTCACTTACCTGAAGGGGGGTTCTAAAGAGGATGGAGTTAGGCTGTTTTCAGTGGTGGCAGATGACAGACCAAGGAGTAATGATCTCAAGTTGCAGTGGGGTAGGTCTAGATTGGATATTAGGAAAAACTATTTCACTAGGAGGATGGTGAAGCACTGGGATGGGTTTCCTAGGGAGGTGGTAGAATGTCCATTCTAAGAGGTTTTTAAGGACAGGCTTGACAAAGCCCTGGCTGGGATGATTTAGTTGGTGTTGGTCCTGTTTGAACAGGGGGTTGGACTAGATGACCTCCTGAAGTCTCTTCCTACCCTAATCTTCTATGAACCTCTGGAGTCACTATAAAGGAGCCTATTGATGGAAGGCCAAATTCTGCTCTTAGCTACAAGGATGTTAATCCAGAGTAAGCTCATTGCCTTTAATAGAGTTACTCTGGATTTAGACCACTGTAAATAGCTCTGAGATCGTAAACCCCATGGAGCAGAGTCATTGTCTATCACTGTGTTTATAAAGTGCCATGCACACCAAAGTTGCAATATATAATAAATTATTACTACTAATTGCTATCTTGGAATAAGCCTAGAGAGCAGCCACTTAGCTGGGGAAGAATTGTTTGGTAGTTCGCATGCTAGCTTGAAACTTGGGAGACCCTGCTCTGTTGTAGGCTCTGTATAAGCTCAGACAAGTCTCTTAATATTCAGACCGAGAGAGTCAGCTCCTCAAGAAACAGTGGCAAGAGGGGAATAATAATACTTTCCTAGCTCACAGGACAAAGACTGGGAGGTGCTCAGATATTATGTAAGTATCAGAGAGAGGGTATATTGTAGAAAGAATTACTGCCAAATAACCACAGGATATGCAAGAAACAAAATAAGAGTCCTCCTACTCCCCCTCCACATAGCTACTTACCTGGCTGTTTGGATTGCTCAGTTCAAGGTCCAAAAAGAATGAAAACAGCAAACAGAGAGAGTAAATATAGTGTTGTTATTAATCAAAGTCTCATGACAACACATCAGCCATATGTGTGAGCACATGGCAGAACATAACTTCAGCGCTTAGAAGAAGAGGTCTTAAATCCTGTACCTGTGTTAACTGTGGGAGTTGACTAAATAGATTACACTCCTGCTTAGTAAGCAGAGAAGTCAGTGAGATATGCAACCCACTAATACGAAGGCATTTAATACATCAACTCTTCACTTTTGTTTCGTTCCAAATCTAGGGTCTCCTATGTGATCTTTTTGGCCGTACTCCATTTTTCTTTATGGACAAGCAGCTGAGGCTAGAAGAATAAGCTAAACCCGCAAAACACTTAGACCAGTATAACCGCATCTATGCTAGGAGAGTTTTGCCAGTACAGCTGTTCTGGCAAAATTTTTGAGCGTAGACTAGTCCATCATGTGGCTTCCCCGGTCCAGAGATCAATTGAGTCTGAAGTCTCAGTCTGATTCAATCAGCTTGAACAGGCAAAGATGCCTCTTGTGTGAAACAATCACAGGTTGGAAATGCTGTTTCCACATCACCAAGCTGCTTTTTCAGGCAAATGGAAATATTGAGTGGGATCTTAAGGCTCCACACCCTTGTGACCCTCCAACAAGATATCCAAGCTTGAAACAGCCCAGCAGCCTCTGCTCACACCAGAAGACAGCCCTGTAGACTGATTGAATGATAGGTAGCACACAACAGCTGCAGTCCTTGTCACTGTGTGTTTCTCACGTTCCCCAGGAGCTTGGGGCATCTCAGATTAGACTCAGAATTCCTAAATTCTTCTTTTGTTCATGGTGGGGGAGGGGAGGAAGTGGGGGGTATTTTATTTCTTCCGGTTACCGTGCAACAGTATTAGGGCCACATTTTTAAAGTGGCTTCAAACCAGTCTTTGATTTTGTGCCTGGATAAATGCCCCCGCAAAGCTACGGGCACACAGCTAGGTGGCCATAGGGATTGTGAACATTAATATTGCGGCTTCATTACTTGTAGCACCAATCTGATTTTACAGGAACTAGAACTGTGGCCATGGTATAAGTGGTCTCTGGGTGTGAATGTAGCTAGCCGCTCAGGCCTCCACCAGGAAATAAATTATGTCTGTGCCCAGCGCAGAACACTGATTTAAAAAAAAAAATCAATGGGCAAATTGTTTAATGAAGGTGGTGCTTTATTTAGGAAGTTGGTGGGAAAGTTAACACTGTGGATGAGCCCTGTATGCAGAACGTGCGAAACAAATCATCCATAACTTAAACCAACAGGCTACATGGTTCAGGCAGCAGGGCTGGGCCCATCCCCCAGAGTGCTCAGCATAGCAGCAGCCGTTAGCCAGAGATCAGTGAGACCTGGGTGTGTGGCTATGTGCACACCTTGGTTCTCATTCAGCAGCCTTTCTCCAGGTCAGCCTCCAGCCTGCGGACTCTCTCTGCGCTACATGCCAAGGAGTGACCCATTCCCACTTTGACCCTACCTCCCCCTTTCAAGGGTCCTCTGGCACAAGGAGGCAGGTTACACCAGAGAAGTCCCATAGGAATCTTTGCTCCAGAAGGGCCTCAAGCACCGTCTGGAGGCTGGGATGGTGTGACCAGAGAAAACCTGAATCACCCATTTTAAATGATTCTTTTTACCTGAAACCTACTAATCATTACAGAGCTAGTACTGATAACCACATACGTCTCTCTCGCTGCCACGCCAAGTCATCCAGATAGCCCTTCCAGCTGCCTGGCACACCCTCCTGCTGTGTCCTATCTCACGGTAGGACCAAACTTCAATGCCCTAACTCATGCTGCATGGCGCCTTCCTTTGTGAACAGTGGGACAATGTGCTGCTCAACCTGAGTTAATCTGACCATTAGATTGCTCTTTCGGGGCAAGGATTGTCTTTAAATGTGTTTGCACAATGCCTAGCACAGGAGGTCCCTGATTCTGAATGCGGCCTCAAGGGCTGACTACAATACAAGTGATACATACTAATAAATAGGCAGCATGCTTCAGTGAATAGAAGATCTGCCTGAGTGTCAGGAGACATGGGTTCTTTTCTGGCTCTGCAACTGACTCATTGTGTGCCCTTAGGCAAGTCACTTCACTTCTCTGTGCTTCAGTTTTTCTACCCACCCTTTGTCTGGCTTCTCTGTTCAGATTGCATACCCTTCTGGGCAAGGATGGACTTTAGTGAGGTGTTTGTGCAGTGTCTAGCAGTGTGGGATCTTGATCTCTGTTGCAGCATCCTGGCACTACTGCAGTATAAATGATCACCCCCCCCACCCACACACACACACCCTCCCCCTACATTAAAAGAATGTTTTAAGGTTGCAAAGTCAAGCACTCAGAAATCAGAAAATGCCAGAATTAAAGATGCCTGTGCAATCTTGATTTAGCCTCTTTGTGCATATGTATTACGCTTAGAACTGTGCGAATAACTAAACATTCATTTTTTTTGCCTGAACCAAAACAAAAAATGTTTTGGATCAACCGGAAATAACCTTTCCTCCCACCCCTTTTGGGCAAAATGAACCCTCTCCCAACATTATTTTGGAGTTGGCTGAAATGCTTTGTTTGACCCCAAATGGTTTTGTGGGAGGGATCCCATTTCTTTTCAATTAAATTTAGGCAAATTTCAAAATGAAACTGTCTGAAAACGAAAAAACAAAATGTTTAATTTAAAAAAAATTTAAATGAAATATTCCAACTTTTTAAAATTTTGTATTTATTTGTTCTGCCAAAACTATTTGCCAAATTCAACATGAATTGGTTCATAATTTTTGTTCATCTGAAACTGTGTTTTTGGTAAATAAAATATTTGTCCAATTTTTTTGTCCAGCTGTAATTATGAGAGAGTCTGTAATGAGATAATCACATATGATTTTTTCCACAGGATCCCTGTCTAATTCAGTATTAAATCACCCCTATCTAGAACGACAGTGCTTGAAATTGCACACGCAGAACATGTGAACACACAGTTTTGAAGGTGCAAATAACAGCACACACCTTTCTGTGGGCACAAAGCCAGAGGCTGGGTCTGAAAACATGGCCCTTAATCTTCACAGCTACTGTTCAAGTGCAGCTACTACATAATCAAGAAAAGCGACAGTAAAAATGACATGGTGGTGCTCCCAATCTATTTCCCCTCAAGGACTCCCATATCAAATTGGCTCACTTTACAAGTCAAAACAAGTTGTCTAACTGTCACCACTGCCTGGTGTCTGAAAATCAAGCTGTTTCTTTCTGCTTTGCACATTAGCACCACATATAAAGAGCCCAGACTCTCAGTGTAATTGGCAATTCTCTTGATGACACACAGGGTAAAATAGAAGGCAGCTTGCTCCTCAGCTGCTATATTGGATCTGGAACACTGACAGCAGTAAAAATGATCTGTCACTTAAATAACCAGATACTATGTGACTCAGAAAATGCAGAATGAGGAGAGAAGAATAGGACCAAGGTGCTATTTTTCTTTGCAGTCAGATTTCTAACCAGACTTTAAATGTCAGAGGGAGCTAAGAAAAGTGAGAAAATACAGTCATGGGGCAAATTTGCTGCAAGAAGGTGCAGCTCTACTGGGTGACTGAAAGATGTGTACAATAGTCCTGCCTGGGACAGTGGTAACGTCCCATTGCTCGGAACTTCTTAAAAAAGTAGGCTGGACAAACTACTAGAAACTGGGCTGTAGGGACAATGGGGATGGGAGTAGATAACAGGCTGTTTCCATTTCTACAGTCTTTGATTCTTAGGGGCCAAAACCTAAAATGTTGATAGTTTCAGACCCTCTTCCAACACTGGTGACTCCCTTACCCATCTGTAAATATATGGAGATATACCTATCTCAGAACTGAAAGTGACATTAAGTTCAGCCCCTTACCTTCACTAGAAGGATGAAGTACTGATTTTTCCCCTGATCCCTAAATGCCCCCCCTCAAAGATTGAACTTACAGGCCTGGGTTTAACAGGCCAATGCTCAAACCATTGAGCTATTCCTCCCCCCCCTCTTGTAGGAGAAACGGAAGTAGGCTTGAAGAGAGTCTGAGTGCATAGCTATTTAGGTTAAAGAAACAAGGAAGGGTTTAATTTACACCATTCTCTACATCTGGCTGTATCACTTCAGTGGAGTTGTAACCTTGTAACCAGAATAGGGCCCCGTGGCTTTGCAGAACTAGGACTGATTGCAAAGCTTTCCCTCAAGGTTTTAGGGAAATGATGGAGGAAGACGACCAATGATCTGAATATGTGCCTTAAAAGTGAGAGAATGGGCAAGATCTCAGCTAATGTAATCAAGGGTTGCTCAGCTGAAGTCGGTGGAGCCACATCAATTTGCATCAGCTGAGGACCTGATCCGATATACTTAAAAAAACCCTAAATAAATGAAAACTTCAGCTTATATGATTTCTATTGATGTCTACTAATTTAAAAGCAGGCAGGGAGGTTTTCAGGACCAAGAAGAGGTTGTGGGATAAATTGAAAGGATGGCAGGGCACCATCCCATGGGACTTTGGGACAAATACTTGTAATGAAGTGGTTCAAATTAAGGGCAAGATTGTGGCTGATCACTGCACAGGTGTACATGTGGGGGAACACATACCAGGAACACCGTCCCTTAGTGCCCTTTCACAAGGGCTGGCTGTGATCTCAGTCCCTATGCTCTCCTGCTCATTGCCCCCATGTGCTGGCCAGTGGAGAAGCACACACGTTTCACCCCCTCACTCTCTAATGGAGATGTAACACCAGGGCCCTTCCCCACAGGCCTGGGAGCCTTGGTCTGTCCATAAGACACAATGCTTCCCAGTGCTTCCCTCAGGTCAGCACAGCTGGGCATAACTCTCCACGCAGGGATGTAGCTAACAGCCATGAAACAAATCAAAGCTGTTGTCTTTTTACACCCAGGAAATCGGCTTTGCTCTTGAAAGCCATCAGGAGGAACTCACCGTTGGTCTTTTCCACTGTAGGCGGCTCAGCTTGTCTTCTGAGAGCAGATTGGGACCAATGGAACTGACATGTGCTGGGAAGGTGTCATCTTCAAACAGCAGGCCTCGGCTCAGGCAGTAGTCTCTCAGGTGGGTGAAGTCCTGATTGTTAAATTTCTGGGGGCTCTGAAGGCTTCCAGTCCTTCCTTTGGTTTGCCAGCTTCGCTCTAGCTTCTGATATGGGTCAGAGGCAGGCATCATCATGTCTCTATCCTGTGAAGGAGAAAGAGTGTCAGCTATTGTTAATGGCCACTTCTGAAATACTGCCCTCCAAGCACACAGAGAGAGCCCAGAGAGGATTCTGGAGCAGCTACTCACAAGGGTGAAGGAGGTAGTTCTGACAAAATCCTTCATAACTGGAAATGCCTGGGGAAAGAGAAAATCCCACCTGGTTTATCTTAAACCAGTTCTGCCATTGCTTCAGATTCAATTCTAAGTCTTCCTGGCAGACAGGCAGAGCAAACTGGGAAACACTGAACTACTATGTAGGTAATATAAAAGAACATAGGGTATGTGTGTGTGTGGGTTGTTGGGGGCTGGACAACAAGGGAGGGAAGAGAAGGGTGTTTCACGAGAAGCTATAGTAACCTGAGGCATTTGTAGTGAGCCCAAAAAACACTTTCAGCTGTTGGTTACTTTTGTGCACGGTGTATTTTTCTGGGAGTTTACTTTTATTTTTTGAGCTCCTTTGACTCATTTTTGAATGCTTGGTGGCTTAGGCCATATTCAGATGCACAGAGCTCCACCATTCACTGTGCTGCTGAAAGTGATAACCAAGACAAACACCCTTCCTGCCATTGCCCTGCCTTGGGGTCTGGTGCAAAGTCCATTGATGTTAATGGAAAGACTCTCGGGGATGGCTGCGTCTTAGGATCAATTTCTCAAATAACTTGGAGGCAAAAATCCAGACCTAGATCGAAATCTGCATTTCATCCACTCCTTCCAAAGAATGAGGGATTTAGATCCATTGATTCAATTGGACAGCTGAGTTAGGGTTTAGTGTGAAGTTTAGAGTCATATCCAGATTTGGAAACCCACTGCCCTGCCCAGATTTGGGGTGTTCTCATGTTGGTTGGGTCCATCTCAACTAGGAGGGCCTTTCCTTCTGCGCAAACAGCAGCTGTCAGCTGGGAAAAGCGTTTCCTCACGCAGCTGGGTGAGACTCCTGATTGGCTGCAGTCATGTGCCAGATGTATGCAAATAACTAGTCCTGACACTAGACGGAGGGATTCTGTCTACTTCTGGGCTGACACAGCACTGAGCATCACTGCTGGTGAAGAATTTAAGTAGATGGGACTCCTGCTGTGGGCCCCTTTCCCACTTAGGATTGTCAAAGAGCACAACAGTAGAACAGCTCACGAAAGCATCACCAACAGTCAGGAATGATAGGGAAGAAAGGTTGAGGGGCACCTCAGAAGAACCCTCTATATTACCAGCCCTGAATCCACAGATATGGGAGCTAAGACAAACAAATATTCTCCCGGGTCTTCTGCATCATTTTCCAGCCCCATTCCTGATATGGTCATGAGATGAGGAGGGAGAGGGGCGGAGGTTTCAAAGGCTCCAAGGCTTTCCAGAGCCCTAGAGTTTTAAAGAGAAATTGGTTCCTGACTTTGTTATTCTGCATAAAAGCAGAGTGTGAGGATTTTTGTTTGTACTGGTCTCATGACCTTCCCAAAGCCACATGTAGGCACACACATGCATTCATATTGTGTCACCTGGGGCCTTCTGTTATTGAAAAACACTTATTGAGAGGAATAAAACCTACTGAGAGCCTTGTGCTTCACAAAGGCTCTCAAGGGCTTTATCCCAAGCCACGTATTTCTGAGTCACATTTTAACCCCAGTGTTATTCTGGTTTTAACCTAAGCCATTTCACACATCTCTGAAAGTACTGAGTGTTCCTTTGAGTCCTATCCCTTCCAACAAGCACAACCCACCTTCCCTCGAATTCCATTCCAGCCATCTTCATTCACAGCATTTTGTTTTTTAAGCCCATTAGTCACTTTGGGCAGATGATTCATAGATTTTGAGGTCAAAAAGGGACCTTTGTGATTATCTAGTCTGACATCTTGCATAACACAGGCCAAAAGGCCTCACCCAAGTGATTCCTGCACAACATCTGGCACTTCTGTTAGAGCTATATAATGTATTTTAGAATGTCATCCAGGGTTGATTTAAAGACTTCAGGTGACAAAGGATCTACCATCTGCCTTGGTAAATTGTTCCAGTGGTTAATTACCCTCACTGTTAAAAATCTGCATCTTACTTCTAGTCTGAATTTATCTGGCTTCGTCTTCCAACCACTGGATCTTGTTATGTCTTTTTTGCTAGATGAAAGATACTTCTATTATCAGATGATCATCTTTATTGGTCAATACACTCCCAACACCAGGCTAAGAGAGCAGAAGCACTGATATTCAGATGAGAGCCTGGCTTCTGGTTTTGTTGTGAACATTTCACACAGGATTATTAAAAACTTCATCTAGATTCACTGAAACTGCTCATATACCTTCCCCATGTTTTAGAGGGTATTATTGCCCTACTAGATAGCTAAAGTCCTTTCCTCTTAGGGCTTTAACAATCCCCTGGAAAGAACAGGAGTGTCTTGTCTTGTTATTTAATTTTAAAAAGCAATTTCATTTCAAAAAAATCAGATGAAATTCAGAAATAGCCCTCAGCTGACACAGAGAAAGAACATTCCTTTTGGGCTTGCATTTTTCAACACAATGGAAATAAATCTCATGTAATGTACCATAACACGACAGAGAATGGTTTCTCCTTAACAAATACTCATTTGAAACGGTACCTAGGCCTTGTGCATGCTAAGATCTATTTCCCGCAACAGTGTTCCAGCAAAACTGATTACTAATTCCACAACTCAAATTAAAACTAACAGAGCTTGAAGGCTGGGACTGACGCACGCTCGCTCTCTCTCTTCTGACGGAGAACAAGGGTTTTTAGTGTGCATGCATGTGTTTAATTACATTGTTTAACATACTGGGAATAATTTAGCAACTGGCATGTAGAAGATAAGGCAGTTAACTACCCTCCTCTTGCAGAATAACTTCATCAGCTTTGCAAGAATCATGTATGTCTGCGTATGTGCATATCCAAGCAAGGTATTTCTCTGGCTGGCTGAAATTCACCCCTGAAATTGAGCCTACGCAAGGCCCATGAACCATACGAGTTCCACTTAAGCTGGCAGGACTCAATCCTTCACCCATTGAAGTCAACTTCGATGCGTAGGATCAGACACTCAGACCCTGATTTTCTATTGCCTTACACTGTGCATAGTTATTTACACCTATGCAGAGGGGACACAAAATGACGCTATTGTGATCTGGCAGTTTCTTTTAATTGCTTTCCACTAATGTGAAAGATTATGCAATGTGCAGGGCAATGCGAATCAGGCTGTTGGGGTTTAAACGAGACTTGAGTGTGTTGTGTTCCCCTTGTGCTGGACCCCTCCGTAATGAGGAATTTCACTCTGATCATTAGAAGGTTTCTTCAAACCAACATCTGTGGTTTGGAGGGAGCAAAGCATGGCACTATGAAGACCCTGAAACACCTTGCATCATATACAACCAGAGATCAGCTCTCCCTTCATCACAGGGGAAGACAATGCTATCCAAAAGAGGTAAGTCAGATAAGCCAGGGTCCTGTGAAAATATAAGTGATCATGTAATTAAAGATCAGAGGGGTAAGCTGTGTTAGTCTGTAGCCACAAAAACAACAAGGAGTTCGGTGGCACCTTAAAGTCTAACAGATTTATTTGGGCATAAGCTTTCATAGATAAAAAACCCACTTCTTCAGATGCTTGAAGTGAAAATTTACAGATACAGGCGTAAATATACTGGCACATGAAGAGAAGAGAGATACCTTAGAAGTGGAGAACCAGTGTTGACGAGGCCAATTCAGTCATGGTAGATGTGGTCCACTCCCAATAATTGATGAGGCAGTGTCAATACCAAGAGAGGGAAAATTGCTTTTGTAGTGAGGCAACCACTCCCAGTCCATATTCAAGCCCAAATTAATGGTATTAAGTTTGCAAATGAATTGTAACTCTACGATTTCTCTTTGAAGTCTGTTTTTGAAGTTTTTTTGTTGAAGTATGGCTACTTTTAAATCAGTTATTGAATGTCCAGGGAGACTGAAGTGTTCTCCTGCTGGCTTTTCTATGTTACCATTCCTGAAGTCTGATTTGTGTCCATTTATTCTTTTATATACAGACTGTCTGGTTTGGCCAATGTACATGGCAGAAGGGCACTGCTGGCACATGATGGCATATATCGCATTAGTAGATGTGCAGGTGAATGAACCTCTGATGATATGGCTGGGTCCTATGATGGTGACACTAGAGTAGATATGGGGACAGAGTAGGCAATGGGGTTTGTTACTGGGTTTGGTTCCTGGGTTAGTGTTTCTGTGGTGTGATGTGTAGTTGCTGGTGAGTATTTGCTTCAGGTTGGGGCACTGTCTGTAAGCAAGGACTGGCCTGCCTCCCAAGGTCTGTGGAAGTCTGGGATCATTGTCCAGGATGGGTTTTAGATCCCTGATGATGTGCTGGAGAGGTTTTAGTTGGGGGCTGTACGTGATGGCCAGTGGTGTTCTGTTATTTTCCTTGTTGGGCCTGTCCTTTAGCAGGTGACTTTTTGGTGCCCATCTCGCTCTGTCAATCTGTTTCCTCACTTCCCTGGATGAGTATTGTAGTTTCAAGAACTCTTGATAAAGATCTTGTAGGTGATTGTTTCTGTCTGAGGGTTTGGAGCAAATACGGTTGTATCTTAGGGCTTGGCTGATGGATCGTGTGATGTATCCTGGATGGAAGCTGGAGGCATGTAGGTAAGTATAGCGGTCAGCAGGTTTCCGGTAAAGGGTTGAGTTTATGTGGCCATCATTTATTTGCACTGTAGTGCCCAGGAAGTGGATCTCTTGTGTGGACTAGTCCAGGCTGAGGTTGATGGTGGGGTGGAAATTGTTGCAATCCAGGTGGAATTCTTCAAGGGCCTCCTTCCTGTGGGTCCAATATGATGAAGATGTCATCAATGTAGAGGAGGGGCATTAGGGGATGAGAGCAGAGGAAGCATAGTTCTAAGTTAGCCTTAAAAATGTTGGCATACTGTGGGGCTATGTGAGTACCCATAGCAGTGCTGCTGACTTGAAGGTATAAGTCGTCCCCAAATCCGAAATGATTGTGGGTGAGGACAAAGTTACAAAGTACAGCCACCAGGTGTGCCATGGCCTCATCAGGGATACCGTTCCTGACAGTTTGTAATCCATCCTTGTGTGGAATGTTGGTGTAAAGAGCTTCTACATCCATGGTGGCCAGGGTGGTGTTTTCAGGAAGATCACCAATGGATTGCAGTTTCCTCAGGAAGTCGGTGGTGTCTTGAAGATGGCTAGGAGTGCTGGTAGGGTAGAGTCTGAGGAGAGAGACCAAATAGGCAGATAATCCTTCTGTCAGAGTGCCAATGCCTGAGATGATAGGGCGTGCAGGATTTACAGGTTTATGAATCTTGAGTAGCATATAGAATATCTCTGGTCGGGGCTCTAGGGGTGTGTCTGTGTAGATTTGATCCTGTGCTATAGCAGGGAGTTTCTTGAGCTGATGGAGTAGTTTCTTTTGGTACTCCTCAGTAGGTTCAGAAGATAGTGGCCTGTTGAAGGTGGTGTTGAAGAGTTGCCTGGCAGCCTCCTATTCATAATCTAACCTGTCCATGATGACTACAGCCCCTCCTTTGTCAGCCCCTTTGATTATAATGTCAGAGCTGTTTTTGAGGCTGTGGATGGCATTGCATTCTGTACAGCTGAGGTTATGGGACAAGTGATGCTATTTGTTCACTATTTCAGCCTGTGCATGTCTGTGGAAGCACTCTATGTAGAAGTCCAGCCTGTTATTTTAACCTTCTTCTTCTTGTAGTGCTAGTAGGAGGGCTCCTGTAGGTTCAGTGGTGTGTTGAAAATATCCCCTGAGTCAGAGACGATGGAAGTAGGCTTCCAGATCACTGCAGAACTGTGTCATGTGTGTGGGGGTGGTGGGGCAAAAAGAGAGTCCCTGAGATAGGACAGACTCTTCTGCCAGGCTAAGTGTTTGGTTGGATAGATTAACAATATTGTTGGATGAGTTAAAGGTACCACTGTTGTAGCCCCCGTGGCATGTAGGAGTTTAGATAGTTTACTGTCCTTTTTCCTCTGTAGCGAAGTAAAGTGTGCGTCGTAAATGCCTTGTCTCGTTTTTGTAAAGTCCAGCCACGCGGAAGTTTGTGTGGAAGGTTGGTTTTGTAAGAGAGTCTCCAGTTTTGAGAGCTCATTCTTGATCTTCTCCTGTTTGCTGTACAAGATGGTCTCCGCTGATCAGGTGCTTCCTCAGTTTCTTAGAGAGTGTGTGGCACAATCTCTCACCATAGTAATTAAAGAGTGCCTCATAATGCATATGCACAAGGGTGCTGAATTAAAGTGCACAGGCAACCTTCATTCTGGCATTTCCTAACTTCAGAGTGCTTGGCTTTGCAACCTTAATGTTTTTTTTAACAGCATTTTTGGTGCAATATTATATACCTCACTATTCAATGGTTCTTTCTGCAGTTTTCCACTGAGTCCAAAGTAGAAATAAGGCAGTAAGCAAGAAGGAATATTTTTTTCCTACTTCATATTTGAACTGTTCAGCCTCTTTTATTGCCCTTCAGAAAGTGTTCGCAATCCATCTTTTAAAAATATTTCCACCAAATGTTGGCCCGATTGGCTTCTGTCTCTTAGGGGGAAACAACTGAACTTAGCCTTATAGGTTGTTAGAAGTCTGGGAAATCAACAAATCCTGCCCACCCCTTTTTCCCCTCCCCCAGTGTACCTGCATATTTAACCTTGACTACAGCCTGCATTATGCAATCACAGGGAAAGTCTTTTTTTCTTTATAGACCCTGTCCTCCAAGGATCTCAAAGCCCTTTAAAAACACCAGTGAGTTAGCTTCACAGTGCTCCTCTAAGATGGGAAAGCATTACTCAAGTAACCCCACCCCACCACATTGGGAGACAATGTTGTGCAGCTGTACATGTGCTCTGTGTGAAAGCCAATAATGTCTCTAGACATCAAGACAAAATTCACAATACTATTGTAAGTCTAGCGGATGTTACCTTTCCAGTGACACGGCTTTCTAACTCTTCGCTGTCCATGAGAAATTCTCATATACTATTCACTAAGTCAAATTTCCTTCATTTTACATATACAACACAGGTCACTGCCAGTTACCTTTTTTCTGCATCGTTTAACTACAGCATACAATGCAGTCATTGTTATCTTAAGATCTCCACTAACAGTTACTTCTGACAACTTACCGTTCCACAGGGAGGTTCTTTAGAGGAAAGCAAACCCATCTTGCTTCTTTGAAAACGTGTCTGTCTGTCTCACTCACTCACACACACATACATATATTTTGGAGTCATAGAAGCAATTCCTCCAGGTAACATTATATCTCCAGGACTATGTTAGAATCCCAGTTCATCTCCCCAAGCCAAAACCCTTTTGATGCATCTGTGATGCTTTTCCAGCACTAAATATTTCTCCTATTTAATCTTTAAATAAGTAGAACAGCAAAGTGAGGTTTTACCTGTAATGCCTCCAGTGACAAGGCAACAGGTATGTGGTTTTCAGTTTCAATCCAGTACTGCTTTATACAAGAACTGCCCCACCTCCTTGAGTAAACATTGCCAGGGTGAATCTCAGTTCAGGACCAAAGTATAGAATCCATAGTGCAGGTGCAGAAGGGCCACAATACACATCTCTTCTATCTGACCTCTACAATGACCGTTTGCTCTCCTATACAAGTTGATGGTTGGTCTCCTATGGTTTTTGTTACAACAGAGCAGAGCTTGTTGATTGCTGCCAGCTTTCACTTAATCAGTTTTCTTCTTGGCTCTACCAGGAAATGCAGGCTCACCACAAAGTGTGAAATCTATGATCATGCTGCATTCTTCCACCTGTAATACAAGAAGTAGGTATTTCAGGCCAATCAATACCTATTAATGCTTAAAATCTAATTCTAAATCCTTTGCAATAACCATAAGTCTGATTCTGCATTGTCTCAGTCACTCGAGTAGTTCAATTTACTTTATATGGTACTGCTCGCATGGGAAAAGATTACTCATAAGGCTTTCTGGGATTGGACCCCATCTTAACACAGCCTGAAGCCAAGGCTTAACATAATATTTTTGGGACCCTCAACTTGAGGCATCTGAAAATCAGGCCCTTTTAAGAGGAAATGTGTTCAGTGCTTTCTGAAAACCAGGCTCTCTTAAGGGGTCTTAAATTAGGCACCCAAAAATTAAGCCAGCCAAATCACATATCGCTTTTGAAAATCTTGGCCTTCAATTTTAATCTTAACTTCAGGCTAAATGATATATTGGTGCATTATACATAGATAAGATTCGATAGATTAGATAAATAATCTAAAGCCCTAAAGACAAGTAACTCTCCACTCTGGTGAAAAAAAATCCAGAGCTCCCAGAGGAGGAGCATACTGGCTTCTGTAGCTGAATCCCCAGCTCTCAGTAGAATAAACATTCTGCCTTTCACACTATTGCATCATTCCGGAGAAGTTCCATAGGGACTGGAGGAAATACATAAATAAATATACAGACACTCAAGAAAGGCAGGTTCAAATGCAGGTCTTCACCTTGAGCCCTTATCACCCCTTATTCAAAGTAACAAGTTTAATCACCATGACAAGTGCTTGTTCCTAGTGATGTGTTCAGGAGTTGCTCGGGATGGTCAGCATTGGGGTTTGACATGGGAAAAAAGTCACCTCAATATTCAGATCCTTATTTCCAAACTTATCCAAACAACTTGAAGTGCTTGGGTGTCGAAATCCCTTTGGGACAGGAGAAAATGAAGAACAGAGGGCATAGGGGCTGGAGCTAGGGGTGCTGGGGTGCTGCAGCACCCCCTGGCTTGAAGTGGCTTCCATCGTGTACTGGGTTTACAGTTTGGTTAAATGGCTCTCAGAATCCACACTATACAAATTGTTATAGTGCCCCTGACAGAGGGGAAAAAAACATTAAGCAAATATTTCAGCCCCTTTCTCAACATTCAGTTCAGGTCTGGGTCATACAGGGGATCACTGTTCCTGTAAAAGTGTTGCTCCTTCATAACTACTTCTTACCTTGTGAACATTTGGGGGGGGTGGGGACACATTTCTCCATCAGAGTCCTGCTCTCAGTCTGGATTTCGGTGGGAAGCGCATCTGTGTAACTGAGAGCAGAATTTACCCCCAAGTGCAAAACAGGTGCAGTTTTCCTTTAAGAGCAGTTTCCCCTTGTCTCACATAAATAAAAGCTGATTGCATCAAAAACAGGAAGGAAAGTTCCTTTCATTTCAGGCAAGGAGCTCTGAGGTGATAAACACCACTGCTGCCAGCTCATCTGACAAGCACACATGGTCTGTTAATCACCTGCTGTCTGGGGAAACCGCAGGTATATTCCCCTCTAGGTATTGTGATTCATGGTCTGGAACCAATATCTCTGCTTAAATGGTGGATTAACAATGATTTAAGAAATATTCATTGCAAAGTTGATTAGAAAGCACCATCAGCCGCCTGGGAGGGGATTTTGGTTATTGCAGCATGACACCATTCTGTGACTGTCAGCTTTTCTGTGGAGGGTTGTATTGATGTGTCCATTTTCACAGTGGCTTAAAAGTACTCACATCCAGGAAGCAGACGGACTTATTTGTGTTAATGAGTGAGTGGATTATTTTCTCTGTTAAGTGTTTGTGATATTTACAAGAAATCCATGAGATGAATAGACTGAAAAATACAGGCCCATGAATCAGGAGACATGTGTTCTGTTCTGTCATTGACTTCCTGTGTGACCTTGGTTAAGTCACTTAAACCTCTCTGTGCTTCAGTTTCTCCTTTTGCAAAATGGAGAATACTTATCTACCTCAGAGGCGGTATTGTGTGAATTAATTAATTAATTGACTGCAAAGTGCTTTGGGATCTTGGGAGTACAAAACACAGTAACTTCTATGCTGTCAACTATTGTCTCTGGGTTATAAAAAAACAAGGATCAACAACTATTCAACCCTCATTCAGCTATAACTCCTATTGACATCAGCGGGCCAAAAGCTGAGAGGTGATGGGAACCCGCAGCTCCCAATAAAGTTAGTAGGTGCTCAGCACCTCAGGATTTGGCCAGATAGAAGTTTTTACTGAGTATGGATTAAGCAAAGTTGGAGTAAAGACCTCAGGATCTGGTCCAGCAGTCTAGTAGTTAGGGCAGGGAGCTAAAAGTTCTGGGTTTGAGTCCCAACTTTGCCCCTGAATCACTGTGCAACTGTGGATATTTCCCTTAACCTCTCTGTGGTCTTAGATTGTCCGTGTAAAATACCTGCATCAGAGGGGTGTCATGAGAATTAATTCAATAACCTTGGTAAAGCACCTTGAACTCCTCAGATGGAAGGCACTAGAGATGCTCAGGCCTGGTCTACACTACGTGCTTAAATCGATCTTAGCAGTGTTCAACCAATTTAACTCTGCACCCATCACACAACGAGGCCCTTTATATCGATATAAAGGGCTCTTTAAACCGGTTTCTGTACTCCTCCCCGACAAGAGGAGTAGCGCTGAAATTGGTATTACCATATCAGATTAGGGTTAGTGTGGCCACAAATTGATGGTATTGGCCTCCAGGCGGTATCCCACAGTGCACCATTGTGACTGCTCTGGACAGCAATCCGAACTCAGATGCACTGGCCAGGTAAACAGGAAAAGCCCCACAAACTTTTGAATTTCATTTCCTGTTTACCCAGCGTGGAGCTCTGATCAGCACGGGTGGCGATGCAGTACCAAAACTCCAATAAACGGAAAGCTCTTCCACGCATGGGGCCACTACAGAGATTACTGGATCTGATCGCTGTATGAGGAACACAATCTGTTCTATCATCAGCTCAATTACAGAAGATGAACATGAGAAAGTATTTGAAAATCCTCCAGGCTATGATTAAACAGAGTCCACGACAGTGCCTGTATGATAAGCGTAAATCGGAAAACCAACAGAACCAAATGGTATGCTCATTAGCAGAGGAATTCGTGCAGGGGGGAGCAGCAGGACTCCTAGCTGATCCCACAGTCTCCGCAAATCTCCTGAAAAGCATTGGTGCACTCTTGGCTGAGGTTCCAGTGGCTGTTACGGGTCCAATCGCGCACATATGCGTCCGGAGCGTGTTCAGGGTATCTGTCCGCTACAGATCCAGTATGCCCCCCAATCTGCCATAAGAAAAAGGGGAAAAAAGCCGTTTCTTCTTTTTTATGTCACCCTATGCCCTATTGGCATGCTGCGGGTAACGCAGGTGGCTCGCGGCAAATGCATAAGCAGCATCCTCTCCCCTCCCTAGCGTCTTCCACAGCGTCCGCCAGGTGGGCAGACGGTACAAATGAGCCTGCTGTTCGGGATGCGGCGTCTCGATCAGCACCTATGAGGTCGGCTTCTGAGCTGGACACGCCTCCAGGAGGTTCAGGGCCGGTCGCCTGGGTAAAAATAGCGGGAGCCAGGCTGGGGCACCACTGCCTTGCCACAGGTCTCGAACCTCCTGCAGTTTCGGCAACTTTCCTCCCACGCAGGAGCGCAGCCTCACTGCGCTCTGCAAACATAACTGGCTGCTCAAAGGCCAGCGGCTTCCCCAGTGTGCTTTCTTCAGGGCGGAGCGCACCTTTTTAGCAAATATTTTCACAGAGCAGACACTCCTGCCAGATGCCTGCGAATGACTCGCCAGTCATTCCCGGTAGATGGTACAGAACGGCTGGTAACCCGTCTTCACATCAGCAACTGGAGGCTGAGCTCCATCAGCCCCCTCCCTTTCATGTCTAAAGAAAAGCATTCCCGTACTGCCTGGAATATAGCAGCGGGATTGCTGGCTTCTCTCTCCCCCACTCGTTTAATGTCCTGCCTGGACATCATAGCAGCTGGAAGCTGCTCTCCCCTCATTTAATCTCACTGAAAAGTAGCGTTTCTTAATTTCTGCATTCTTTATTACTTCATCACACAAATGGGGGACGTTGCCACGGTAACCCAGAAAGGTTGGGGGAGAAAGGAATCAACGGGTGGGGTTGTTGCAGGGGCATCCCCCGTGAATGGCATGCAGCTCATCATTTCTGCGGAATCTGACATGGAGTGGCTGTGCTCTCTGGTTCTCTGATACACTGGTTCTCTAGTACACTTGCCCCATATTCTAGGCAGGACTGACTTTATTTTTAGATAAGCCATAAAGGAGGGATTGAATCGGGGAGTCATTCCCATTTTTGTCTTTGTGCCCCCGGCCGACCTCAGCAAAGACCAGCCAGGAGCACCCATGACAGCAGCAGATGGTACAGAACGACTGATAACCGTCATCTCATTGCCAATTTACAATGGCACAGCAGACGGTACAGAACGACTGGTAACCATCTCCGCTATCTTGCAATGGCAAATGAATGCTGCTGTGTAGCACTGCAGTACCTCCTCTGTCAGCAGCATCCAGTACACATATGGTGACAGTGACAAAAGGCAAAAAGGGCTCCATGGTTCCCAGGCTATGGTGTCTGCCAGGGCAATCCAGGGAAAAAGGGCGTGAAATGATTGTCTGCCGTTGCTTTCACAGAGGAAGGAATGAGTGACGACATTTACCCAGAATCATCTGCGACACTGTTTTTGCACCATCGTGCATTGGGATCTCAACCCAGAATTCCAAGGGGCGGGGGAGACTACAGGAACTATGGGATAGCTACGGGATAGCTACCCACAGTGCAACGTTCCAGAAATCGACGCTAGCCTCAGTACATGGACGCACACCACCGAAGTAATGTGCTTAGTGTGGCCGCTTGCACTCGACTTTGTACAAACTGTTTTACAAAACCGGTTTATGTAAAATCGGAATAATCCCATAGTGTAGACATACCCTCAGTGTGTTGTTCTACAAGATAATGGTAATGAAATATCCTGCTTCAGGGTATAGAGTCATTACTGCAAAGGCATGATAGGAATACTCCGCTGACGTACCCCCCCACACACATACACACCCACTCTGTCCCCCACCACACATTTGGCCTGGTGCATTAGGGTGTTTTAGTTGTCTGTTTTTGGGGCTGCACCAGGAAGAAGAGGATGATTTGATGGGCCAGCAGCCTAAATCCAGTATGACAAGCTCTGTGCTTTTATCTGGAAATACTATTTATGATGAATGTTGCAGTAGTGCCATTTCTTTGGAGAGAAGGGTTTTTTCTTTCAGATTATGCATGAGTGATGTTAGCCATCTCCTCTGTCTGAAAAGTGAGATTCCAGGAAGCAGTCTCATCCGCAGTGGAACAGAAGAGCATTATATAGGAATAGAGCCAGTTAAAAGTCTTCTGTCAGAACTTTTTTGATGGACAAGGCCTTCTTGACCAACAGGAACATTTTCAGGAAAAATGTACACGACCAGAAAATTTTCATTTTAAACACTTTTGCCTAAAAAAAAGTTGCAAATTGACTTTTGTGGGGGGAAGTTTGTTTCATTCACAAGGGTGGAAAAAAAATCCCTTACATTTTTTCCCTCCGCCCCCATCCACTGGAAAAAAGTGAGAGAGAGATGTGATGGGGGAAGAACTCACTTACTTTTTTAAAGACTTTCCCCCCATCACTGGAAAAAGAGGAGGACAATAAAAAGATAGAGAAAATATTTCTTCTGACTCTTGTACCCTCATCTCTCCTTTTTTTATTCTAGTGCAGACAAACATTTAAAAGTGAGCAGTTATGCCCCTTTCTTTTCCTTTCCCCTCCCTGGTCCCTTCGTTCTTTTATTTATGAATGTCCTTTCCTCTTTTATTGCTTTTACCGCTACCTTAATGTGTTATGTCTATTTAGTATTGTCTGGTCCTGCCGCTCTGAAGAGTTGCAAAATTGCATAATTCTGCTGGAGAACCCTTGAAATATGCAGTATTTGGAAACTTATGTAAGCTGTAAGTCATTGACCTTTATGTACTTTTAATAGTTTAGGGTTTGTTTTTTTTAACTAAACCAAACGTTTTCTTACAATTAATTTCTAAAGAAATCCAGGACTTTGAGAAAGCATCTGGATTTAAATTATGCCAAATCTGAAATGCTAGCTATAAATTTGCCAGACTGAACAGTCACTCTTGCAGAAAACGTTTGGGTACAAATGGGAAACAAATTATATAAGATAGCTGGGAATTTAAATCTCAAACAACCTAGAAGAACTCTATGGTTTAAATGTCCAGCTGCTACTTCAGCGACTGAACAAAGATCTGGAGTGCTGAGGGAAGTATGCAACTTCTTAATTGGGAAGAATAGCCGCAGTCAAAATGAACAGTCTGCCTAGGATATCATTCTTGTTTCAATACCCTTCTGTGATGAACCCAGCTGAAACACCAGCAGGAACAGAGAGGATATTGTTAGAATTTACATGGAATAAGAAAAGACCAAAAGAGCGAACAGATACTTTGTACAGAGCCATTAAACAAGATGGATGAGCTATTCCAAATACTCTATGGTACTAGAGTACCGGCTCACAGCAGTAGTGGACTGAGGGCACTCTAACCCAGCCAAACATTGGGCCTATATTGAACAAGAAAATGGTGACCGTGTAAACATTGCTAGGCTACCATGGATTAATAAGAACTCATGCCTGCCAGAAATTTACCCACATCCTTTAGCAAAGGCTGCTCTATGGGTTTAGGACAGAACTAGAGACAAGATCAGTTCTTTTTCCCTCACCAATGACACCTATTGCAAATAATCTAGATTTTAACTAACATTACAAACCAGATTGCTTCAAAGATTGGGAGAGCCATAGAATACACACAGTTGGCCAGATACTCAGTAGAGAAATTTTTCTAACTTATTAGGAGATCAAAACTGACTTTAACTGATCTACTCTCCCTAGGTACCAGTACTTTCAAATCAGGCTTTATGTTTCTCAGTTTTCTAGAAAACCTGTTTTATACAGACAGATGACCGGATTCCATCACTTCTATTAAAGTTAACTATGGGGAAAAAAAATTCACTATAAATAATTTATAACATTCTTTGCAGGTGACTCTGCTAACAAAACAAAACAAAACAAAAAAATGAAAATGCCAGATATGTCCCGCTGGGAAAAGGACCTGGATAGGCAAATTATCCCCAAAGGAATGGGATTTGATCTGGAAAAGAGGACCAGCAGTCTTGGCCTACAGAATAATCAAAGGAAGTTTCTTTAAAATACTGTTTCCCACTCATGGCAGTCAGGTTAAAAAATATTTGTAAATTGAATGGGGATAAACGTTGGAGAAATTGTGGTGAAAGAGGAAATTTTATGCATATATAGTAGACATGTCTATTCATCAGAGAGCACTGGGATACAATCTGAAACCAAATATCAGAAATTATTGGGTATTTATTGCCAAATGATCCTTTAGTAATCCTGCTGGGGCTTCCTAGAGGAAGTGGCTTTACAAAAGGAAATGAAGAATTAATCTTTCATCCTCTAGTAGAGACTCAATTATTGGTAGCCTCTCATTAGAAAAAGAAAAATAACCCAACCACAGAGGATTGGTTCAAAAAATTATGGGAGGTTATGGAACTATTAACACATCAATTATACATGCCCAGAAAAATAGAGGACAGACATATGCTTAGATCATAAAATCATAGAATATTAGGGTTGGAAGAGACCTCAGGAGGTCATCTAGTCCAATCCCCTGCTCAAAGCAGGACCAACACAACTAAATCATCCCAGCCAAGGCTTTGTCAAGCTGGGCCTTAAAAACCTCTAAGGAAGGAGATTCCACCACCTCCCTAGGTAACCGATTCCAGTGCTTCACCATCCTCCTAATGAAATAGTTTTTCCTAATATCCAACCTAGACCTCCTCCACTGCAACTTGAGACCATTGCTCCTTGTTCTGTTATCTGCCACCACTGAGAACAGCCAAGCCCCATCCTCTCTGGAAACCCCCTTCAAGTAGTTGAAGGCTGCTATCAAATCCCCCCTCACTCTTCTCTTCTGCAGACTAAATAACCCCAGTTTCCTCAGCCTTCCCTCGTAATTCATGTGCCCCAGCCCCCTAATCATTTTTGTTGCCCTCCGCTGGTCTTTTCCCAATTTGTCCACATCCCTTCTGTAGTGGGGGGACCAAAACTGGATGCAGTACTCCAGGTGTAGCCTCACCGGTGCCGAATAGAGGGGAATAATCGCTTCCCTCTTTAATGGCACTGCTCCTACTAATACAGCCCAATATGCCCAGGGCCGGCTCCAGGCACTAGCATTCCAAGCTGGTGCTTGGGGCGGCAATCTTCAAGGGGCGGCAGTCCCTGTTGTTTTGCCCCCAGCAGTGCGCCAAATTGCCGCTGCAGATGGCGAGGGCAGTCCTTGTGCCCTTATGGCAGCACATGCGTTTCCGCGGTGGTGGCAATTCAGCAGCAGCTTCTATGTTCAGCTGTCCATGGCGGCTTCAGCTAAACATGGAAGCTGCCGCCTAATTGCCACTGCCGTGGAAACACGCCTGCCGCCCTAAGGGCACACGGACTGCCCCCGCCATCTGCGGTGGCAATTCGGTGCGCTGCTTGGGGAGGCGAAAACTGTAGACCCGGTCCTGAATATGCTGTTGGCCTTCTTGGCAACAAAGGCACACTGCTGACTCATATCCAGCTTCTCGTCCACTGTAATCTCCAGGTCCTTTTCTGCAGAACTGCTGCTTAGCCAGTTGGTCCCCAGCCTGTAGCGGTGCATGGGATTCTTCCTTCCTAAGTGCAGGACTCTGATATTTGATAGATATTTGGTTACCCTTTATTCAATACTCAAAAGTACAGTCACCAGAAAAAAAAAAACAGCACACTCATCTAATTTTTTTGAATATTGACATTTGATAGACATGCCTGATCTCATATGTGTATATAGAAATTTCACAAAATTTAATAAAATCTCTAGAAACAATACTATAGGTGCTGTAATGATGCTCACCCTGTAATATGGTATCACACTATTAAATAAAAAGATCTGATGACCCTCTTCCTGTGTAATGTCTCTTTAAACAAAAGTTAACCATTGTAATGATAGTTTTGTTTCTGATATTTATGTGGCAAGGATTTGTAAACATGTTAAAACCTTGTAAATAAATAGCTTTAAAAAGGTCAATAAAAACTAGTCACAAAAAAGAGAGTAGTATTTGTTAAATGAAAAACTGTGGAGGAGGGGGTTGGATAAAATGAAACCCCTTTTTTGTTTGATAATTTTATGAAATATCCTCTTTTCCCCCCAAACCATCTCTATGTAGGACAGCCCAGTGATTTATCTTGGCCAATATACTTCCTCTAGCAATGGCCTGTTCTTACATGCTTTGGAGGAGAAACAACAACATATGGGGAACCAACAAATTCTGTATGCTTAAGCATCCTCGTTCCACCCACGGAGCTCATGTTCTGAGGTATCATGACTGTTATCCCTTGTGCTATATTTCTGACTACATCTAAGTTTCTCATTTCCATTGGTTTTATGTCGATGTAAATCCATTTACATTAGCAGAGTTGCACCTGATTTACATGGCTGTAAGTGAGGGGAAAATCAGGCCAGTGATTTCCCAGGACAGTGAGAACAACCATGTGCTGTGTAAAGAAAAACAAACAAAACACACACACACAACAAAACCCTCCCTCTGCTTTTACGTTTGCCGCCAGTCACTTTCATTGTGTGTCCCATTGCTCTAGTATTATGGGGCTGGATGAGAGAGAACTAACAATCAATTTTACTAACCTATTTGTTATTTTGTATACCTGTCTCATGTTACCAGTTTCTTTCCTCTACTTGTTAGTTATAGGCAAGAAACGATCTTCTTTGCTCTGTTTATAATCTTATATTTATACGAAAGCATCTTTCATTCTAAAACACAATTTTTTATTGACTGTGTAAACTGTAGGGCAAATTAGGAGGCCCTTAATCAGTGTTCGCTCCTCATGAAGGAGTTTGCCTGAGTGAAAATAGATCAAGGACTTCAGCATTTGGCCTTAAGCACATGAGTCACTTTGCTGAGCAATTAGATGCAGCTACTTTTCACGTGAACTATGGCAACCATTTAACAGTACATAATGAAGGTGCACATCAGTTTTTGAGTAGGATTCAATTGCAAAGATAGGGGGAATTTGTCATGAAAATGTAACTCTTGGCATGATATACCATGCCATCAGTGCATATTTATTCTTAGAAACTGGACTCTGAACTTCACTGCTCAGTTCTTACAAACCAAACAGCCTGGTCTGGCCCGAATTGGAATTTGGTCATATACCAAAGATAGCACTAGGTGGGAATTTGGTTTAGTGGGAAAATTTTTTTTGAGGGTGGGGGAGTGGTTCTTCCAGAGTAGGGGGAACCCATTCAAACTCACGGAATTTCCCACAACACTGAAAATCTGGTTCCCACCCAGCTCTAGTTCACAATGAAACTTTCCATGAAAAGTGAGGGCCCTAAAGTATCAATTTCTGCAGAATTTCAGCTTTTGTTTCAAAAAACAAGTCCCGAGCCTTCCTGTTTGCAAAACCAACCATTCAAATATGAGCCGGCATGGTGCTGTCTTCTAGATGCTGCAGGTAGGTCACTCCAGGGACTCTGTTGCTACTCCCAGCTTTGAGTGAATAATTCAGTTAGAAACAAATATAAAATAGGCTTAATGTTTGCTTTTCATTAGCATCCATGATGGTAAAGCTCCAGGGCTTGGAAGACAATTTTTGGGACTCTGGAGCATCCACAGTTAGGGGTGAGTCCAATGTGGCTCTAAGGCTATGCAATTTCTCCGCTGCTAGAGGGTGGATGGCTTCAAATAAGAATGAGCTGTGGTGAGATGCAGCACCATTCCAATGTCTGAATGGGCCTGGGCCCAGTGTCCTCAGCCAGCAGGGTGGTGCTAGGAGCTGTTCAGGAGACAGAGTGGTGATGTTGTGGATTGTAAGTGATCTAAGCTTTTACCAGATATTTGACAGCTGCTTTACAAGCCACTGGAGTCCATGAGTTTCCTAGGCAAGGCTCTATGATTGGGTCCTGTTTCCAGGTTGAACGGAGAGAGGAGAGAGAGAGAGAGCGCCTGTCCCTCAAAGAAGTGGAGACTGGACCATAATAAGGGTATGATAGTGACATCCTCAATGTACACTCAAACCCTGAAGATTAGATACAACTTACAACTATCTAATCTGGTAGAACTCGTGGGTCCTGAGGTTGCCATGGTGGAAGTGAGGCTATGAGTCAGCCGGAGGTGGATTAATCTACATGGCTGCTGGAGTCACTACCATAGCATTCTTGACACCAGCTCTGTTTAGTCTGGTGAAAGGCCCCGTGACAGAACTGGAGCTGCCCAGTAATAGTTTATGCCTGCTGTGTGCGGAGCAGGGATGTTTTCTCTATGAATATATTGGGCTGTAAGGAAAAACAAGCTGGAAAGAAAAGAATGGCTTTAGATAAGCCACACCTGAGAAAACACTAGTTGGCTCTGAGGGCTCTGGTCCAATCTCCCACTGAGCCTGCAGGGCTGGTTTTGTCCAGAAGGGCCAAAGCCCCAGAACCCAGAAGAACAAAAGGATTATAGCAATTTAATGTAAGGGAGGTTTTGTTTGGGTGAATCTCACTGAGGACAGAGGCATGTTGGGGCATCTGAAGGAATTAGGTTACTAGAGGTAATTGTAGGGCTTTAGTTTAAGATAGACCTGCATGTAGCTGTGATTTTTAAAAATCTAGTTTTCTCTAAATGCTCCTCCCATGAAAGCAAATAATCCTTTGGTTTTGAGAAGGCTCTCTGGTCACTCTAGATAGCGCCAGTCACATACTCCCAGAGGGAAGAACCACACATGTCCAAACTGTCGGACAGGCTGGGTAAGCACAGCTGATGCACAGGGTATTGTAAGCCCAGGGTCTGGTCTGACAGTGTGGAAGCATTGCAGGATTCTGTCTCAAGATAAGTAAAAGGCACAAGGCCTGCCATGTGAGGGGGTGCACTCAGAGAGGAGATAGAAATGCAGCTAGCCTTGTAACTGTGACAGCACTTACTGAGGGAATCCTCAGGTTGGTGTTCTGATGCATTAACAAGGATTATACTTGCTCAAACTGCTTTGATGGGATGGCTTTCAGCCCAAGTTCCACTGTCATTTACCATTACAGGTTTTACTATTGTGGATAACAGTCCCAATTTGCTCAGCACTAATGTTCTCTGCCTGTCTCTGAAAAAGGTGACTGGGCAATTGCCTCATCAGCTACAATTAGAGAGACAAGTATTTATGACAACTGGATAAACTTTGTTTAAGTGAGACAAACTGAGTTCTCCCAAACCACTCTCAGATACACTGTGCAGAGCCCAAACTTCAGTAGCCTAGAAATTAACAATAATACAACACAAAGTTCAGCTGCTACTAGAATTCCTCCTCCAGAAGTGCTCAGCTCACACTCTCCATCCTCTCTCTCTGGACAGCCACTTATCTCCCTCATATCCAAGTGGGTTAATAGCCCACTTGCCTCAGTGAGTCAGAAGACCCTGCTTTACCCTTTCTCAGCAGCATTAATGCCTGCCAACAAGAAGGGGCACTTCAGGCAAACAGTGCCAGCCTGTTACGGTCATTTTCTACTGTACAGATGGACTTTGTACCTAGAGGCCTTTGAAGATAAGTTTTTGTTCAGGCTTGCTCACCTAACTGAAATGAGGGGGCAAAAAAACATACTGCATTGACAGCAGCAAAAGAATGGCCAAATTCTTCTCATGGTTACATTTGGGCAACACCATTAATGTTAATGGAGGTGCATGCATCAGTATACCCAAGAGGAAAATTTGATCCAAGATCTTTAATCATTAGAAGTTGGAGGTGAATGGAAAGGGGAAGACTGTCATGGAGGAAAAACCTGAAGGAAGCCATCAGAAGTGGATTTGATTAGCACATGTAATCTAGCCCCTCACATAATCTAGCCATTTGTGGTGCCAATGACTGCAGTCAAGAAGGGGTGTGAAGCAATCAGTATCCAAATAGACATGTGGTTGACTTGGGGTGAGGTGTCAAAATCAACAGCAGTTCAGGGAAGGAAAGAGAAATTTTGTACACAATCCAGTAAAGCGACTAGAACTGTAGCACTAAGGTCACCTAGTGGATACAGCTGGCAGGGCAGGAAGGCTGCAACCTGCCAGGCTAGCATGAGGGAAAAGTTAAATCCTTCACAAGCAAATATGGAGTGAGGTTGTATGCAGGTAACTTGTTAGTTAATACAAATGTTTATACATCCTTCAGAACTTCCTGAATTCGCACCTTGCCCATTTCACCTCCACATCCAAATGTCTCCATCATCCCCTGTTCACCACTCTCGACGCCCCACAAAGGAGTAAAAAGGTGCTCTAATGTGCCAGGCTCAATTAAAGGATTCCCCTCCTTCCTGTGTTTTTATGGCCAGCACGTTACCTATCTTGCAGAGGCCTAAAACCAGGAAGATCTGAAGGACAGGAACCAATCTTCAGTATTCTAAACTGAGGCCCTTTCTGTGCTGGGATTTCAGCCATTGATGCGGCGGCACAACCACAAACCCCTGGGCTATGTCTACACTACACACCAGTGCCAGCAGCGCGTAAGATCCCTGTCGCTACACACCACAGTGAAAAGACAGGCTGGGTTCACACTGCGGTGTGCAGCTACGCATGTCAGTGAAAGGCTCTGGCGGAGGGGAGGAAGCAGGGAAAGGCTTCAGCAGCAGGGAGGCAGAAGAGCAGATGGGGCGGCATAGCTTGGGTGAGCAGAGAGCACGTAGGGCATGTACTCGTGTTCATAGCCACACCCTTCAGGTGTGTCATTACTTGCCTAAACCACGCTTCACTGGCTACGCTGCTACATCCGTGTGGAGGGGGCTGTGCAGAACGAATGCGTGTGGTGTAGATGTACCTTTAGCACAGCCAGTCTTCACTCCACTGAAGTGCAGGATCCCACTATCCCAGTAGCTGAAACCCCCAGCGTACACAAGGCCTGAAACTGTAAATTCCGGGAACCAATGGGACCAGCTGTCAACAGTGTGAAACCCTAATGACATGGGTAAATACATCAACCCATGGCCATGCTGTGCCAATGAAGCAGTGGTTTAGGCAAGAAGCAGTGTGTGTATTGACTTTGATTTTCCTGCCTGTTGTTGCATGTTCATGAATAACTAGTTTGGCTGCAATTCCAGTTCCTCACTCTCATTATTGTTGAGGGGTTTTTTTGTTCTTTGTTTTCCATATGTAACAGGGTTTCTCACGTTACAAACGAGCAATTTCAGATCAATTCAAATGCTGGATTCTTTTTCTCTTAAAACGCTATGGTAGATTTTGATAATACAGTATTGTTTTCTATGTACTATCAGTATTTAAATACTAGAATGACTGGTACTGTATCTGCGGTATTCGTTAAATAGTTAAGTAGAGAGAGAAACCAAATAACTTAGGTTCCATGCATGTAGAAAGAGCAGGATATCAAGTGCAGAGAACAGCCTGTTGTCCTTAGTCAACATTTCTGACCTTTCTCACAGCCGTTTCAACTAATTCTGTTTTTTCCTGGTAACTTGTACTTACAATGATTTAAGGAAACTCATCATCCTTTAAACCAAGCTGTTGATACATTCTTCTTTATCAGTGTAACTGCAGTACATACATTATATCACTGATTTCTCTACTGGAAAAAAAACTCCATAAGACTTTATTCTTTCATGATCAAGCATGATCAAGCATGCATGACTGTGACACTGCATGTAACACTTACAAATAGAGCTTGTTGGAAAATGGTTTTCCCATCTGCAAGAATTTGAGATTTCAAAACAATTTTCCCATCCTGAATTGGGACAAAAAGTCAAATATTTGAACATAAGAATGGCCATACTGGGTCAGACCAAAGGTCCATCTAGCCCAGTATCCTGTCATCTGACAGTGGCCAATGCCAGGTGCCTCAGAGAGAATGAACAGAGAAGGTAATCATCAAGTGATCAATCCCCTGTCACCTATTCTCAGCTTCTGGAAAACAATTTTGCAAAATAAATTCTCCCCTAATTTTTTTTTAATTGGATCAATTCAAACATTTCTCTCTCTCTCTCTCTCTTTTTTACTATCAGTTAAGTTAAATTTCTAAATGAAAAGTTGTCTCAGATAAAAAAAATGAACCTGTTGGATTAAAAGTGGCAAATAGGACATTTTTGACAATTATGAAACCTTTCCAATTTTTTTTCAAAAACCAGGAAATTTGTCAAAACCAAGTCAACATTACACATAAGAGCCACAGTAGTGAGACTTCATTGCTTCATTTACTATATGACTATATATTAATATTTAAACAGTGTGATGGGACATAGATCTCATTTTTATTCCCTTAGCAAAATGACTGACCATGTATTATTCTATCAAATACAATTGATTAATAACATAGTAAAAGCACCCTGATTGGTTGATAAATAAATCACATAGTGTTTTAATATCATATGCTGCAAAGAGCTGCAGGACCCAGATTGAAGA
Source organism: Chelonoidis abingdonii (assembly GCF_003597395.2). Classification (NCBI taxonomy): domain Eukaryota; kingdom Metazoa; phylum Chordata; order Testudines; family Testudinidae; genus Chelonoidis; species Chelonoidis abingdonii. Next base: position 163,085,427 of record NC_133771.1, read on the forward strand.
GCCACTTGCAGCTCCCGAGCCTCAGCCTGGGTATCACTGGTCTAGATAATCACAGTGGTCTCTTCTGTCACTGTAATCTATTAATCTAAGGACATGGAGCGAGTGTGGGAAGTGACAAGGTGCAGCAAGAGAGACACAATAGGCAATAGTCACAGAAGGGTTAGGAAAGGTTGTCCTATACCTGGGTGAGTGGAATTTGGAAGGTGCCATGTTGGGCGGTAGGTGGAGATCTCTGTCAGATAATCCGGCAGATAACATAACAGTGCCTAGGCACTGCCTGAGTCTTTCACGTTTGCAGCACTTACATTTTTGGTGGGGAAAATGAGACTTGGAGCCAAAAAGTTGACATCTGTGTCTTGAAAAATTTATCAGAATTAACAGGCTTTGCTTACTGCAAGAGGCAAAATTCTGCGTGTGCGCATGAGAGAGAAAGAGACACTCTGCCTCTCTCTGTTGGAGTGAAGACTAAGCAATTACTCTCCTACACCTGAATTTCAATTACTGTCTTCGTTACAGTGGACTAAAATCAAACCCCCATAGCCATTAACTGAAGAATAAAATTGTAATGAGTTTGACCCGATGTGTATTCCTGTGAGTGACAGGGAATGGTATTGAGGAGGAAATACGGCAGTGTGTGATGGATCAGATTCCAGGAACAAAGAATTGCCTTCCTCCTTTCCGATAGAGCTTTCTGCTCCCTTTAACCTACTAGCAAGGCAGTGGAGCTGTTACTATTAACTATGAACTGTGGAGAACATCGCAGCTTAACCCACGAAAGGCAACAGGGCTGTGGTTTTACACTGAACAGCTGGGCTGTCACTCTGCTGTAAGGAGAGAGAGTGAGTGAGAGGGAGCACCAATACTGTCATAGATAGAAATTGAAAATGGTTTAATCTGGGTTCCTGCATCTGTAATTTCTTTGGGACAGTGTTGCCGATTTATTATTTGTGTACCATACCTACCACAATGAGATCTTGATCCCCAACCAGGGCCTCTAGGAGCTACTTCAATATAAGTAGAAGAAGACAATTACTTCATGTCAAAATGATATGTGACTAAAAACATTTTCATTGTGTTTTAACAACTGCATATAGACAAAGCACAGGGCGGTCACAGAGCTGTTAATCTTTGTTTTTTTGCTAACCAAACCGGCTTAATAAATCTCTAGGAGTTTGGTTAATGAGCATAATTGTTATATGCTATTGAAAAAAAGCCACACCAAGTGATCATCATTTAACTAACTAACAAACAAACAAACAAACAAAAACAGCTTTCATCAAGTTTCCTTTTCTTTTGTTTTATTAAACATCTAGCTGGTGAGACTAGCAGGACTGGTGTCCTCTTTTCATCCACAGAACAGGCATACAAAGTGCAATTAGCATGGAAGTATGAGAGAGAGTGGGCAGTTCATTCTCAATGGCCCTTTCACTTCTTAATTGCTGGGCTAAACCTGCTAACAAAGATGACCCTTGTGGTGTTTTTGTGATGAAGCTGGATCCTATCCACTCATTTGACACATCACACTGCAATCAAATGTTAAGGACTTTCTGACTTTACATGGCTGGGCAAGATTCAAGCCAACACCTAGAGACTGGTGAATACAAGCTAAATATTTCTCATGAATATTGATTTGAGTTTTGATGAATTTACTTGGACCATGTTTCTATCCCTTTTGGGTTTGCTTCCCACAAAACCTCCAGCAAATGAATTTCCTGCAAGGAACACTCACAAAATGAGAGAGATTTAAACAAATATTGGAAAATATTTAGCTGGAAAATTAATTTTGAGCTTGTAACTGCAAAAATTTGAGGCAGAAACATGACAGAGTTATGTTTGTCCAGCCAAAGAACAGAAACATACCATTCCAAACAGCTCATAGATTACTGAATACTCCCCCTGAACTTTCTTAGGTCCTATCCAAAGGCCATTGAAGCCAATGGAAAGACTGTCTTTGACATTAATGGGTTCTGGATTAAATCCTTTGGCTGCAAGCTCTTTGGGGCAAGAATCTTGTCTCCCAATGTATTTTTGCGGCACCTAGCGCAATGGTGGCCTGGCCCTGCGTGGATGCTACTGCAATTCAAATAAGCATGAATGAGCTGTGGAGAAAGTCATTTTCTGAACTTATCAAATAGATAAAAGGCAAGAATTCAGATGAGACAAATTTCATGAACAGAAATTGGTGAAATGTGTCCAGGAAGTTATTTGTCGCAAATTATTCACTCCAAGAGGTGAAAGAGTTTTTGCATCCAATGACCAGTCCCCAATCCATTTCGTCATGACACCCAGTGCCTTTATCCTAGAGAACAAAGCTTAAAGAGTAACTGTTCTAAAGTAGCTCCCTTCCTTGTTGAATGGGAACAGGAAGAAACCAGCACCCCCCATCTGTCTGCCACTGCCACAAGTGCTCTGTATGTGGAGCAGTGATAAGAGATGCATATCCTGAGGTAAATTACGAAAGCTGAAAACCATGGTGTTCCAAAGCCACAGAACTCCATGGTAGATGCTCCGCCTACTCCAGCCTTCTCTGGGCAGTGGACCAGTTTTGTCCATGCTGTCTTGTATCATTAAAAATGATCTCTTACATTTACACCGCATCTTTCATCACAAAGGCCCCCAAACTCTGATACATAAAAAAAGTCAGATGCATCCCACCACAAAACCTTGTGTGAATGTGGGGGCGGGGGAGGAAGAGGAAAGGGAGGTAGAGATGGGTTGACAAGTCAGGTCAGGCAGAGAACTATGCTCAGCAAGTTGCACAATAGTGGAGAAGTTTGGCAAAGGGTCGTAAGGAACTTTTTGTCAGCCGGCCCTAGTGTCTTCTCTCAACAGGCCTGACATGAGGGTCACATTAATACATGTGAGATCCTGCTGTTTATGTTTGTCCATCGTATTTAAGCTGCATTTGTCAGGTCTGATGCTAATTCACCATGAGGCAGGTAGCTGTCCTGGAGTTCCTTTGTGTCTGATAGCCACCACTCCCCACACCTCACTCCTCCAATCTCACCTGTGCTCTAAGCCTGTCTGGCAGCACCAGCTCCCCTCTATCACTAGCCGGTGAAGAGAAACCTCCTCCCCCACCAATGCAACCCACTTTTCAAGCCAGAGCCATCTCTCACTTTTGCCACCCTCCTCACATGCTCCATCCTAGGCCTGTTCCTCCTTTCCCTTGGCCCAGTGTTTTGTACCCACGTAAAGCCATTCACCAAAGCCTATATCTAAACTTGTTGAAAAGTAAATATGTGCAAATGTTCAACAGCCTTAAACTTTCCCTTTGATCCAATTCGAGCCATCACGTAACCTGCCTGCTGTTATCACTTGTGATCTCCCTGATGCACAATGCGTCAGGTCTCTGAACCAGAGCACAAGCAAGTCAATGCCACACTGCATTCGGCACATTTTGAAAGTAATAGAAACTGACCTGTGGCACCCAGAAGGGGATCGTAGTCTTATTTTCATGTTGGTACTAACTTACTGCACACTGAGTCTCACCAGCAAAAATTCAAACCTTAGGCTTCAGCCTCAGTTCTGCTTTGTTTTACACCACTCTATTAACCCCTCACAGGAATGAGCCAGGTAAACCCCCTCGAAGGCCCCTGGAACAGATCTGGTTATTCCCTGTTCTCCATGAGCCAACGGAAGTTGTGCCCATGTGAGATAGGTCAGAATTGGGCCTGTGGCTTCACTGAGTATTGTGTAAGTGCGGAATTCTACCCTCGAATACACCCATGGAGCTCTCATTGTCACTTCGTGCTATGATAGGGAAGCCCAAAAAATCTAAGCTCTCAAGAGATGACAGGGCTTGAGGTCATCCCAAGACTTCACTTCACTCAACAATCTGAAAGCCAACACTGAGGACAGCTCCACAAGGGGCACAAACTATGCTGGAGCCTGAAACATCACTGTGCTAGTATTTAATGGTGTTAGGTCAATACTAATTCTCTCTTATTTTTCAATGGATTCACTCTGGTTGTGTTCAGGCTGTCTTTGTGTTAGCTTTCCATGAACCTGCTTGTGAACGAGTTTCCTGGCAGGGATGTCTGCAGACACAGTGAACTGTAAGCAGAATATTCAGAGAGCCAATTCTGAATATTGTGACAAAGTTCCTCCTCTACCTTGGTAGGTCCTGCGCTTATTTGGCAGATTTGCTCACCTCAGTGATCTTCCCCACAGTCTGGGTCAACTTCTCCTGTGTCTGATCAATAGTTGGGAGGTTTGGGGGGAACCTGGGCCCGCCCTCTACTCCGGGTTCCAGCCCAGGGCCCTGTGGATTGCAGCTGTCTATAGTGCCTCCTGTAACAGCTGTGTGACAGCTACACCTCCCTGGGCAACTTCCCCAAGGCCTCCTCCAAACACCTTCTTTATCCTCACCACAGGACCTTCCTCCTGGTGTCTGATAACGCTTGTACTCCTTAGTCCTCCAGCAGCACACCCTCTCACTCTCAGCTCCTTGTGCCTCTTGCTCCCAGCTCCTCACACGCACTTCCTCTCCTCTGGCTCTTGCTCACCTGACTGGAGTGAGCTCCTTTTTAAACCCAGGTGCCCTGATTAGCCTGCCTTGATTGGCTGCAGGTGTTCTAATCAGCCTGTCTGCCTTAATTGGTTCTAGCAGGTTCCTGATTACTCTAGTGCAGCCCCTGCTCTGGTCACTCAGGGAACAGAAAACTACTCATCCAGTGACCAGTATATTTGCCCTGTGCCAGACTCCTGTACCCCACTGGCCTGGGTCTGTCACAATATGTAATTGTGACTATCACATCATAAATCTGAGATGAAGAGTGTTGAGACTTGGCAGGATGGCTCAGGCCAATGGTCCTGTCTGAGACAGTCAGTAGCAGATGCTTTAAAAAGTGCAAGGAACTCCACAATGGACATTTTGCAATAACCAACCCATAAAGGACTGTTTCGTCCTAACCCCAGGTGTTGGCTTATACCCTGAACCGTGCGGGTTTTAATGCCTTGTAATTATTTAATATTACAAAATATTTAAAGAGTTGCACTCATCAGGAAACACATGTGCCCTAATTCATTCAGCCAAGCTAATCAATACAGTTGAAATTTTGCATATTGCATAGTTGCACTGAGCTGCTCATGAACTAAAGAAATATCTATAGACAAAGAATTACTAGTTGATCGTATTCAGCAAATAATTCCAAATAATTAGAGAAAAATCTGAATATGTTCACAGGTAGGTCACCAATAACAACAAGAGGTGAAATTGTTCTTGGTTAAGTCTTTATCCATCTTTATTATATATGGATCCAATCATCTTGTTTCATTGACAGAATGAAACAAGACCCCAGTTCTTTGCAACCTCTGAGAATACTAACCGTCAGCAGATGGAGAACTCTCAGCTATTTTCCATTTCAGCTATCATCCTGGTTTGCCCCTAGATTCTCCTTGTCAGAGGGAGGTGATGGTTATTGTAGTACAACTTTCTGGCTACCATAAATACGGCTAGGTCCAACTCAGGACTTTCTGCTCCAAACCCACAGTCTCCTAGGGAGACTTCATTAGCTGTAGCAATACCAGGGTTTACAGACTGTGAGCAGGACAGTCTCTAGGAGGAGTGTCGTATCTGGCTGCAGATTCTAAGTTATTCATGCACTTTTTAAAAAAAAATTTTAAACAAAAGCATAACACCAAAGCTAGGCATGTTTCCTTTCCTGTAGGAGTGAGTCATTCCGCTCCTACTCAGTGGCTGGTTGATCTTTCAGAAGAATCAAATATACAGCAATAACAAAATCTCAGCCAACTTGCTAGGATTTTGAAATGAGGTTAAAAGAAGAGATTCAAAGCTGTTGTTCTAAACTGACACACACCCAATAAAAAGTTAATCATCAGGCACTGTGGCACAGGATTTCATCTCTTCCAACTGCACTAATTGTATACTAACAACAGGTTGTGCTTTAGTCAAACACAAGTTATTGGGCTCGGTGCAGCTGAAAGTTGTGTGCATGAAGTACAGGAGGCATGGGATATACTCCATGATCTAATGGTCCTGTCTGGCCGTCAACTCTACAAAATTATAAAATTCCCTGGCTGCAAAGGATTTCATAGTCAGCAATGTGATGGAACTCAGGACCTTCTGCTCCAAGAGCCTGATCCAATGTCCATTGACATCAAGGGATGGTGACGTAGGTCTCAAAAGCAATAGGCCACTCTCTTAATTAGCAATATTAGGACTTGCACTCTGTAGAACTGCTGCTCGAGGGAGATGGTCACAAAGGCTGGCCCAGACCCGACATGCTGCCCAATAGACTGCAAGTCTGTAAATGGAGTGTGTCATGACCTGCCACTTTGTAGACACACACCATGTTAAATACTAATGTCTCTGCGTTGCTAGTACAGCCCTTTTACCCCTCTAAGCTTCCTCTCAGGACACTCCCCTAGAGTAACAGGCGATCCTGGCTGCATTTCTTAACTCCCTTTTGAGGGCCATGCAGATCTCTTCAAAGCCCATCTATTGACAACACCGCTGATTTGTGGGTTTGAAAAACCACGAAGTGAACATAACAACGGCATTCAGTAACCTTCTACTTCTTACACCTGGAGGGAAAACTTAATCTTAACAAAGGCCTCTGGGCGTCTCTTCTCCATCACAGTCTAGGTCCCTGACCCCGTCCCCTCTCTCCTCAGGAGCCGAACAATGACTCTTCATATTCACGCACCCCCCTCCTCCCCATCATAAGCCAAGCTTAAGAGCTTCCCCTGGTACTTAGTTGGAACCATCAACCGTTTGTGCAGCTGCCATGCTTCCTGGTGTCCACCAGAAAGAATTTCCTTGTATAAAAGTCCTTGGTCTATAACAAACCGGGATCGGTTAGAAGAGCTGAGAGG
>NC_133771.1:163094402-163140601 GCF_003597395.2 Chelonoidis abingdonii
CCAATGGAAATTAAGTCACCAGCCATACACCATGCAAAAAACTTGTTGTGGGTTTTCCTAGTAAAGGCGACAGTAGCAGACGCCGTCCAGCTAGGAGGGTGAGGTAAAAGTGAAAAGAGAAAAGGGGTCAGCACGATTGCCGTAGGCTGACTATATGGTTAAGTCACGGGGAGAACAACAGAGAGCAGCAGTTTCAGGACAGGATAACCACCAGAAGGGCACCCCAACACAAGAAAACAGGAAAAAACCATGACTGCCAAAGAGCCCATAAGAGGGAACGAGCGAGAACTAGAGGCCACACGGTAAGGGGTAAATCCAAACGTCCATAAAGGGAGAGCAGCCGTGCGAATGTACAGGCGAGACCTGGATAAAAAAATATCAAAGATGAAGCTGAGAGAAATAAGAAAAGACCGCTGCTTACAAAAGAGAAGGAACAAGCGCCAGCCAAAGAAGAGGAAGCCTGCTAAAATTAAAGAGAGCAAGGCTAGCCAAAGAGGAAGCCACAAAAGAGAGCAAGCAGCTAAGAGGCAGCCCCAAAAGAGATGGAAAGGCTACAACAACTAAGAGAGCAGACAAAAGATGCAGTTCCAACGAGAATGAAAAACAGAGAGGGCCTCACCGCAGCCTTTGAATATAGAATCAGGCTAAGCATCAGAACGCCAGCCTAATCCTAACCCCCGTCGCAAGTTGTTGTTACAACGCACAAGAAATTTCCCAAACTACAAGCAGGTGATACACTGAGGCCTCTTAGAAAATTGGAAAGAGCCTGCATGCGGTCCAGCAAATCTCTCTTGTAAGACCAGTACATGGTGGAGCGAGGTCACACTCAGTGGACCCTACAGAGGTGCGCTGAATGCCAAAGGACGCAAATGAACGATTATAAACTGTTTCAAACCGGCCAGAACAGAAGGGGGATAAACCCGGATCAATGCCCGTCGCGCGGTTCAGAACCCACCAAAGGGAAACCAGATGGGTCATTTCCCAACACGCCTACTCGTTGGAAGCATTATAACGCCTGGAATCAGGAACCAATGTTCAACTCATCATTGACGAAACTGCAACCTCCTATACAAACGGAGCAGTTCTGATGGTGTTCCTGAGGACATAAACACGGTACATCCTAGAGGGAACCCAAAACTCTCACGAGGCGGGGGAGATTGGAGCCAAATGGGATGAAGTGGCGTAAAATGCAAAGAAAGCTCTGTAAGGGACTGAAACCCCAGGGGCAACACCGCAAATAACCCTACAACCGAGGGCACCCAAAACCCAGCATACCACCCAAGGAAAGCCACAACAACCCTATCCTAAGTCCACCTCACCATCCCAGTAACTACCCAACCAAGTGACCGCTAGCTGGAAGATCTATAAGTGTAATGAACTGGGATATAAAAGCAACTGCCCACGAACCCCACCCGGGTGCAAGTCTTACAACCCCATCACAACCAAAGATCCCCAGGCCAGATGCCTCTCAAACCCAGAGCGAAGGGAATTTGAGAGATGGGCGGAAAGAGTTACTGCTGTGGAGAGAAACACGGGCACAATGCAGCTATCCCCAATCCATCGTGATCCCAAATCATCAACCCAAAGGCCAAAGTGACCATTTACCCCTCATGTCACACTGTGACTACCATACACTGAACTCTGTCCAGTACAAGCTGGTCAGAATTGGACTTGCATTCTATGACAATATCCATCCCCAATGCTACGGGAGACTTGGCCAACCAGGTGAAGCGGCCAAGAAGGGAGAATGGTTACACGCGCAACCAGGCAGCTTCCGCCCATTCCTGTTCAGAGCCATCCACAGGAACCGCTGTGTTAACATGACACCCAGACAGAGGTAGTGAGCCTGGATCCCATGCCAACGGCTGAAACCAGCATCGCACCTCCAAGTCCCAGGCCCGGAACTGGAACAGCAACCAGCACCAAGCCCCAGCAGTTGCAACCGCATCTTCAAACCCTCCATGCAGAGGGGCATGAGCCTAAACTGGAAGAAGCAAACAACAACACTACTGAACGAGGCTCACTCAAGCCTGATACCCCCAGTGCACCAAAGCGAGACGGTTCACCGGCAACGTAAACAACCCATCACCTACCATTCCAGGGACCAAGCCCAAGTCCACTCGAGGAAAGAACTCGGTATCCGCCTCAAGGAACAGTTTCAGAACTAGAGCAGGAACAAATACAGCCTCAGAAAGCTTGGGTGGCGGCATGGAGCAACCACCGCCTCTCCAAAACAACATAAAAGCCTATATTGTTTTTCTACCTGTACTTACAATTTGGAAACAGAAGATTAGAAGATAGAAAGAACCTTCTCATAGCTGAGAGACAGACAAAAGACTCAGACCCCAAAAATTCCCTCCCTGACTTTGAAAAATCCGGTTTCCTGATTGGTCCTCTGGTCAGGTGTTTGGTTCTCTTTGTTAACCCTTTACAGGTGAAAGAAACATTAACCCTTAGCTATCTATTTATGACACAATTACTATGCATCATGTCATACTGGAATGAGGGACAGCAGTGCCTTGTTGTATATGTGAGTTAAGTGCAGGTGTGACAGTGTGTGCTCCCATGTGCGTATATGTATACTTGTGTGTGAGCATGCGTGTGCATGAGAGAAAGAGAATACGCATGTACGTGTGCATGAAGTGAAGATATACTGCAGTCTCTGAACTCATTATGCTTCAGACCAAACCTGACAGCTCTGCCTCCCAAGCACTCTCTCAATCCCCTTACTGGTTTCCATGCAGACCTACTTAAAATGAAGAGAACCTGACACTCACTCTCAGGGGACTGATCCATTGCAGCAGAAATATTTGACACCCCATATGAAATTGACAGTCCCCCACACTCTGAGCAGCTGGGCTCTGTTTTACTGGCTTTTTGTTTTGTGCACTTCTTCCCTGTTCTGGTGGAGCTCTGCTGGGCTCCCTGGCAAATAACTCATGTTGTAGTCACTTCATGTCACAGACAGAGTGCTTTCACTGGGTTCGGTGTAATTGCCTGCATTTATCACTTTAATAGCCTAATGAAGGTGAGTTGTAATTAGAAAGGGTGTCAACCAGAGTATAGAGTTTGTTTTACAATTATCTAGTCAGCGGGTATCCACTGGCACAGAACAGTGCCTTTTAAAAAGCTAGTAATACCTGGCATAAATGTTCATCATTGGATGACTTAAATGACCCGGACCCAGGTTTCATAATTGCTGGCTTTCTTCCTAATCACTTCAAAGCAAACATGCAAAGAATAAGCCTCTCCCAAGGCAGCTTTACAGTACGGAACTCTAAACTTGGTTCAGACCCATGCATTTGAGCGTTGCTAGTGCCACCTTATCATCCCTCCCACTGGCACAGCGATCAGCAGTGAAGTTGTCTGAATGACTTTTTGTCTGTATAAGCAAGGTTAAATGATTGGAACAAAAGCAATAAGAACTCCCAGTGGAGTGATTGCTAACATAAGGAAATCTCCAGGTCTATATGTACAGCCTCATCAGTTGCAAAAAGCTTGAGGTTGAAATTTAGAAGAGATTGGGTGGAGGAATTTTTTAATTTAAAGATTTTAAATCATTTTTAGCACCTAGGGCGAAATCAGCTCTAGACAGTCTTATGGATAGCTGACTGTTATTTAAGAGACAATGTCAGTGGAATGAAGAACATTGCCACTGGATAATGATCTCCTGCTGTTAGTAAATGCCAAGGTTTGTTGCCTGATGGATGTTGTGCAGGAAAGTCATGGTTGTTGTCACTGCTGTTATTGGATAGGCGTATGCTGATTGGGCTAGCGGACAGCGACTCAGACTGATTGTTTTAGCCAATTGGAAACCAGCTGATCCATAAAAATCCACTTCAAATTATTCTGTTGAAGGAAATAAATTGGTTTCAGACTGTTGTTTTAAGTTATGAAGTGTCTGAGAGCCCTCCAGCTTTCCAGAAAGTGGATTACTTCAACACACCAAGTTCATTCTTCTGCAGAATGGAAGTGCTGCATCCTTAGAGTATATCTTGGTCCCAAAAGTTTTCACTGGGGTGTTCTAGCAGCAGGTTCATGGTGGGGTGACATTATCTAACATGGAGTTTAATTTATTGCAAAAGACTAACCAGAATGAAATGCAGACCTTGAAAATTTCAACTTGCAGAATCAATACAGGAAGAGTTGAGGCCTGAAGCCATAACATCAGAGCTAGCTTCAGCCTCACTGTAGGGAGGTGCAAAATCAATGGAGTTGTGAATGCTTGTGCCAGGGCTAAATTTGGCCCCTCACGCAGCAATCCCATCAGCTTTCCCAAAATAAAGGTCAGATACTGCAGTTATATCTGCATGGACCCACTCAGATGGACCTGGTAGCAGGTTCAGAGGTGGGTTAGTAGATGGTAGACTCCCAAAGAACACCTAGATGGCACAAGAATGTTGGTAGCGACTCCATACGTGTCACTCTTTTCTCTGAGCCACTACTCAGCCAGAGTCTCAGCACACCACAGTGGTTCTCAAACTTTTTTTTCTGAGGTCCACTTGAAAATTCCGGAGGGTCTCAGCGGATTTCCAAATCCGTTGTTTCCAAATGTTGTTTGTACTGTTAACTAACTAAAAGCACTATATAAAAAAAACCTTAATAATAATTAACTTTTTTTGTTCTTCAAATAAAAGCACACAACTCATTTTGTAATATCAGTAGTCTTACTTTTCTATTGTGATGGATATGCCCTCGCTGCTCTGCTGTGGCAGCCCTTGAGCAGGGGCTGGGAAGGAGGTGGGAGGATGTCTCTCCCTCTCTCCTGCTCCGCAGCCCTGGAGCTGTGGAAAGTCACTTCTTTCACTGGCTGCTGCAGCCCTGCACATCCCAAATTCTCCCCACTCCCTCTTCTCACCCCACTTCCCCCTCCCACCTACCCCTATTCCCCTCAAAGCCACCACCTCACCTTACATGTGTGTCTTCTCCAGTGTCCAGGCACCTAATTAGTGGAGCCACACCTGCATAGCTCCATTGATTAGGTGGGTGGCCCTTCATTCTCTCGTGTGCGGCCGCCCAGGGGTGCACCTTAGAGAGAACTATCCACTGACCCTCTGAATGGAGCTTGTGGACCACTGGTGCTCTACGGACCACAGTTTAAGACCCTCTGAGCTAGAACACCAATCCACATTCCTGATCAACTGTGGTCATTAAAGGTCTTGTTCCTATGAGTAGATGTGCCATGCCTGCTGTCCCTGACAAGTTCTGACGTTCTACCTCTTGTACTCCTCCTCCCAGCTATTCTTCAATTCCTGTCCTCAGTGGCCATGCACTCTTGCTGTGTGCTGTTATGATTATATGGTAGTTCATGGGTGGATGCAGTGGTCTCTGTGTTACATTTAGGCAGCTCTTTGGAATCCTGGAGGATAAAAGACTCTATATGCTCCAAACATAAGATCTGGGGACTCAATTCCCCACCTCCCTGCATCTTGCATAGCCTTTTACATCTGTGCAAAGGAGGCATGAAATATGACCAGCTCAAATGGTAGCATTTCACACCCATTTCACGTGCACTATGCACAGATGTAAAAAGCTACACAAAATGGAGAATCAAGCCCAACATTTTATGTTCTCATGGTTAATTGAACTCTGCTCCCTTGAGGTGGTCTTTCATTATATGGGTACACTACAATGGACAATGTGATGTGCCGCTTGTGCATATCCCAGGTATGCATTTCTGTCTGGGGAACGGGAAAATATTGCTGCTGCTGGTCAGGGAGCTGGTGACATGAGTGATCGTGTTTATTTGAACTGGAAGGCCATGTCATGATGGTGATGGTTTGAGAGAAAGCAGAGTGAATAGTCATTGCAGCAATTAAACTGTAATGATATAATTAATGTACAGATTATGCATGGCTCAACTCCAAGCTATCAAAGTGCGAGAGGTGTTTATCGTGCGTCAATGAAAGTTTTATTCCTCTTGAGATCATATCAGTTCTGCTTTTACCACTTGATCACGGATAACAGTTTACAAGAATTCTGGGAATAGTAACCAGTGGTCATTGGTGGTACCAGCCAGGATCCTGGGGACAGGGAGGAAACACAGCAGGATTGTGAACAGGGATGGACAAACTGGCCAGTGAAAATGAGAGCAGCTTGGGTACAGAAAATACCTTCCTTATCTACTCCCCAAACCCACAAGACCGGGCTTACTACCACATACCCACTGAATCCAGCCTCTGCTCCTTCCTGAAATCCATTTCAGGGTCTCAGTCAATCTGGCAACCTGACCACAGATTTTAAGAGGGGAAACTAAGGCCCAGAGCAGTGAACAGAAGTGCTCAAGCTTACACACAAGACTGGTGAAGAGATGAGGCTAAAGGCCAAAGCACCTGACTCCCACTCTGTGTTTTAACAACAATGCAAGCAGCCTTCTCCTCTCCTAAAGCTGTTAAGTGAGAAAAATGCATTGAAAAATGACCTGATCTCCGGATACTGCTGTTCAGGTGACATGGAACAGAATTCTCCATGTTTTGAAGAGCTATATGTTTTTCAATGGCCAGTGAAGAAAGGCCCCTATTAAATCCAGTTCATTGTGTTGCCACTGTGTCTGCCCTGGCCCTGAGCCCCCTCTCTAATTTGGCTTCTAAGTTCTCAAAAGCCAGCTTTTCCTATTTCAAAAAAATCTCCCAGCAGCTCAGTAGTGAAGACCGATAAAAATTACGATAAGGTGTCATAGATCACACAAAGGGACTTGTCAGTGTCAAAAGCCAGCTCTGACCGCCCAGTTCAATATAGTGCTCATGGATCCAGCCGATCACATGTCAGTCAGACATCCTAACTTGGGAAATTGTGCACATTGTACAGAACCAAAAACTCTCTTTTTATTCACCAATTTGAACCTATGATGATGGGAGAAAACTCAAAGGGCTCAGAGCTTTGATTAGGAGAAGCATCCAGAAATTGACAGCTTTTATGAACCATACAAACTTTTGGGTCTGCAATACCCATTTCTCTCCCTCACAAGTCAGGCCTGAAATGCTATTAGAGCGGCTGATCTCCTTGGGTTACGGTATTTCTGCTTCCATACAGGGGGTCTTAATGCAGAGATGGGTGAAAACAAAATGGCTGTTGCATTCTTCCCTGGAGGCAGCTGCCTTTTAGTGGTGGATCTTTGTATACTGAAAGCCAAATTCTGGCTTCAGATATGCACATGCAGCTACCAGTAATTAGCTATCTGAGGTCTTTTAATGTACCTGTCAAGTTCACTAGGAATGTACAGAGCAGTAATATCAGAAATCTCTTAGCTGCCCCCTGCTGCCACTTAACCTGCAAATATAGCCTTCTTTCAAAGCAAGAGGCCCCACTCTTGGTCCCATTCTCTCACTCAGGCAGATGTTCAGATTCTGTCCCTTATCTCCTGTGGGGCAAATTCTGCTCAGATATGTGGAACAGGGCCTGTGGGTTGCAAAGCTGGATGGGAACCTATCAGGATATTAATTGTTGACGCTCTGAAGGCAGGGTGGGTTGCAAATCTGGGGGGTCTGAGGCCTGCACAGTTTTGCAGTAGGGAAAGGACAGAGCGCCGAGGGCTACATGGCCAGGGCAGCAGGGACAAAGGAGGGCTCTGGTTCTGAAGGCTCCCTGGGAAGTGGATGCAGTAGCAGGGGGCAGCGTAGGAAGTTTAAGATAGTGTTAGTCCACTAAGCCCAGATTCGCAAAGGTACTTAGATGCCCAAGTCTGGGGTTTAGGTGCTTTTGGCTCCCCTTCGATCCACAAAACTCCCGCTGAACCCTGTGGGTTCCTAAACTCACTCAGTGCCTATGTTTTCAGGCTATAAGTCCCCTCGATGTCTCTGTTTCTGAGCATGTGCATTGCTGCAGCCTTCCAGGCATCTGGGTGCCTATCTCCTGCCTAAGCCCCAGCGGGGCCCAGTCTGGTGGACATGCTCAGAGGCTACTTACCAGATCAGGCCCCATTCAAAATGTGACTGTGGCAGTGCTTGCCTTATAGGCTAAGATTTTGTCATGGCTATTTTTAGTAAAAGTCATGGACAGGTCACAGACAATAGAGAAAAATTCACAGAAGCCCTTGACCTGTCACTGACTTTTCCCATTTTGTCATTGATATTTTCAGTAAGCCGCTCGGCAGCTGCAGGGGCCGACTAGGAGCTCCAGGGGCCTTCACTACCCATGGGGGCTCAGAGCTCCACCCATAGCTCAGAGCTGCGGGGTCCCTCTGCTGCCCCCCCAGCTGCAGGACCCTGCAGTTCCCAGCCGTGTGAGCCAAAGTCACAGAAAAAAATCATAGCCTTACTCACAGCTTCTAGCCCAGCAGTTACAGTACTTGCACAGGATGTGGGAGACCCAGGTTCAATTTCCCTCTCTCTGCCTTTTTACAAAGCATGGCCCACATGCACAGTCTCTCTTGTACCCAGAATCCTTTGTACTTTTTCTCATGGTGTCACTCTGGGAATTAGTCCAGTGGTTTATGGGTCACTCATGGGACCACAATTAATACCTCTGCTGTATGGTTTTATTCCTGAAGAGCATAATTTTCAGTTTTATTTGCCTCTAGCCAAACACAGAAAGCCCAGAGGTCCTGTAAAATGGACCCTATATTTGCCTTCATGCAAGCAAGCAATGCATTGGCCATTCAGCTTTAAAAATGCACCTTGTTCAGCATCTAAGGAAGAATAATGGTTTTCTATTTAGACTGTGTAGTGTACTGCTTAATAATAAATACATTCCTGACATTTTTTAATGATAGTCTGCTTCTAATAAACCCCATGCTGATGCATGCATTGGTTAGAGTGAGTAATTCATCTTCCTGGGCTGCTAAAACTTTAGCTGAGATTATAAAGACAACATGAATCAGATGTGTCGGCCTCTAAAATAAGCTATTCCCCCTGCTGGTGTGCTCATTTTCACACCATAACAAAATATTGGCCAGTTTACCCTTTGTTTTTTGGCTCCCATTACTAATTTATTCAGTTATTAGTCACTCATAAAGGAGGCAGTTTCAAGGCATATCAATGAGGGTCCTGCGGCATTTTTTGTTTTTTTGTTAAAAAAACAAAACCTCTCCCCTTCCCCTACTTCCAAATCTACCTGATATCAAGCTGTATCACATCCATGTTATTTAATAAAGAGCCTGTAGCCAAGCTCTGGCTCCACTGGAATGAATTGAGTGCTCTAATTTTTCCCTTGATTTGCTACTGAGTGCAGGGAAAAATCATATTATTTTCAAATCTAATTATGGCTCTAGGAGTTGGCTTTACGAAGTGGCTCATAAAAGTCTTGCTTGTCATCATGCCCACGAATATCCTTTGGTCTCGTGAACCAACCAGAGTCTGAGTCATAGTCACAGAGTGTACAGCCAGAACGGACCACGAGACCGGATAGTCTATGTATCCCAGGTCACCAATACCACTCATCCCCCCACACTAAACCCAAAGTATCACCGCCCACATGAGACTAGACTCTTACATGCCACCGGGAGAGACTAGGAGGGACCAAGGCCCCTGCAGTAGAAGTCATTTCAAATTAGGTGATAAAAAGCCATAGGGTAGGCTGCAGGGTGTGTGAATCTAGTGTGCCCTGCAGCCTGTGCCTGAAACATACAACTTCATTAGCTGAACTGGATGGAGCAAAAATCTAGGGCCTGATGTGGGGCTCCGTGGAACTCCCATTGATTTCAGTGGGCATTAGATCAGGCCCCCGGTGACTTATTTCTTCACCATTTTTTCCCTGGGTATCATGTTACCAAGGGAGACTGGATAGTTCACATGCTTGGTAAAGGACTAGGATGCCTTTCAACTTTAGGTCACTGGCTCAGATAGTGCCCAGGCAGCAATGAGAGTGAAACCAAGTTACTTCCGTCTGACCACTTAATACACCCATTTCTAAGTGGATGGATGTATAAAAATATCTAGAAGTGCCACAAACATTGGTACCTTTGCTGACAGGCTCTGCAGAGAGGTCAGAGGTTGAATGGGTGCTGGAGACAAAACAAGCATGGGAGTGGTTCTTCCAGGTCATGTTTGAGGCACATTAGCAGGGCACTGTGGGAAAGCTGGCTGGGCGGCTGATCAGTAGAGGAACTCTGTTCCTTGGGCTGTGGCTGTGGCACCTTCCACATGAACAAATAAATGGATTTTTTATACTGGGGCTACCTTGAAAAACCATGGGCCAAATCCAAAGTCCTTACTCAGGCAAAACTCCCATTTTCCTGCCTAACATTCACAGTACACTCAAAAGCAGCTTGCTGGGAGTAATTCTTTGTATGCCCCTGTACTTTTACAGTTAATGAGTAGAGATCTGTATGTTTCACAAAGAGCTCCTTTCCCTCAGAGGCCTCAGCATGGAGGTTATGAACATAAGAGCAATCTCACGCACGACAGGGACTCTGAAGACTGGGCTTTTAATCCCAGCTTCGCCTCAGACTGACTATGTAAGTTATATAGGGCCCGTCTTTTAGCTCCCAGCCTGGATAGCTATATATATTTACACTCCTCAGAACTGTACCAGCTATTATTTGCCAGTGCAGAAAGACATCAAGCTAAAGATCCTCTTTTCATCCAGTTGCTTCTAGCTAGGGTCCCTTGAACCACCATAAATATTTCTTCTCCTTCCTGGGCACTAAACCTTTCAGATAGCTGTTGACAGCAACTATTATTTATTAAACATGTATGTGGGTTAATAAATTTCAATTGAACTCTACAAACAGATATAAAACCACACATTCCTAGTCCTCAAAGACCTTACAGACAAACAAGACAAGATACAGGACAACAGGGCAGAAGGAGGAATCAGGATAGCCGTGTGGAGTTGCGATGGACTCAAGGGAGGAAGGCCTACTTGAAGACGAGAGATTGCTGGAGGAGGGGGTGTTCGCTTGGTGGATGAGGAGTGGGATCATTCCATGTATAGGTGATAGCACAACAGAAGATACAAAGCTGAGAGGGAAAAGAAGAAAGCTGGAGAAGTGAGATAAGAGAATGGGAAGCGAAAGGTGAGAACAGAGATAGATGGGGCCAGGTTGTACAGAGACCTGCATGGATAAAGAGATTGAATCAAATATATTAAAATCTAGGAGGACAATGGAGGGATTCAAAAGGGGTGGGAGGAGGGAGAGAGGAAGATGGCTTTAGCAGCAGCCTTTTGGACAGACTGAAGACGAGAAAAGGCAAAGGCAGACAGGAGAAGATTGCACAAATCCAAGTAGGCGAAAAGCAGGGTGTGCACATATCCCTCCTTAGTTGCTCCTTATGGAAGTCTTTCTCAAATGATTTCTAGCAGTCTAGACCGAGCTTTTAGGACCCAGCCTCTGATCATGACAAGAGATTACAGAGTTGCGCTTGTCTCAATGGTTTGCTATGGTTAAACCTCCACATCCACTGGGTTGCGACACCAGATATCAGGAGTCTTTGTAACAAGATCAGGAAATATGACACACAAGTTCTGAATCAGAGCAAATAGACGCATCTCATTTCAGAGTTGGCTCACAGATGGGTAGAGATCAGATCGGCTGTAAGAAATTCCCTTTATTGTGCAACTTGTTATTCACGCTAGGGTGAAAACAGTTTCAAAGGTGATCCCGTGCGCTCCGAGGGATATCTTCTTATAGCTAATGTACTTTACACAAACCAAATTGGTTTTTGCTTCAAACGTCTCTCTGCAAAGGAAAAATCAATTTCAGGTTACAATGGCTGTGATCTTTCAAGCTAAGGATCCATTGCAAATATGCTAAGCGGTGGGGATGCAGAGCTGAGTAGCCTGAATGTGTAAAGTGCATGTCCACACACGTGCTATGCTCAGATCAAGGTTTGGATTTTAACCCCCCACAATGCTGGGGTTTAAAATACATCATTAAAGATACTGGAAACTGACCTCTGAACAGGCTTGGATCATTTCTGCAAAGCTGAGATAAGGAGCTGCATTACCGAGCTTCCTCTGCAGAGAGACACAAAGACACACTTGGGGGGCTTTCGTTGTTCAAATAATGTCTCATTGGTCACAGTCTGTTTGCAGCATGCTCAGTAATGCATGATTAAAGTGTGATGCAAACATACTGTACCTTTAAGAATGGAGGCATTGCAACGCAGACCAAAACCCCAAATCAAGTAGAATTGGAGTTTACAAACCTGGAAATTGGGGCAAGTTCATTTTGACTGTGGGAGAGCTGAAACAGGACTGAATCGTGGCTTCAGGTGGAAGTGATTTCAATCCATAGCTACAGGGACAGATTGCAGCTGACCCTACCTGCCCGCTAGGGAACTGAGGCAACATTTCTGTTGGTGCTAGGGTTTCAGAAAGCTATTAACTTTCTTGGGGACCAGACCTGACCCGACCCTGTCCTCCTTTTAAATACATGTTTCATATGAAATTGTGTGCTTTTTTGGTGCACAGCTAGATTCAATAGAGATATATTTACATGAATATTTTCCACATTAATCTACTACATGGCTGTGTACGTATATTACATACAGGGGGAGACATCAGTTAACATGGCGACATATACAAAGAACAGGTGTGTGTTTGGTGGAGAGGAGCTTTGAAAGGGGATTGAACAAACATATACATGAATGTGGACCATATCTTTTTTCAATCACAAAGAACGAATTTGGATTTCCTTAATAGGACTAGCTGTTATTTAGCACCAAAGATGTAAAGAAGCTAGAAAGAAAAAGCAGCAGTTACCAGCAAACATCCCAGCAGCTCAAGAATACCTCCAGCTTCAACCTAATCCAGAAATTCATTAGACTCAGAGAGCATGTGCAAACCATCAGCTGTGACAATGTTTGACTCTTAAATTGTTCCTAGGCGCTTCTACCCAATAACACAGCAGACACTTGGAAACTCTTACTCCATTAAAGTTGGCCCCTTGGGCTTCAATTTAATCCGGTGATACTCGGGCCTCAGTGCTTCAGGACCCAAATTAGTGATACCACAGTAGTGTCAATTCATTGTTTCATTTACTATTTAGATAAGTATAATTCTCACAGCAAAATGACTGAGCAAGTATTCTACAATTGGCTATTAATATAGTAAAAGCCTCCTAATTGATTAATAATTAAATCACACAATGTTTTACTATCATGTGCTGAAAAGAGACTGTCATGGAGCATGGGGGAGTCAGAGCTGTGCACCCCTACTTCCTGTGATTCACCATGTTTCTCAGCCAGCCAGGAAAACAGAAGGTTTATTAGATGACAGGAACACAATCCAACACAGAGCTTGTAGGTACAGACAACAGGACCCCCTCAGTCAGGTCCATCGTGGGGGGTAGGGAGCATGGACCCCAGCTGTGGGGTGCTCCCTCCGGTTCCCCAGCCAGCTCCAAACTGAAACTCCCCAGCCCCTCCCTGGGCTTTGTCTCTTTCCTGGGCCAGGAGGTCACCTTACCCCTTTGTTCTCCAACACCTTGAGCTAGCACCTTTGCAGAGGAGGGGCCCAGCCCATCCAGACAGGGTGTTGGCCATTCTCTGTGCAGACACAATCACACTGGCCCTCTAGGGCTCTGCAACAATCACACCCCCTTATCCCACCATCTAGATACTTAAGAAATGCATAGGGGAAACTGAGGCACTCACACAGTATTCACTGAAAACATTATGAACATTCCAACTTCGTCACATCTCTCCCCGCTTCGAGATCAAACTGAGTGGGGTCATTTTAGCCAGTGACCTGGGGAAGTTCGAACCCACCAACATTCCCGTGGATGCCCCAGCATCTCTCCCATTCCTTGGTGGGAGTTACACCAGGCCCTTCCAGTTTCATGCCCTCCTGTAGGTCTGTTGTGCTTGATGGCACTCACAGGCCACATGATGGAAGGTTTATGCAGCCTGTGCCCTTTTGCCACCCTAATACCCCTGGGGTTCAAACTGGGATTGGGTCTTCTCCCAGCACTTCAGTTTGGACGGCTGTGATTTGAGCTTTTTTGGTTAAGAGCCCCCATCTTGACCTTGGCCACCCTCTGACCAGGTGTCTCGGTCACCAGCAGCTCGGCATCAGCCCCTTCCATTTGATGCCACCATGTCGGAGGAGAGTGGTCAGTATGCACAGTAAAGCGCCGCCCAAATAGATACGGCTGCAGCTTTTTAAGGGCCTGCACCATGGCCAGGAATTTCTTCTCTATTGCTGCATAGTTCTGCTCCCGGGGCAGCAGTTTCTTGCTCAGGTACCCAATGGAGTGTCTCTCCCCCTTAGCATCAGCTTGCATCAGCACCATGCCCAGCCCTGTGTCTGAGGCAACGGTGAACACTGCAAAGGGCTTGGCAAAGTCTGGGTTTACCAGATTTACCAGGCCTTGGATTAGAGCCTCCTTCAGTGCACAGAAAGCCCTCTGGCGCTGCTCGGTCCAGAGCACCTCATCTGACTTCCCCTTCTTACATAGCTCAGTGGGGGCAGCTAGGGAGCTAAAGTAGGGTACAAACCCCTGGTAGTACTCTGTCACCCTGAAAAAGGTTTGGACTTGGTTCTTGGTCTGGGGAATGGGCCAATCTCTGATCACCTCCACTTTGGTCTGCTCTGGGCTTGGGCAGCCACTCTCCATCTTGTGGCCCAGGTACAACGCCTCTCCTATCCGCACCAGTAACCGATCAACCCAGTGCTGGGAGGTGGCCAACGGCCCCTTGAGATCGAAAGGCAGGACCAGGAACTCAAAAAAGCCCCAAAGGGATGGTGAAGGCAGATTTCAATCTGGCATCTGGGTCCATAGTAGAGAGGTAATGAGCCCCCCACAGCATGTCTAGAATCTCACCAGGCCTAGACATGGGGCCAGCATCAGACACGGTGATGGCATTACATTTCTGATAGTCCACACAGAATCGGATTGACCCATCTTTCTTGGGAACCATCCCCACCACTGAGGCCCATGGGCTGTTGAACAGCTGGATCACCTCTAAAGCCAGCATGTCCTTGACCTCTCTCTCCAGGTCTTGGGCGGTTTTCCCAGTGATTCTAAATGGGGGACACCTGATGCGAGGACTGGTTCTCATCTCAGGGAAGAGATCCACCAGGGGATCTTCCCCCTTCTCCTAGGGGTCCTCTCACTCTCCTCCCATACAGCAGCTCAAAAAGGGAAGACCCTTGTGGATTCCTGGGGCACTTGCCTATACTGTAGGTGGGACAGGTACTTGTCCCAGCCCTGCGGATGCTGATTCATAAAAGCCCTCAGCATCATCCTGAGGGTCCTATAAAATCTCTCCACCAGCCCGTTGGACTGAGGGTGATATGGAGAGGCCCAGGTGGGCCAGATCTCCCATTTCTCCCACAAGCCCCGGAGCAGGGCTAACATGACATTAGATCCCTGGTCTGTAAGGATCTCACTAGGGACCCCCACTCTGCTGAAGATGGTCAGCAGCACATCTGCCATGGTGTCTGCCTCAGTGGAGGACAGATACCCCACACCTGGGTAGTGGGTAGCGAAATCTGTCACCACCAGAATGTATTTCTTCCCTGACTGGGGTCACCTTGCTGAGGGTTCCCACTATGTCCATAGCCACCTTATGGAAAGGCTCCTCTATGATGGGCAGGGGTCTCAAGGGAACTTCACCCTTCTCCCGGGCCTTCCCCACCCTTTGGCAGGGGTCGCAGGACCTGCAGTACTGCTGAACTGCGTCACAGATGCTGGGCCGGTAAAAGTTCTGCAGCAGCTGCTGCCTGGGGCATTGGATCCCCTGGTGTCCCGAGAGAGGGACATCATGGGCCAGGTACAATAGCCTGCGGCAGTACTTCTGGGGCACCACCAGCTGCCTCCTGCTTCCCCACAGTTCTATTTCCCCTTGGGGAGCCCATTCCCAGTACAGGAATGCCTTCTCGCACAGGAATCTTTCCCTGCAGCCTTCCCACAGGGGGGTTGCAGTGCTCTGCCCAGCAAGTTCCCTCAGCTTTTCCAAGGAGGGATCCTTCCGCAGCTCGGTCTGGAATTCAGCTGCTGGGGAAGGGAGTGGGACCTGCTCCTTCTCACTGGCTGGGCCTGGAGTCACAGTCCCCCTGAGCCCTGTCCCTGGTAGCTCCCTCCCTGCCATGGAATCACTTCCCAGCAGCATATCTGGACCAGGCAAACCTGATTGGCAGTTGTCCTGCCCTGCCTGTGTGTTCCCCCACTTAGCTGGGGTCTCAGCTCCCACCAAGCTCAGTGCTGCCCTTGCTGCCCCAGTGGGGGTAGCAGTGAGCTTGCTGTTTTGGTCACAGCATCAGAGCCAGCATAAGCCCCCACTCTGGTGTGCCGGGGGGTGGGGAGCATCTCTCCCTCCCACTCAGCCCCAGGGATCTGGTTACAGGTAGGCAGATATACTGAGCCTAGCAGCTCTTCTCCTCTGCCAGCCAAGTCATTTGCATTTTCACTGACAATTTCAGTCTCAGCGATTGATTCCCTGGATTCTAATTCAAATCCTCGGCCTTTACAGGAGCAGGACCTGGATCCTGTCCCAAAGAGAGACAGTCATTCCCCAACAGGACCTCACAGCCAATACCTTGGAGAACCCCAACTACCAGCCAGCCTGACCCCTCTTGTGTCTGCACAGGGATCCAGACCATAAGCAGGGTGAGGGGCTTCATCCCTGGGACCTTCACCCAGGTCACTCAGCCCCTCAGCAGCTTGAGGCTGCACCACTCGGGGCCTGACAACAGTTCTCTCTGTCCTAGGAATGTCTCTCCATTGACCACCACCTTTTGCTCCCACTGGAGGTCTGAGGGGCCTGAGCCCGGGAGAGTCCACACAGACATATAAGCTGGAGCCAGGAGTGAAAGCCTGTCCTCCACCCCACCCATCTGGCTGACAGTGACTGTGGCCTTGGGACCCAGCAAGGGAGCTAGATATCGGGGCTTTTCCGCAGGGTCTCCCTAGTTCAAATCGCCAGCCTGCTCAAAGGCAGTGAGGTGGGCATCCACATCCCCTCCCTTCCTTAACCAGGGGCAGCAATTTAGTATCGCAGTTCCCTGAGGAACTGGCACCCCAGGGTCTATCCCCACTCCCCCTGGGAAGTCCCCTATGCCTCTCCGCTGCACCATCACCAGTTCATGCTGCTGCTTCTCCTGCAGCTCTTTCTCAGGCTCTCGCTGTCTCTCACGGTCATTTCGTTCTCTCGGACTCAGCTCCAATCCCATCCATCTCCAATCCCCTGATGGGGAACCTGATCGTGAAGACCCTCATCTTGTTGGGGACAAGACTCTTGGGGATGCCTGACTACCACTCCAGCTGCACCCAGATCCTCTTGCAGCTCCATCTGGATCAGGAATCTGCTCCTTAGAGCAGTCATCTTCCTCCAGCTGCACAATTAACTGTGCTTTCGTGAACTTTCCAATGCGTAATCCTCTCTTTTTGCACAGAATTACAATGTCCTTCTTAAGGAGATGGTGATAGGTCATCACTTTGCTGTTCCCAAGTTGCTGTGGACTCGCAGGACTGTGTGCTCTCAGCTCCCCATGGTTTCCAGGAAGAACCCCTAGCGTGTCAGCCCTCCTCAAGGTCACCACCTCTCTTCCAGAGTCGAGCTGCAGACTCCTCCACCCCTGAGACTGCTCACTGCAGTCCCCTGGGGGACCCCATTACTGCAACAGTCCTTCTCACTGGTCACACATTCCCAGGGGTTAACCGTAGCTCCTCCGCCTCCTGAAACTGCTCCTCTCTGAGCCTTCAGGACACCTGGTCCTCGTCAATCCCCCTTGGTTTTACTGCTCCCCACTCACTTACTGCAGGAAGCACCATCCACGGCATGCAGTACATCCTACCGCTACCACCAGTTGTCATGGAGTGTGGGGGAGTCAGGGCTCTGCACCCCCCACTTTCTGTGATTCACCATGTTTCTCAGCCAGCCAGGAAAACAGAAGGTTTATTAGACAACAGGAACACAGTCCAAAACAGAGCTTGTAGGTACAAACAGGACCCCCTCAGTCAGGTCCATCGTGGGTGGGGGGGCAGAGAATTTAGATCCCAGCCCTGCATCTCTCCCTCTGTTTTCCCAGCCAGCTCCAAATTGAAACTCCCCAGCCCCTCCCCAGCCTTTGTCTCTTTCCTGGGCCAGGAGGTCACCTGATCTCTTTGTTCTCCAACACCTTCAGTTGGCAGCTTAGCAGAGGAAGGACCAGGCCATCAGTTGCCAGGAGACAGGATGTTGGCCATTCTCTGTGCAAACACCATCACACTGGTCCTCTTGGGCTCTGCAACAATCATACCTCCTTATCCCACCACCTAGATACTTAAGAAATGCATAGGGGAAACTGAGGCACCCACACAGTATTCAGTGAAAACATTATGAACATTCCCACTTTGTCACAGAGCCCGTTGTGGCTCCCAAGCCTCTGTCAGAGTATCACTGGTTTAACCTACCTGCATGCGTACCAGTATTATTTAACCCAACGGCTGATGGACTAAACATTGTGTGAAACTCACTCTATGTAGATAACATTGAAACCAGAGCTGAGAACATAATTAAGAATAACTTATCCAGAAAAATAAGCTTTAGCTTCTTTTTCTAGTTGTGAATTGACCCTTACCTTTACCAGTTCTTGATTCTCTTGAATTTGTTATCAGAATTGTTTTCTTTATAATGTCTATGAATAATTCTTGGTCTGTAGTTTGATGTCTGAATAGTCAATGTCCAAAATATGAATGGGCAGGTTAAATTGGATAGGACACACAAGTCCTGTTGTAACTAGGGTTAGTTTTAGGGGCAGGCAATGAGGGCAGCTGCGCTGGGTGGCAACTTCCAGCATGGTTTTTTTTTTTTTTGCAAAACACCTAGGGTGGCTCCTCATTGTAACCCCTGTGGCCAGTGGTTTATCTGTCTGATCCATAAAGGATGTGAGTCTGTTACAGCAATAGAGCTTGGCTCCTTAGCTCAAATTATGGAGATTAGCATCCTTTAGCTCTGAAGGTTGCTCGTATAGTCTTTAGCATGCTGGACAAGGGGGTGGCTGCCAACATATGATATAATAAATAACAACACTTAGCAAGCACTCTACCAGTTCAAAGCACTTTACAATCATTAATTAAGTCTTACAAAACCTGTGTGAGATAGATATGTGTTATTTCTACTTTACAGATGGAGGAACTGAGGCAGCACTGAAACCACTACTGCAATTAGTGGAAGAAGCATTATTAGAACTCAGTACATTGTCACCTACGCACTTTCCTCTGGATCACATTCCCACTCCATGTTAGGTCTTTTCCATGACTGGATAATTATAAATCTTCAAATGAGAGTTCCTGTGTAGCCCTTTCATTTCTGAGTTATAAATTCACTTTCCATTTCTTTTCCCCAACAACTGAGTGAAATCTGGAGTTTCAGCAACTGCTCTTGGCCTTAAACTCAATTGATGTGCTACTGACAGAAGGTGAAGGAAAAATAGGGTGACCAGATAGCAAGTGTACAAAATCGGGACAGGGGATGGGGGGTAATAGGCGCCTATATAAGAAAAAAAAAACACAAATCAGGACTGTCCCTGTAAAATCAGGACATCTGGTCACCCTAAGGCAAAATGTCCTGAAATCAGGGGAAACCAAATTATGATTTTGGGGAGGTGGGGAGTGTTTATTTTCCCGCTTCACAACATTTTTCAGATTAGCTCTCATTAGGTCATCAATATATTTTATAATTATATTGTTAACATAACTTGTTCACCCAGGGTAGCTCATTTTAAAAGTAGCAAAAGGCTTTGTCCTTCTCTGAGTTTTCTGCTTTGGATCCAATTTTCCAGATGGCTTCCACTCAGGCACAAGGACAAGTGATTTACCCAAAGGTCACAAGCCCAGCCAGGATTAGAACCTTATCTTCTCTTCCTCGATCAGTGTAAAAACTGCCAAATAACATTGCTGCTGAGAGCACAGAGGTATAAATATTAAAGCTTATTTAGACACCTTGTCAACGGGCTCCCTATTCCCAGTTTATGGCAGGTGGAATCATAATAAATACGAAGGGGAAAAACAAACATTAAAAAAAAGCAAGTTAATCTGTAGCCCGAATATTTTAATACGGTAAATAAACCTGTGGCACTGAATTGGATTTCACCAACACTTGCTTTTCTACTGACACCCAAAGCAAAGCTTTTCATGAGAGAGAACATTTGCAAAGTGCTAGAGAGTTGCATGACTGCTCATATTGTTTCATGGGAGTTGTGCTGACATTGCTCTAAATACGCTACTGATCAGAGGGCTGATCTCGCGCTCTGGGCCACGAAACAGGCTTCAGATAAAGGGCTGCATGCTTGACTTGGGGGATAGACTCACCCGTCCAGGCTGCTCTGTGGTGGCTTCTGCAGCCTCAGGACTGCAACATACTTTGCAGCTGCTGTGCCTTCACTAGGTGGGTGGAGAGCTGGCTGATGTGTTGTTGCAATTCCACAGCTACCCATCACACCTATATCCATCTGATCTGTGCCAAGCCGCCTCACAGGTGCCTGATGGAGCACCTGTGTGGCACAGCTCCACAGTCACAGGGGATGCAGACCCTATCTTTATGTTGTCTGTCTCCTGCCCCAGCCATCTCTCAGCAATTACACTGCCATTAGAGCCTTCTACAAACCTGATTTGGCCCAGAGGGTTAGGCCCCTGGAATAGTATTCAGATCTACCTCACCACATCAGGGAAGTGAAGTGAATTTGAACCAAGAACTTCTTCTAACATACAGGAACTCCTCACTTAATGTTGTAGTTATGTTCCTGAAAAACACAACTTTAAGCGAAATGTTAAGTGAATTCAATTTCCCCATAAGAATTAATGTAAATGAGGGGGTTAGGTTCCAGGGAAATTTTTTTCACCAGACACACACACACACACACACACATGCAGCATAAGTTTTAAACAAACAATTTAATTCCGGTACACAGAGATGATGATTGTGAAGCTTGGTTGAGGTGGAGGAGTCAGAGGGTGGAATATTTCCCAGGGAACAGGCAGCAGGAAAGGAGGGAGGGCAGACAGAGACACACACCCTGTGTGTGAGAGAAAAAATGCACATTTCCCCTTTAAGTACACTGCCTTGTTAACTAAATCAGCTTGCTGAGACCTGAGATGGCAGCTACTGCCTAGAAGCTTCCCTCCTCCATTGTGTGTCCCCCCTGCTGTATGGAAGATGGGGTAAGTGGGGTGCAGGAGCAGGGGGGAGGGAGAGACACCCTGACATTAACCCCCTTCTTCCCCCCCGCACAGCAAGCAGGAGGCTCTAGGAGCAGCTCCAAGCAGGGCCGGTGCAACCATTTAGGGCGCTAGGATTTGGGGGGTGGCATTTTCTTTGGCAGTGACTGGTTTTGGCCATGAGCAACATGGATGTTTTGAATCCACAGTGAGAAATGATTTGATAGATGCACAACAGTTTCTTCACCCAGTTCTGGGCGGGAGCAAACCTGCTAAAGCAGAGAACTGCAGATTTAGACCCCATAGTCAAGCTCTAAATCAATTGCCCGGAGAATGCTGGAGAGCAGCAGCAGGAGCTCTTACCAAAAAAAAAAGCAAAGGCAGCATTTTGTCTGCTTATTTTGCAGGCAGCAGAAATGAT
Organism: Chelonoidis abingdonii; assembly: GCF_003597395.2. Taxonomy (NCBI): domain Eukaryota; kingdom Metazoa; phylum Chordata; order Testudines; family Testudinidae; genus Chelonoidis; species Chelonoidis abingdonii. The sequence continues at coordinate 163,115,846 of NC_133771.1, forward strand.
GCAGCATCAAGGTATCACAGAGCAAACACAACACAGGTGTGTTCAAGGTAAAACCCAAGCATTTGAGAGCTGCTTTACCTCCTGGGCCCTCCTCTCACTATTAGACAGTGAATTATTCCAGCCTGCCTGTCATTTGCAGTGGGTAAAGTAGTTATGATAGTCACTAGCTCAGTTAAATAAGGTAACCAGCAATGTCACTGACAGCTTTGTGAATGGGGTTTTCTTTTTTCCCCTGTTCTCTTTTTAATTGTACTGTTTCCCATCAAAAAGCTAAGCAATGAAAATAGTACAATGCACTGCTGGGAAATGATGGCTTCCTTGAACCCTTTCACAATTCAAGTCCTTCCGGTTCACACCACGGTGGCGTATTTGATTAGTAACATCGTCTGCAGCAGATGGAAAAGCACTTATACCCTGGGACCATGTGTAAAGAACAGTAGCTATGCTGGTGCTGCGCTTGATGGCCAGATGATTGATATGCAGGACTCCCTCCATGCACGGATGGGAGAAGCTAGTGCAGAGAAATCCTGTTCCTAACACTAGATCCAGGAAGATGGGCTGGGCAAACTGGACAAGGGGTGCTTCACCTCCAAGTCACAGGTTTGAAGCCAGCACAGAGGATGGGACTTTTGTAGGAGCTTATGTGATTCAGGAGCACAAATCTCATTAACTTTCAAGTCACTTAGGCCCTTTTGAAAATCCCACCCAGTGTTTGTTCTCAGAAGACATCTGTGCAGGGCCCTGTGTGGAATGACTTGGTGAGTCCCATGCCATTGGAAAGCCCTACTCCCCCCTCCCCTTTTGCTATGTTGGGTCCTAGCCTGAAGACCAGCTCAGAAAGGAGTTTCCCCTCAACTTCACATCCTGGGCTCCACTTCCCTCTCCCACTGAATCCCCTTGCCCCACACAACCATTATGTTGGCATTTTACCTCTCTGGCCAATACCTGCTTCCTGGAACCTAAACATGTCACCTCTCCCATGCCCGTGAGCACTAATGGCCACAGGGGAGAAAGAACCCTCAGGGATCTCCTGAGTTGGGGCTTCCTGCTCAGTGATGCAACTGCGGGAATCCCAAATCCTTCCTTCAACACACACATTCTGGGAGGCAGCAACAGCATTGGAGTGGTTTTCCTCTCTCCACAAAAGCCCTCTGGGTGACTCCCACCGGCATCTGTACCATACTGAAGGAAACCCCATTCCCTCAGGCCCCAGGGTCTTATGCTAGCACCAGCTTTTGTATTAAGCAGAGTGGAAAATGCAAATGTGGCACAATTACCTTCAAATAGCAAAATATTACTTGGGTGACATAGTATGGACATTTGAGTTATGCCAGGTGTGAAACACGAGACCTGTACTGAGGTTAATGGGGAATATTCAGTGATCTTGGCTTGCCCAGGCCATTCAGACAGGAGAAGTAACAGTGTTATTGCTCCCCTCATGTTGTCAGAAAGGTTTGTAGATTTAGCGCGCTCAGACATTTGGCCCCCACGGCATGGTTTCCTGGCTTCTATGGCTGGAGAGCAGTCCAAACTCTCCCTGTCATCTTGATTCTGGTCACATGCATCAGCTGACAGCATGGGCTCTCTGTACGCCGTATGTACAGACTATATACAAATGAGAATGTCCAATATAGCTTCATTCTAGCTGCCTGCAGAAGACAAGCTCATTCACATCCATGAAAAGTGCAAGGATTACTTGGCATTTTCCACTCATCCCCCAGGCAACCATTTTTGTCTCTCTTTAGCATCTCCTTCCCCCACCCACCAGCCTCCCCGCCACCCATGCGGCCAACTAGACATTTGTCTCATTGTGTCCAGGTCTCCACTTTCTCTCCAAGGCTCTTCCACCAAAGTTTCAATCTTTGCAGTAAAACAATAAATACTGTACACACCGTATTTCAGTAGGGCAGTCCTCAGGCCTCAGCCAGGACTCAGTGATATTGAAAGACATTTAGGGATTGGTTGTGTGCGGTTCTTACTCATTGACTCTATCACCCCAGCTGGCCACTAACTGCAGGTCACAGCTGACATCCCTTCTTCAACCTGGAGCTCCCCGGCCTAACCCTTTTTTTATTCCTGCTCCTATCTCACAATGAACAAGGGCGCCCAATGGTTTTGCTGTTGAGTTCCCAACAGCCTCTGCTTTGTGCCATGGCTGCTTCCGATGAAGCTCTCGTGGTTGGTTTTGCTCGATGACTGCCATGGGCCGTCAGGACATCACCATGTCCCAGCGCTGACTCATGGCTGTGCTCTCACAAGGGTTGATGACGAGCTCTCTGGTGCTCTCGTTGGTGTCCCCCATCATTTCAGTGTCCAGGCAGAAGCGTGAGGCCATGTGCTCAATATGAGAACCAACTTTACCCCATCGCTGTGCAGGGAGACATGGGAAGAGGGATATGAGTGAGGGCTCAGGGGATGGCACTAGCAGTATCAACAGCTGTATAACAATAATCACCCTTTAGATATACTGCTGGCTCAACCCAAGCTGCAGCAAGTACCAGGAGATGGCAGAAGATATTTAAACATTGAAATCATATCCGATTCTTTTTGCCCTGGTCCTAGGAGGCGCTAAGTACCCACTGCTCCCACTGAAGTCACTGAGGACACTCCGCAATCCTTGTCAGCAGTATTCATGTTAGGTGGTAGCCTCTTTCTTGCCTCCAGGCTTCAAAAAATAATACATCAACAAAGATTTTCTCCTCTAGGTCTGTGGTTCAAACGTCATCCAGGACATTAACTCCTGAAACATGGTAGCATCTGATGGCTGGCAGGCAGCCTGTGTGCAATGAGCTGCTGGTTTCAGTTGGGTTTCTAATGGCCAATGCCCTCATGGCCAGCGGCACCAAGAGCCATGCTCACTGACACACTCAGCAGAGAGGCCAAGGATTGAATGGGCCATAGAGACTCCACTGCCGCTAGCGGCAGTATCTCCAGGACCCAGAATGCACTGGTGGGATGATGTGGGGGAAGCTTATTCGGCCATCGCCGGTGCTGTACCTGCTCTGGGGATAAACAGGACTCCAGGGCTGTCAAAGACAGCAACAGATCAATCAAAGACTCACCTGTTTGCCGTCACCTTCTTTGCAGGGTGACAGCAGCACTTGGGAGCCCGGGAAGAAGGTGTACACTGACAAGCAGAGCTGCTGCTGGCGGACCTGATAATTGTATGTGTACGTCCATTCCTGGAAGGAGAGGGAGGAGAAACTGGGACAAAAATCAAACCAATCTTTTAGCATCCTTTCACGCTGAAAGGTGGAACCAAAACAGTCTCAAGACCTAGGGAGAGCTGCTGGGAAAAGGCCCTGTGAGGAGAGGGGCTCAAAGAGAATGAGGGGTGAGGACAATGGCAGTAGAAAATATGATCCCTACTCTCTTGTAGAGGAAGAGAGACAGAAATGGTTCCCTCTCCTTTCAGTGGGATAGGATGCTTTCCCTATGGTGTGGCTGGGGTGAGGAGGAGGACATGATGTGTAGCAGATTTTGGTAGTCAAACTCCCCCTGATGCCAATGGTGCAGAAGGGAGCGCCAAAGGTTTAAAGCGGTCAGACACATTATTAACTAGTTATGGTGCACAGCCACCATGTCATTCATGCTGATCAGTATCATCTTACCACTTGCCTGTGGTTCCCCCACCCCCTCTGCTTGTTATAGACAGCTGTGGTCTCTCATTTTCTACTTATATTGTAAGCTATTTGGTGCAGGAACTGTCTCTTTGTTATGTTTGTACAGCACCTAGCACAGTGGCGACCTGTTTCATGATCGCCAGATAGATAGTAATATGATGCCTGAACCGGGTGGTGCTCCCCCTCCTATTCAGGAGGAATTCCTGTTGGCTTCAATGGGACTTACTGCTATCCACAGAGGAGAGAGTTGAGTGTGCTAGTAGTTATTGGCCCATTAATGCCCCTGCTGTTTTTATGGCAAGCTTTCTCCCAGGAACATTTCCATTTCTGGGCAGGATTCCTTCTATTCAGGTCTTGCCAATTGCTTGCCTCCACGTATATGTTAACCAGGAGTACAAGACAGGAGAGGTGGGAGGGAGGCAACAAGACAGGAGAGGTGGGAGGGAGCTGATGTTGACTTAGAGAGTAGCAGGGAGGAGCCGCAGCTGTTTATAGATCACCTAGTATGAGAGGAGCTAGACTGAGGTGGGTCAGTGGAGAAGCTTCCAGTGCTTGGAGCAGTGACTTCCAGGCTGGTACTAGAAGATGGAAAGGCTGCTTCATGAAGCCCTGCAACGCTTTATTAATGCAAAGGGAATTAATGGACAATGAATGGCCTGATTTTCAAAGGTGTTCAGCACCTGCAGCTTTCAGTGACTTTGATTTGTAAAGTTTCAGGCCACATTAGTTTGCATTATTAGAGAGAGAGAGAGAGAGAGAACACCTTCTGCCCTCAATATTGCAACACAGTATGGTCAGCAGTTCTAACCGCTTTGATATGACCATAGACAGCAACAGGCTTTTAGCTCCTGGGCATATAAATTCTGTTTGATCTCGGCGTTCAGCCACCCAAAAAGGAACATGTGCATTGTACAAAAGGCCCAAACCTACAAAGACTTTACACTTTGTCACACTTTTCTATGCTTCTTAGGACCAGCGTCCACCATCTTCTTACAGAAATCAAAGCCGGCTGCTTAAACAGGCTGCCCTCAGGCTTGTCGGGGAGAATTGCCCAGGATTTCAACACAAACAAGAAGCATGCATTTTGGAGACGTATATTACAACCAAAGGGCCTTTTGGCAGCTCTTTTTTCTTTTGTCAGAGTTCGCCTCATCCTACAGCTATTGAATTCCAAACATTCCACCGTACGTGCTGTCAGCTGCTGTGCAAGCTACCAGCCTGGGAAACTGTGTGCCAAATTAGTCCTGCATCTGTCAAGAATCAAGCCCCCGGGGCCAAATCCAACACCTGTTCTTGGCGTCTGTACCTCCCATAAACTGCTCTGAAAATTGACGTCACTCTTTTCACAATTCTTCTTTTAAACAAAGGTGGGTCCAAGCTCAAACCATGGCTCTGAACACGCCTAACTTTGGGGGAAGTTAACTTTGCACCCCCAGCTCATTGGTCTGGGCCCCCACTGATTCACAGAGTATTATCTTACTACACAAATAGCCCCACTGGCTTCAAGTGGACTAGCAGAAAAATGCAGTATTCCAGTGAGTCTCAGCTTTCTCCACATCAGGAGCTCCTTTCTATACTGCAACTCCACCTCCTTACACACCTCCCCTCTAAATGGGACCAGCCTCCCATTTAGCAATATGGAAAGGGTGACCCCCTGTGCTGAGACTCTCATCTACTACTCTTTGTAAAGCAGTAGACATGAGCCCTTTATAAGCAGGTTTATACAGCAGCATCACAATAGGGAATCCTCAACCGGTTTGAAACTGTGATGGGGGAAGGAGAGGGGCAATAAGAACCAGTTTCAAAGTCATCGTGATCCAAGCCCCCTTTCTTAAGGATTGGATTGGTAATGGGAGAACATAAGAATGCTCATACTGGATCAGACCAATGGTCCATCTAGCCCAATATCCTGTCTTCCAACAGTGGCTGGAGCCAGCTGCTTCAGAAGGAACAGAACAGGGCAACTATTGAGTGATCCATCCCCTATCAGCCAGTCCCAGATCCTGGCAGTCAGATGTTTAGGGACACCATAGCATGGGGTTGCATCCCTGACCATCTTGGCTAACAGCCATTGATGGACCTATCTTTGATGAACTTATCTAATTTGTTTTTTGATCTCAGTTATTCTTTTGGCCTTCACAACATCCTCTGAGAATGAGTCCCACAGGTTGACTGCATACTGCATACAGAAGTACTTCCTTATGTTTGTTTTAAACCTGTTACTATTAATTGCAGTAGGTGACCCCTGGTTCTTGAGTTATATGAAAGGGTAAATAACACTTCCTTATTCATTTTCTCCACACCATTCATGATTTTATAGACCTCTATCATATTACCCCGTTGTCTCTTTTCCAAGATGAACAGTCCAGGGTTTTTTAATCTCTCCTCATAAGGAAGTGGTTCCATACCCCTAATCATTTTGTTGCCCTTTTCCAATTCTAATATATCTTTTTTGAGATGGGGTTACCAGAACTGCATGCAGTATTCAAGGTGTGGGCATATTATGGATTTATATATTTTTATTATATATTCTGTCTTATTATCTATCCTTTTCCTAATGGTTCCTAACATCCTGTTAGCTTTTTTCACCACTGCTGCACTTTGAGCAGATGATTTCAGAAAATGATCCACAGTGACTCCAAAAACTCTTTCTGAAGTGGCAACAGCTAACTGAGATCCCATCATTTTGTATGTATAGTTGGGATTATGTTTTCCAATGTGCATTACTTTGCATTTATCAACACTGAATTTCATCTGCCATTTTGTTACCTAGTCACCCAGTACAGTGAAATACCTTTATATTTCTTTGAGTCAGCTTTGGATTTAACTATCTTGAGTAATTTTGTATCATTTGCAAATTTTGCCAGCTCACTGTTTACTCCTTTTCCCCCCCAGATCATTTATGAATATGTTGAATAGCAGGGGTTCCAGTACAGATCTGTGGGGGATCCCACTATCTACCTCGCTTCACTGTGAAAACTGACCATTTATTCCTATACTTTGTTTTCTATCTTTAACCAGGTACTGATCCATGAGAGGACTTTCCCTCTTATCCCACAACTGCTTATTTTGCTTTAAAGTCTTTGGGAAAGGACCTTGTCAAAGGCTTTCTGAAACTCCAAGTCCACTGTATCCAGTGGATCACCCTTCTCCACATGTTTGTGGACCCCTTCAAAGAATTCTAATAGATTGGTGAGGCGTGGTTTTTCTTTACAAACGCCATGTTGACTCTTCCCCAACATATGGTGTTCATCTATGTGTCTGATAATTCTGTTCTTTACAATAGTTTCAACCAGTTTTTCTGGTACTGAAGAGAGGTTTACCAGACCATAATTGCCGGGATTGCCTCTGGCGCTACTTTTAAAAATTGGCATTGCATTACCTATGCTTCAGTCATCTGGTATAGAGGCTGATTTGAGCTCAGAGAAGGGCATAAATGTTCAGAAGCCCCTCTGAACTATCTGAATAGCAGGTGGTAAATCTCAAGACAACTCCATGGGCATCACTTTTTAGAACTGATGATCTCCTACAGCCTGAGCTGAAGTCAACTAAAAAAAAAAATAAAATCAGACACGTTGAGAACTGCTTCTCTTGTGGCATTATGGTGTTTTCACTTTCAGCCCTAGTGATGAAAAAGTGCAAGAAAAGGAAAAATACTGAAAAAAATAAAGTGAACTGAACACTTCTGAACTTGCAAGATGCTTTGCTTTGAAATATGGGGTGTGGGCAAAGGCCTATATGGGTTCTTATTTTATCCCATCCCATCCAACGCTTGTTTGGATCATTTCAGGTAAGTACACCTACTTCCTCTTCACAATAGACCATTTTATCTTTCCCTCAGGTTCTTAACGGATCAGGTAAAGGTAGATACACAGTAGGGGTGAGTACAAGCTTCAACTCTCACATGATCTAGAGCTGGAGGTGCGCAGAGCATTCTGGGATAGCTCTGAAGAGGGGAGTCTCCATAAAGTCGACCAGATACAGTCTCCATACAGTCGACCGTAAAGGCAGTAGATTGTCCAGAAGAGGCCACTCTGCAGGCTGAGGGCCTACCATGGATGGGATGTGACAGTAGACATGAGGTGATGCAGAGACTACAGTTACAGCTTTTCAAAGACAAGCCAGCCTCTTGTTACAAGGTGGTAGAATTGTGTTTGTTGGGGTGAGGGGAATGGGGCTGGATAGAGCAGAGAGGGTCACGAGCTGGTCACAATAAATGGCAATGATGCTTTCCTCTGAAATCCCAGCCATACTAACTCCAGCTGAGGCTTGGGACTGTTTTTCAAAGCTTTAACATCATTCAAGGAGGCATCCGTCACTGCTACTCAGCATCGTTATGAATTAACGACATGATTTTAAATCGTCACCTTCGGCTTAGTGCAGGCTGGCTGACATATAAAAAGAATGCCTCTCAGCCAATCAGAGAGCAGCCATCTGGAAGCCCTAGATAATGCAGGAAGCCTAGCGAGGTTCTGCCATTGAGATCCAAGCGCGCAGCTGTGCCCTGAGGCTGGAGAAGGAACAAGGTAAGAAAGGGTTAAAGCAAATCATTCCTGGAGAAGCCTGGGATGATCTCAGTTTATTATCTTATTAATTTGGATACTTAATAACTCAGTGTAACATTATAATTAGCATTCTGTAGCCTCATCCACCTAAGGCTCTCCACGTGCCTCACTGCTATTAGTTGATCAGCTTTTCTCATGCCCCTTACAAAGAGGAAAGCTGAGGAACAGGAGGTGACATGTCTCAACTAATATCACTTAGGACACGCTGGAGCAGCGGTGAGAACTCCCAGGGTCAGCTGACTTCCAGTCACCTACTCTAACTATTACATTACACTGTCTCCCAGTGCAGTGAGCAGCGTCGTCTTTTAATTTGTTTTAAAAAGCCCATACGGCCAGAGCAGGGGCAGTGCAATAGCGTTTTTAATAAATTGCCCAGGGAAGTTCTAGAATCTCCATCACTGGAGATTTCTAAGAGCAGGTTGGACAAACATCTGTCAGGGATGGTCTAGATAATACTTAAGTCCTGCCATGTGTGCAGGGGACTGGACTAGATGACCTCTCGAGGTCCCTTCCAGATTCTATGAATCGTTTGTGTGCTACCCTCTACCAAGCCCATCTAAGGCCACACTTTTAAAGTATTAGCTTTTACTTGCAATTGCCCGGGAAGGCTGATATTAAATGCCAAGAGCTTTACTGGGGCCATTGTAGAAGATGTGTTGAACAGGCCAATGCAGTCAAGTGAGGTAAAGGAAAAACTGCTCTCAACACTTCCATTAGCTCTCCAGTCCCTATTTTGCCACATAAGCCACAGCATGTGTTTTCAGTAGGGAGATGCTGCCTTAATACTCCTCATCTGTTGTCCCTGATTCTGGACTAGGCTGCTGCCTCTCTGCTGTGACTGATTCACCATAAAGTGACAGCTAAGTTGGCCTAACTGTTCCCAGTCAATATACCTGGTGTAGGGCACTTCCCTGGGAAGTGTGTGACTCAGTGGCCCTGCATTGCCCCTGTCATATTATCCAGTGTAGGGGAATGCCAGGGAAGAAGCAAGAGTGAGAGAGGGCATGCTGGGAAAGGGCGGAGCTATGAGCAGAGTGTTCTGCTCTCACCTATTCATTCAAAATTGCAATAAGTTAGAGCACCCCTTGGGGCAAACACTGAGGTCTTAAAGTCATCTTTGCTCCCCCCGCTTGCACCCTGAGAGGCACAGCTCAGAGTTGGGGCCACTGCATTTAGCAGGATTACAGTAGGATCCTGGAGACCTGGATTCAGTGGTCCAAGAAGGTCCTAAGTACGAGGGAGTCTCTGAGGGTATGTCTTCACTATCGGCCGGTCTATCCAGGAGAGGTCAAAGGGGAAAATCAAAAAGTCTAATCAGGCGAGGTTGGATTGAGCAAGGAGGCAGAGTTCATTGAGGCTTGGGGGAGGAGATCACAGAGCTCATTAAAGGAGGGACAGAGGGAGGAAGAGAGCCTCAGAAGCAGAGAAAGGATTTAGGAGGGAGATTCTGTGAGGGGGAATGGTTCTGATGTTTTTCAGACCCTGAAAGTTTTGGTGGATCCACAGTTTTTGTAGTACTAGTCCTCCCCTCAGATGGCTAGCAGTGAACCACGAACTTTGGGACAAAGCTGCCACAACAGGTCACCATGCTGTAATTCCCTTGCATTTGGATGCAATAACGCAGCATCACAGTGATCTGTCGGAGAGTGGCAGCTTCTCTCTCCTAACGCATAGTCATCTTGCTGCTGCTCTGACTTGCTCAAGTGTAGCGAGGCCTAAGAGGCTTCTGATTTTTGTTCTCAAGCATGTCAGGCTGCCGGGAACTGCTAATGATTAATGAGGTTTATTAGATGAATCCCAGAGTCAGAAATCTATTCCAAAAAGGTTCCTGCACAGCCTAATATCAACTGATGCTCCATTACAATAGAAAACAAATGCACAAGCCAACCAGTGACATCTTCATTAGATGATCCAGGGCAAAACTAAGATCAATTATTTACTCCCTAATGCATTTTGCTGGTGAAGAGCTAAATCAATCAATTCCTTTAGTAAATGAGACACAAGATGGAAAAATACCAAGCTTCTGGCCGGGAGCACTGTAGAGACAGCACACACAGCCCTGGGAAATCAGCATCTAGTCCTGCTCCACAGAACTCCCTCCACACAGCTGACTTAAGGTCTGGCATCCTTCGACTCATCAGGGAGTGATGCCACACCTTCCTCACCAGACAGGAGAATGCCACAGTGCAGGGAGGGAGGGATGGGACCCAGGAGGGAGGCGGCCTGGACTCTCCTGGCTCTGCCACTGATTCACTGTGACAAATCAACACATGGCTATCATTGTCAAAGGGGCTTAATTATCACGTGACAAATTTGTGCCTCAGTTTCTCCACCTCTAAAATAGGCATTATATGACACTACATCAGAAGAGTGTTGTGTGAATTAAGGCTAGATCCTCAAAGGTGTAAATCTGCCTAGCTCCTAGATCCACTGAAGTCAATGGAGCTTCTTTATTTTACACCAGCTGAGGACCTGGCTCTTAATTCATTCATGTTTGCAAAGGCCTTTGAGAGCATTGTATGGAAGAAGCCATGGAAGTGCAAATAAGTAACCAATATACTACTAATAATACTCATGGGGAAAGGTCTTGGACTGACAGGATCCTTTCAATGTATTTGGTGCACATTGAGAAACACACCCTTGTTTTGGATAAACCCATGTTCCAAATAATCAAACTTTGATTAAACAAGATTGGACTCAACTATGCTAGGATATAATTGACAGGAACTGCACTGTTTTCTACAGCCATGAATGCACATAAGCAGGGTTTGGAATTACTGCCTATCCTATATTTTGTGATCTGTTAATGGAAGTACCCAACGGCAATGCACACATTTAGGCTTTGCCTACACTAGCACTTTGGTCGGTCAGAGTGCGAAAAACACACCCTTGACCGACATAAGTTTCTCCTACAAAAGTGCTAGTGTGGACTCCTGCCAACACAGCTAACGCTGCTCATTGGGGTGCTTTAATTATGCTGGCAGGAGAGCTCTCCCCTACTGGCAAAGAGTGGCTACATGGGAGATCTTGTAGCAACCCAGTTGTAACAGTACAGACAGCACCACTGTCAGGATCTGTAGTGTACAAATAGCCTTAAAGGACAGAGTACGGTAATTTCCAACATTTTTGTGATAATCTAAACTATAAAGGACACTATCAACTTCACAAATCATATTTTTGTCTCTACCTACTTTAGTTACAAGTAACACCTAAGATCACTACAACTGCCAGAGATTGGAAATCAGTTTTTTTCTATTTTTGTCTGTTTCCTTTGTGCATTTGTTACTATTTTGTGTATCAACAGCTTCACTGTTTTCTGCAATTAGTCCTAGAGAGAGACAAAAAAATGGAATTTTCATCCCATGGGAAAATTTGATATTTTGAAACTATTTTTCACCTTGAATCAGAGTGGGAAGTCGAAATGTCAGAAAATGTTGTGGAACAAAAAAAATCTGAAAAGTATCTAATAGGAAATGTTAAAACATAACTGTTGCTTCCTTTTGATCAAAAATGTTAATTTGATATGTTGAAGTCATCATTTTTCATTCAAAATATCATGACATTGCAAATGGTGTTTCATTTTGAAATGTTGGCTTAAAGCAACATTTTTCATTCTGATTTTCCCAACTGGAAAAAATTTGAAAATGGCATCAAAATGCATTGAAAATTCCAGGTTTGACTAGACCGCATTTTCTGAGAAAATTTTTTATGCAACATGTTTCAGCCAGCTCTAGTTAAGCCTTTCCCCTCCTGTTTGTGTGGAACTTCTACACAGCAGCAGACAAAAGAAAAATATTTTTAAAACCATGATATTATGACTGTTAGACTATAAAACCTGTCACAGAAATTCTGGGGTAACACCTGGAATCTAACTTGCCATTGTCTATTTAACAATACAGAAAAGTAGGCTTTTTGCATGTATTAGAGATGTAGAATGGTAGGTAAAATGCATATAGATCATAGAATCATAAGGTTGGAAGGGACCTCAGGAGATCATCTAGTCCAACCCCCTGCTCAAAGCAGGACTAATCCCCAGACACATTTTTACCCTGGTTCCCTAAATGGCCTCCTCAAAGGTTGAACTCACAACCCTGGGTTTAGCAGGCCAATGCTCAACCCACCTATACAATGGCAGGTCTCATTTGCACATGCAAATTAGGTAATTCTGCAGCAATATAGCCACTTTTGGTCACTTATGTGACCAATTACCCACTGTGCATATGTAACCCCCACACACTTAGGCTATGTCTACACTACAAGCTAGAGGTGTGATTTCCCTGCTCATGTACACATACTCGCATTAGCTACCATAAATCACAGTGTAGCAATGGTAGCATGGGTACTTGCAGGTTAGCTGTGCCTCCACTGCTGCTACCTGTGCTACTGCAGTTACACTTCTACTTATGCTTGTGCTAGCATGAGTATGTGTACACAAGCAGGGGAATCCCACTGTGCGGGCTGGTGTGTTGATGCAACACTGCCTCCTTTGGCCATGTAGAGTGTTGCACCAGAGTTCACTCAGTCTGGCATATGTGGTTTTCTCTTTATCCATGCTGGAGTCAGCTGGTCCTGGTATCCAGGTCATCTGGATACTCCCTCAGTTCTTAAGTCTCTCAGAGGTTAGCAGGGGAACCCAGGACTGCCCACTCCATGGGATTGCAGCTCAGCACCATTAAGCCAAACAGGAAGAACTGGGCCTCTACAACTCTCTCTGCTGCACCTGAGCTCCTTCCTACCTCCTCCGGTTTCCATAGACTTTTCAGCCTGTTGGTCAAGTTGTCCTTTCTCAGGATGTGGACTCTGCAAGGCAGGAGTTTCCTTCTCCAGTCTGCTTGCCTCTCTGGCAGCAGCCCTGCCCCAATGCCTCCCAGCTCTTTTATTCTCACAGCTGCTGTGAGGCAGCCAATCACCCTTGGCCAGCAGTACTTGCCTTAACCCCTTGGCTGCAGGGCCAGCATGCCGTATATACTCCCCCTGACACACCCCTAGCTCACAATGTGAGCATAGCCTTAGTGACAGCTGCACATATACAATTATTGCATTTGTGTGCACAAAGTAAGTGTACAGTTGCATACTATCTATTTGTACAGCTCCCATAGAATATCAGGGTAGGAAGGGACCTCAGGAGATCATCTAGTCCAACCCCCTGCTCAAAGCAGGACCAATCGCCAGGCAGATTTTTGCCCCAGATCCCTAAACGGCCCCCTTAAGGATTGAACTCACAACCCTGGGTTTAGCAGGCCAATGCTCAAATCACCAAGCTATCCCTCCTTATCACTGTAGTATCTGAGCACCTCATAGACCTTAATGAACTTGTTTTCATAGCACCTCTGTGGAGTAGGGAAGCGTATTATCCCTGTTTAACGGGGTGGGAGGGGGAACTGAGCCTCAGAGAGATTAAATGACTTTCCCAAGGTCACACAGGAAGACTGTGGCACAGACAGGATTTAAACCCAGATCTTCTGAGTCCAAAGACCTCGGCAGAAGACTACCCTTCTCATTCTAATGTATCTGAGAATCTGGAGCAGAGAACACATGCTGACTGATATTGCATATTTCTGCTCTCAGTGAGAATTTGAAAAATAAATGAGGTCATGCTCATTAAGCCCTTGCTAGTTTAATGGGCAATTTAATATTGAATGAATGCAGACTATGAAGTTATAAATATCATTGCAATTCAGTACATTTTGAAATAGAAAAAGGAGTAAATAGGTCGGAAAGATGAGGGGAAATTATAGTTCTCATTTTCTTCCTCTGATCTCTACATTTGAATTGCATGTGAAAAGCAGAGAGGTCTGAGTGAGCTGAGCTGCCAATGAAGAGTGCTGAGTGCAGCTCAGGAAAGGGGGGTGAGGCCAAAGGTGGTCTTAGGTCATCTTTGCATTCACTTGACTCTGGGGCTGTCTGGTTGCAGAGATAGTCGCCTGGTGGCTGCTGCAATTGATGGGGGCTGCCTATGGCCCCACGTGATTTTGATTGATTGATTGGCAACTGGGGATGATCAGGAGTCCCTCACCACACCTCCACCTCCTTTTCCCAACCACTGGGAAGGGAAGTGGTAGCAGCTCGGTGCCACTCAGAGATTGCCCTGCAGGGGGCAATCTTCCAACGGACGACTATGCTGGCAAAGCTGCCCCCATAAACTGGAGGCTCAGGGTCCTTGACAGATCAGCTTTAATACCCCACGTGAACTCCAATGTGTAGCTCAGCTTTTCTTTCATCTGTATTAGAAGGGCAGGCTTAAAACAGTTACCTGTGCTACTGCTGCCACACCTTTGCTGCTGATGCAGGGATTTAAGCTCAGGACAGGGAACTCCTGATCTTCAGACTTCTGGGACTCCAGACATCTCTGTCTCTGCCGGATCATTCCAGATTTATACAATGATTCCTCGGGAATCCTGAGGAAATAACCCAAGATGATGTTACAGTACCTGCTGTAGACATGCCCAGCATTCAGAGAAAGATGGGGCTGTTCACCTAGTTGGATGGATTCGTTTCTGAAACGAAGAACTGCAACGCCAATCACAGCGATGAGTTGCTATGCGTATTACAGAGGATGAATATTTACGTTGCAGAACAGGTATCTCATGACGGACTGAGAGCCTTCCTATGTGGCATCACTACAGGAGATAAACTAAGAGCATGGCATATGGCAAATACAGCAGACAGAAAAAAAACTGGGTGCTCGTTAAAGGTCTGTCTTTGACTCACAAGTGTGAGGGAACCTCATATTCATCTGCCCACTAGTCTTTCTCTTTCAGTGCAATGCCTCTTTGTATGAAGAAAGCTCTATGCAGTCAGAGCTCATCTACACGTGATGTGCTACAGCAGCGTAGCTGCACCACTTTAGCACTTCAGTGTAGACACTACCTAGGCTGATGGGAGGGGTTCTCTCATTGGCGTAGGTAATCCACCATCCTGAGCGGTGGATGCTAGATCAACAGAAGAATTCTTCCATCAACCTAGTGCATTCTACACCAGGGATTAGGTCAGTTTATCTATGTCACTCCGGGCTGTAGAGTTTTCACAACCCTGAGCAACATAGCTGGATCGACCAAACTTTTTAGTGTAGACCAGGCCTAACTCTCAGTCTTTTTCTCTCTCTGACTCCACATTCAATCATTCCTAGTGGGTCCCTGGATGCATCTCCAGAATCCTTTGCACTGTTTCCCAAGATGGCGAATGGTAGCCACTGAGGGAATTGCTGCAATGGCTTCTGGGGCACGTCTGTGGGGGAGCCAGTTGAAAGACGCTAAGAAAACACACTTCAGCAGAAAACCTGAGACATTGAGTGAGATGAGCTCTAGCTCAGCAACCCTCAGGCATCTGCTGTTGCCTACAGGCAGAGAACAACGTCCTTAAAAAGATTCTCAGTGATGATTTCTGAGTTCTCCCCTCTCCCACAGAACCTGAAAGCACTGGTGAAAATGGAGATCCAGGATGTATCGGTCACATACCAATCAGCTGGCACTAAATCTTTATGAAGAACAATATAACAATTGGCCAATACCTAAGTTCTGGATAAACATTTTCCAGGTACCACTTGAAGGTCTGGCATTTCAAGCTCTTCCTCAGTTCCAGTCTGCTCTGGATGCTGTGGGGGAAAAACATGACGTAGTTATCATTGCAGTGAACACACAGATGTTACAGATGGAGGCAAATCTGAGTCACGAAGATCAGATCCAAGTCACAAGGGAGGAAGAAAAGGTTTGTATATATACCAAGCCAATAACATGCAGGACTGGGAGGCAAGAGACTTGGCTTCTGTTCCATACTCCGCCACTAATATGCTGCATAAATAAATATATGGAGATATACCTATCTCATAGAACTGGAAAAGACCCTGAAAGGTCATTGAGCCCAGCCTTCTGTCTTCACTAGCAGGACCACGTACTGATTTTTTGCCCCAGGATTGACCTCATAACCCTGAGTTTAGCAGGCTAATGTGCAAACCACTGAGCTAGCCCTCCCCCAGGTCATTTCACCTCTCTATACCTTGGTTTCCCTGTCTGTAATATGGGACTAATGATCCTTCTCCACCTTTGTACAGTGCTTTGAGACTGAAGGAAGAACAGGCTGATAGAAGAAGAAAATATTTAATATATGCTATTTAATGTACTAAATAAATATTAAATGTTATTAAATATTAAATTCATGAAATGAATATATAGTATATGCTAATCAAATAATAATAATAAAAATGTCCTAATTCAGCAAAACACTTCAATATGTGCTTAAATCCCTTTGAAGTCAGTGGGATTTAAGCACATGCTTAAGCATCTGTTGAAGTCGGGGAGGCAATTGGGCACAAACACATCTGAATGCTCCTCCCCCAGCCTAAAGGGTGGAGCTACTGAACCCAGGATTCAAATGAAGACAGGGGACAACTTTTTTTGCCCCATGCTCAAGTACTTTGATGAATCAAGGCCTGGTTCCAGCCCACTACCTGGGCAGGCCATGCTCCCTTTTAACCATCACGCTGAGCAAGTGTCAAGCTAGCATATGCGGGCTGTTAGTAACTATGAAGCAGTAGGAAGCATCCCACATAGTTTGCTTTCCCCTTCCCAGAATCCTCTGTCCTCTCTGCAGTCCAGTTTGCCTAGTGTATCAGAGCGTTTCCTTCCCTCCGTGCTGGTAGAAGAGAAGAGGATATGGCTGACTATAAACAGGTCAGGCTGCATAGTATTTTCATAATCTAGATTCCCTGGAAATTGAAAAGCAGGAGAGACTCTGCTCCAGTAATTCACCTTTGGACTGAGACCCTGCATCTCATTCTCAGCTTGAAAGGAGAATCTCTGTGAAAGCAGGGAGCATGTGAAACTAGGGGATTAGAATGCAAGGCTGGCTGTTATCTAAACTCAAGAATTTGCTGCCTGTCAATACAGACCTTTTTTTAATAAGGAGGATTTCTGAGTAGCCACGATTATAAGGGAAAGAATCACAAATGTCCTAGTGGAGTATAAAGCAGTAATTCAGCTTTCATAAATCCACATCTGCCAAGACGGGGTCCAGAACATGCTGATTATTTTTCTTGCCTGCTGATTTCACTTCTAAACTACAGTGTTAAAGCCAGGGCCGGCGCTACCATTTAGGCGACCTAGGCAATGGCCTAGGGCACCAGAATTTGGGGGGGGGGTGCTATTTTGCCAGGGCGGGCGGCACGCGGGTCCGGGGGACCTACCACAGTGATGCAGGCGGACGGTCTGCTGCTGTGAAGGTCCGGCGCAGCTGCTGCAGTCATGTCAGCGGCAGGTCCACTAGAGCCTTTAGACCAGCACGCTGTCTGCCGACATGACTGCGGCAGCTCCACCGGACCTGCGGGGGGTGGCGAAACGGCCGTCCGCCTAGGGCGTCAGAAACCCTGGCACCGCTCCTGGTTAAAGCCCATCTCTAGGACTAGAGCTATTTGAAGTCAAGAGCAGGATCTGGCTGGGGAGGAGGGGGAATTCCCCAGCAAGAATTCAGTCCTCTCCTTCGCATGACCTAACAGCTTCTAAACAGGGCTGTCAAGCGATTAAAAAAAATGAATCGCGCACTGTTAAACAAAATAGAATGCCATTTATTTAAATATTTTTTGATGTTTTCTACATTTTCAAAATATATTGATTACAATTACAACACAGAATACAAAGTGTACAGTGCTCAATTTATAATTATTTTTATTACAAATATTTGCTCTGTAAAAAACAAAAGAAATAGTATTTTTCAATTCACCTAATACAAGTCCTGCAGTGCAGTCTCTTTATCACAAAAGTTGAACTTACAAATGTAGAATTACGTCCAAAATCTGCATTCAAAAACAAAACAATGTAAAACTTTAGAGCCTACAAGTCCAATCAGTCCTACTTCTTGTTCAGCCAATTGCGCAAATAAGTTTGCTTATGTTTGCAGGAGATAATGCTGCCCCCTCTTCTTCTTTACAACATCACCTGAAAGTGAGAAAAGGCATTTGCATTGCACTGTTGTAACTGGCGTCACAAGATATTTATGTGCCAGATGCACAAGAGATTCATATGTCCCTTCATGCTTCAACCACCATTCCAGAGGACATGCACCTATGGTGATGATAGGCTGTGCTTGATAATGATCCAAAGCAGTGCGGAGTGATGCATGTGCATTTTCATCATCTGAGTCAGATGCCACCTGCAGAAGGTAGATTTTCTTTTTGGTGGTTCAGGTTCTGTAGTTTCCGCATCAGAGTGTTGCTCTTTTAAGAATTTTGAAAGCATGCTCCATACCCCATCCCGATCAGATTTTGGAAGGCACTTCAGATTCTTAAACCTTGGTACCAGTGCTGTATCTTCCTTTAGAAATCTCACATGTACATTCTTTGCGTTTTGTTAAATCTGCAGTGAAAATGTTCCTAAAACGAACATGTACTGGGTCATCATCTGAGACCGCTATAACATGAAATATATGGCAGAAGGTGGATAAAACAGAGTAGGAGATGTAAAATTTTCCCCAAGAAGATCAGACACTAAATAATTAACACATTTTTTTAACAAGCATCATCAGCATGGAAGCATGTCCTTTGGAATGGTGGCCGAAGCATGAAAGAGCATGTGAATGTTTAGCATATCTGGCACATAAATACCTTGCAATGCTGGCTACAAAAGTGCCATGCGAATGCCTGTTCTCATTTTCAGGTGACTTTGTAAATAAGAAGTGGGCAGCATTATCTCCTGTAAATACAAACAAACTTTCTCTCTTAGCGATTGGCTGAAAAAGAAGTAGGACTGAGGGGACTTGTAGGCTGTAAAGTTTTACATTGTTTTGTTTTTGAGTGCAGTATTGCAACAAAAAAAATCTACATTTATAAGTTGCACTTTCACGATAAAGAGATTGTACCACAGTACTTGTATGAGGTGAACTGAAAAATCCTATTTCTTATTTTTATCATTTTACATTTGTGACAGGTTCAGGCCAGATGGCTACAAGAGAGTGGTCAAAGGTAGATACATTAGTTCCAGGTTAAGCAGGTCCCTTTTCCCTGGGTAAGATAACAGGGACTATTCCAGAACACTCAGGAACTTTCTAGAACTAATTAAGGCAGGCAGGCTAATTAGGACACCTGTAGCCAGTTGGGAAGCTGCTAGAATTAATTAAGGCTAATCAGGACACCTAGTTTAAAAAGGCTCTCACTCAAGTTAGTGGGTGTGTGTGTAAGGAGCTGGGAGTGAGAGGATGTGCTGCTGGAGGACTGAGGAGTACAAGTGTTAACAGACATCAGGAGGAAGGTCCTGTGGTGAGGACAAAGAAGGTGCTGGGAGGAGGCTATGGGGAAGTAGCCCAGGGAATTGTAGCTGTCATGCAGCTGTTCCAGAAGGCACTCTAGACAGCTGCGATCCACAGGGCCCTGGGTTGGAACCTGAGGTAGAGGGTGGGCCTGGGTTCCCCCAAAACCTCTCAACTCCTGATCCAACACAGGAGATTCCACCAGAGGGGAAGGTCTCTGGGCTGTTCCTCAACCCACATGGTGGATCAGCAGAAAGTGATGGGATTGTTCTTACTCTTTTTTCCCCATACTTGCCAGTGATGAGGTTATCTGAGTGAACAGCAGATTTGAGCCACAAAAGTGGCCAAACTGACAGCTACTGTGAATCTCTGAATCTAGCAAAATCCGCCAATAAGCACAGGACCCACCAAGGTAGAGGAGGAACTTTATCACACAGTGCAAATATTTGTAATAAAAAATAATATAAAGTGAGTACTGTATACTTTGTATTCTGTGTTGTAATTGTAATCAATATATTCAAAAAAATTGATAAATTTAAATTGGTATTCTACTGTTTAACAGTGTGATTAAAACTGTAATCGTGATTAATTTTTTTATTGCTGTTTTTTATTTTAGTTAACTGCAATTAATTGACAGCTTCTAAACAAACTGGTTATACGCTTGCAAGCTGGGACTGTATCACCTTACATGTAGCATCTGCCTATTATTAGCACTTAATTATCTGTTACCACAGAAACTACATGGTGACATCTCCACAGCGGCATGCAATGCCCCTGAATCATCATCTTGAACTTTTCATTGCATCAGGCTCACTGCGCAGACCTCTTTGCGCTTCCACTGGCCACCAGAACCACCACTTACTCTCCGTAAGGTCTCCCTTGTGCTGCAGGCCGGGCAGCGTAGTAGTATTGTTTGTACTCATCCATCCATACTTCGGCTGTGCGCTTGGTATTTCTAAAGGAGCAACAAAGGGCTGAGGTGAAAACCTATGAAGCATATAAAGGGACTTCCAGCATTCTATCAAGGGAGCTCCTAATGCTCTGACTATACCTCACTCGCTACCCCATCACCAACATATTTGGGGTGGCTACTTTGGCTTCACCCAGGCCACACTTGCCTTAATTCCTGGTTACCACAGAGATTCCACTTATTTCCTGTTCCTGCAAGTGCTATACACAATCTTAGGCGACAGCTTAGAGGGGGAGTTCCTCATCTTGGCTGGTGTAACAAGATCACTGCATGCTTTGTGCTTGTTGTGCCTGGAAGCACAGCTAGTTCTCCTCACAGTAACATCCCAGACAGGCCTGCTTGGGGCTTGGTCTCACAGCTGGTGGGGGTCTCTAAAAGGCTATATGCAATTCGGCTGTTTTGGTTTTTGGGGTTTTAGTCAAATATTTCTTTAATTTCAGGCCATGTGCATTTGCACTGTTTGCCTCCTTGAGTTTCATTTGAATAAACTCAAAGTGAAACTCAGTAGAAACTATTGACACCTCTGGCCTCAATGTGAGATGGAAAATGGCTCAGGTGTTCTCCATGTCAGCTCAGAGGTGTGCAGAAGGCTTGCAGACTTTCAGAAATCTTGTGATGACCCCGAGCGGAGTTTAGAGCCAATAACAAACTCCTGAACCAGGTGAGTTTGATGCAGCTTCAGATTTCCTTGCAAATATTTCTTGCTGCTCTATGTCTATTCTCTCACTTCTCTGTGTTTCAGGAATACTCTCTCTGCAAGTGATGGCCCCAGGATTTAATGGTCCAGACTATCACTGTAAAAACCATCAGATTGTAAATTTCTCAGGGCAGGGACTGACTTTAGATTTATGTCCTGTTTAGCACTAAAATCACTCCCGGCAATTAGCAAGCAACAATTATCATGTGAATTGTGTATGATTCTGGAACCTGAGCAGTCTTTCACTGATGCTGGTGCAGAAAGGAGTGGCAAAGAGGCTGCATGGAAGGAATTAATCCCTAGAAAAAACCTAGAGACATGGACTTTTTCTTGGAAATATCTTTGTACTGGGCTTCTTTTGGGAGCCCTGAAGGAGGGCAGCCGTATTGGGTTACCAGAACGTACACTCCAACCAAATTCACATCTTGGCATACTAGAGGTTAGGGCTACAAGGCTCATCAGGACCCAGCTCTCAATGCCTTGCTATCGCCCACACACATGATTCTCTAGAATCCCCCAATTTTCCAATCCTCTTTTGAATGGTTCTGTTGACAATACCTCAGCTACCTCTCACAGTGGCCATTCCATTTGCTTAATTGCTCTTCTTGTTGGAGACGGACCTACATCACAATGTTCCAACCCAGATCTAAACTCCCCCATGCTCAAGGGCATTCTGATCAGAGTTTGGTTTGGCCTATAATAGAGACGGGGCCAATGACAAAGCTGGAATCTGGATTTGGAGCTAAAGCTTCCCAAAATTCATGAGCTTCCCAAAATTCATTAGGTTGGGCTCCTCTCTTCTTACATTCATTAAAGCTTCTCTTCTTTATTACGAACATTAGAGCCAGAACCTGTTTAAGTTCACCCCGTTCGTCCCCAACAGGGACCAGTGCAGATTTGTTCCCTATAGCACCTTATCAAATACTTTATCTATTCCAGGTTTAAATGGCCCCAGTGATGGGGCTTTTGCCACTTCCTGTCCTTCAGCTTAAGGTCCAGACTTCTTGTCATTATTGAAGGCAAGGCCATTCCATCCATGATCAGCCTCAAAACTTGTCTCCTTCCTCCTTTATATTTACTAAACATCTGTATACACCACTCCTTCACTGCTCCCTTTTTGAAGCTAGGTGATGTATTCATTTCTGGGCACCTATTTGTGAAGGCCCTTTCCTCACCCCACCTTGCTGCATGCCAGAAAATCATACCTAATATGCTATAACTGAGAATGGAAATGAACATATAATTGATTTGTAGGTTTTACCCTCTTCCAATGCCATTAGTCCATGATAAGCCTGAGTAAGACGTATAGTGGACATGTAAGCGGTGACCATGAAGCAGGCAACTGGGTATTCACATTTGTTGTTAGTTATTCTTATAACATCAAGAAATATACACAAAAAAGGGACTCACAAACACACAGCTTATCTGGAAAACTAACTGGTGATAAGCACAACGCTTACCATCTGCAGACAATGTTTTCCTTATTAACATATCAATGGACGGTCCTCAGCTTCAAAACTTGAAAGGGGAAAAAGCCCTTTTTGACTCCTTTGGCTCTTCTGCACTTTCTCCTTGGCTAACTATTTCCAACACCTTCCCAGATGGGTGAATGGTGCCTTCACAGGGTAATAACTTGGCCACCTTAGCTGCGCCATGGAGTGCTTAGCTTTGCCCACATCAGTGTGTGCTTGAAAGGTTTACAAGAACTGGGGTCTATTGGCCTCTAATCAGGCATCCCAAGTCCTGATCTGTCACCCAGCATCCTATATCTTAAGCAGCCAACCACAGTGGAGCCAGTCGCTTCCAGCTGTCAGAATTCCAAGTATTCCCAAAGGTCTGCTCTGGAGGCAGCCTCAATGGAGGGAGGAGAGGGGGTCACACTGTTTGCACCGTATCTCAATCTGACACACTGCTCTGGCTTGGTCTCCATTATCGCGATGTTCTTGCATGCATTTGGCCCAGATTTTCTGGTCTGGAGGAGCTGTCCTGAGCCCCAGGCCAGGATCAGTGGGGACAAGGTAGCACTACAACACTTCTATGTTCCCCTGATTTCAGAACCACTAGGTGGCATACTGGAATCAGCTACGGGAAGGGGAATTCCCCACCATACCCCTCATGCTAAGGGACAGGAAAGGTGGCACAGGAACCACTACGGTGAAGGAATCCCCTGCACTGGGGAAATCCTGAGGGATGCAAATGCACTGAGTTTATGTCTGCTTTGGGCTGGGAGACTGCTGAAATGTTGACATGTCTAATCTTCCCTCCTTCATCCATTACTGATGTGAGCTGTGCTCTCCCAGTAACACCCAATTCTTTTTCACATCATTCAGCAGTACATGAAGAAGGCCAGAGCGCAATACCTACTTTATATAGGTGTTGGCATTTCCCTCTGGAAAGACATAGGGGTGTTTCTTCCGGAACACATGTCCAACCCGGCTGCAGGGGATAATTTCCAGGCTCCCTCCGCACATCCACACACGGAAGGAGATTTCTGCAAGAGAATCAGCTTCAACCGTTTATCTCTGGACTCCCAGAGCAGGGTAGATCCTGGTTTTCTCTCTCACTTCACCCTCTGCCACACCAAATGCAGATAAATCCATTATTGGAGGGGCTTTTCTAGGCTCCTAGCTTTCTTAAAAGTGCATTTCAAAGCTACGTACTCTCTGTTTGAAGTTAGCCCACTTGAAACAAGCCTATAGCACAGCGGGAAGAGCTAGACTGTAAGACATGCAGCCATGACCAGCACTAGGGGTTTTAGCGTCCTAGGCGCACGGCAATTTCACAGCCCCGCACCCTGGTCCCGCGGCTCCGGTGGAGCTGCCGGAGTGGTGCAGTGGTGCCTGTGGGAGGTCCACCGGAGCCGCGGGAGCAGCCGACCATCCGCAGGCACAACTGCGGCAGCTCCACCGGAGCAGCCTGCCGCCCCCTCTGGCAAAATGCCGCCCACCAATAATCCTGGCGCCCTAGGCATTGCCTAGGCCACCTAAATGGAAGCGCCGGCCCTGCATGCAGCACAGCTTACATCACAGAAGCATCTTGTTGTTTGTTCCTCTTGTAATTACTTCAGCACTGCAGCACTGCATAATTCAGAGCCATGACCCTTCACAGGGGCTCACCAAAAAAGGGTATGAATTCAGTTTATTAATGATTGTAACATGCATTTAGAAGGCCTACATTTTTATGAATCAGGGCCTGATCCTGGAAAACACTGAGCTGATCATGAAAGGTCCTGAGCACCCTTCAGCTCCCACAGGAATCAATTGGAGATGAGGTGTTCGACACATCCGAGGAAATGCTCAGCATCTTGTACGATGGGGCCCTTGGTGCCTGTGCTGCATGCACACATACAACAAGAACAGGAGTATTTGTGGCACCTTAGAGACTAACAAATGTAGCCCACGAAAGCTTATGCTCAAATAAATTTGTTAGTCTCTAACGTTCCAGGGTGGTTGAGAGGTTCACCTCTTCCACACCCCCGTCCTTTTTCCCGTCATAGTAGACGCCATCAGGCCACTCAGCGTCATCTCCTCCCTGGACTGTAAACTGACAAACCTGTAAGTCTCTGGAATAAAATGGCTTGAGAGAATTAACATGGTACACTTTGGGTTTTAGTGAGGAATTGGGAAATGCTATGAGGTAGTTAACAGCTCCCAGGCGCTCTTGGAC
>NC_133771.1:163144777-163214604 GCF_003597395.2 Chelonoidis abingdonii
TGTACTTACAATTTGGAAACAGAAGATTAGAAGATAGAAAGAACCTTCTCATAGCTGAGAGACAGACAAAAGACTCAGACCCCAAAAATTCCCTCCCTGACTTTGAAAAATCCAGTTTCCTGATTGGTCCTCTGGTCAGGTGTTTGGTTCCCTTTGTTAACCCTTTACAGGTAAAAGAAACATGAACCCTTAGCTATCTATTTATGACACTCTAAGGTGCCACACATACTCCTGTTCTTTTTGCGGATACAGACTAACACGGCTGTTACTCTGAAACATACAACAAGGTCATTCAAACACACATTTGCCCACGCAGCTCCATGCAGGATCAGAGTGGAAAACGGAGCTGCTGGTGTCAGGAAATTTAGTCCAAATTGCCGACAGCTAGTTTCTGACCATCTAGGTGGGCCTTTTTGGAAGCATTTATATCCCCAGTGGATCAAGGATTCAATACTGGAGTACCTGGGTGAAATTCTTTGGCTGTGTTATGCAGGAAGTGAGACTAGATGATCTTATGATCCCTTCTGGACTTAAAATCTATAAATCTGAAATCTCATTGCCAGATCATCACCTTTAGACAGAATAGGGATTCGCACATCCCTTGGGAAACAGCGAGAAAATAAGAAGAAACCAGTTTCACAGTTTCTTGTATTCTGGGTGATGATGGTAATTTTTGAAATTGTAGTGCAATATTTAGCACTCATCAGGCTTTACAAATATTGACCCGCTCCTCTCCTGGAAGACAGGAAAGTACTGTTTCCCCCATTTTACTGCAGAATCACAGAAATTGGGCATGAAAGACGCCCATTAGATCATCCAGCAGGGTCGGCTCCAGGGGTTTTACCGCCCCAAGCCGCCAAAAAAAAAAAAAAGCCGTGAGATCACAATCTGCTGCAATTCAGCAGAAGGTCCTTCACTCGGAACAGGAGTGAGGGACCCTCCGCCGAATTGCCGCCGAATAGCTGGACGTGCCACCCATCTCCGAAGTGGCCGCCCCAATCACCTGCTTGCTAAGCTGGTGCCTGGAGCCAGCCCTGTCATCCAGTCTATTGCCCTGTCTATGCAGGATTGTTCCTCACACTCCATTTTGCAGTGTTAGCACAATCGTTCTGCTCAGTGGCTACTTCAATACTAATAACAACAGGGCAGATTTTTTAAGGCACAGGTGGTGATTACATGCCTAACTCCCATAGAGTCAGTGGGAGTTCAGCACCTATCTGCCATTTGTACCTTTGAAAATGCCCTCCAAATGGCCTGGTTTAAAAAGTCCTAAGAGGTGGCTCTTCCACCTTTTCGCTCAGGAGATTATTCCTCAGCTTAATCCATCTCACTGTCAGGAGGTTTGACCTGACATTCAGCTTTCTTAATTCCACCCCATTACTCTCAGTTAAACCTCATGCATCATTCTAATGGTTCTTCGCTCTCCCTGTGAACACCCTGCAAGTATACTTGGAGTGTTATGTGCCCACCTTCGTAGTGGAGTGATAAAGCTCTCAAAACAATCTTTGGCTCTTAACATTTTCCCTGATAATTTCTGCTGCTCTCCTCAGAACACTCAGTTCATTAATATCAGTTCGTTCGTGAAGCACTGGAATGGGTTACCTAGGGAGGTGGTGGAATCTCCTTCTGTCATGGTATAAAACCCCACTCTGAACCTTAGAGTCCAAAAGATGGGGTACCAGCATGAATCCCCCTAAGCTCAATTACCAGCTTAGATCTTGTAGGCTGCACCAAACCTGAGACTTGGAGTGCCTGGTACACTCTGGTCCCCCCAAAAAACCTTCCTGGGGACCTCAATACCCAAACCCCTTGGTTCATCACAACAAAGGGAAAATAAAACATTCGCCCCTCCTCCTTTCATTCCTCCTAGACTCCTCCCCTCCTGGGTACACTAGGAGATAACTGGTGATTCACTCCTTGAATCTTAAAACAAGAGAATGTACCTATCCCCTCCTCCTCTTTTCCCTCTCACCAAGCAATATAGATTCAAGCTCCGTGAATCTAAAACAAAGGGGAAATTCACCTTTCCCCCTCCTCCTCTCCTCCCTTCTTCCCACAATTTCTGGTGAGTAACAGACTCGTTCCTTTGAGCCTTAAACGAAGGGGAAAATCAAAGATCAAGTTTTAAAAAGAAAAAGCCTTTTATATAAAAGAATAAGATAAAAAATATCTCTGTAATCAAGATGGATATTACAGGGTCTTTCAGTTATAGACAGCACAAAAGAAGAATAAGCCTCCCCCCAGCAAAGATACAAATTAAAATCTTTCCAGCAAAATACACATTTGCAAATAAAGAAAACCAATCAAAAAGACTAAAACCGCCTTCTTACTTTGACTACTAAATTTGAACAGAAGAATTAGAAGCCTGTTAGGTTACGTGTGTCATCTCAGCAACCAAGAGAAAGCAACAAAAAAGAACACACCACAAAAAGACTTCCCTCCACCGGATTTTTAAACTATCTTGTCTCCTGATTGGTCCTCTGGTCAGGTGTTCCAGGTTCACTGTTTGTTAACCCCTTACAGGTAAAAGAGACATTAACCCTTAAATATCTGTTTATGACACTTTCCTTAGAGGTTTTTAAGGCCCGGCTTGACAAAGCCCTGGCTGGGATGATTTAGTTGGGGATTGGTCCTGCTTTGAATGGGTGCTTGGATTAGATGACCTCCTGAGGTCCCTTCCAACCCTGATATTCTATGATCTGATAGGGGAAACTGAGGCACAGAGGGTAGGTGACTTCTCCAAGGCCACATAGAAAGTCAGTGACAGAGCCAGCACCAGATCTCGAGATGTCCCTGGGTCTCAGACCATTATACGAGGTTTTCCCTCTTTCTCTCCATTTGAGGGATGAGTTCCCTAAAAGGGAGGGACTCCTCCTGTATGCCCTCTCGCTTGGCATTGGGATGGTTACTGAGCAATTTTTGTTCTAATTCATGGAAAAGTATCAGTCACTCAACTTTTGTAAAAGTTTTTTTTTAATATAGAAAACTCAAATTTGGGGGGCAAAATTGGGTGAGTATCCCTTTAAGTGCGGTGATATTATCATCAGGTAGGGCAAAATAGCCAGTCATGATCATAGCACGCATGTGACAGCAATGAGCCGCATACGCACTGCTTTGGGGGTTGTCCAGAAACAGCTGTTCCCAGCCCTCACCACACACTGCGGCTTCTCTCTGGAAAAACACAGAAGAAACTAAACTAGCTGCAAAGCTGTCTTGACTTTGGGATGCTTGACATCTGGATCCAAATTTCATGGCTTGAGCCCATCTCTAATGACAAAGCCCCAGCAGGAGGTGCTGCCATATGTTGGGAGAGGAAGCACAGCAGGCGGAACAGATGCGGGTGCCTCCTTTCAGAGGTCCCCTCCCTGCTGCCTCTCCCCCCACCCCTTTCCCTTTTGCTGCAGCATTTATAGAGGAGAAAGTGCCAGTGAGAAGCGGAGCCTCAGAGCTCGCCCAGGGGCGGGTATTAATAGGCCAATAAAACATGTCCTTGTGCCATGTCTTAGTGCTATATTGGGAGCCACCTTCATTGCTAGAGAAAGGAAATGAGATCAGTGAGGGATTTGGAGGCTCTAAGCTATTGCATTCTGCTCTCTTCACACCCGGGTGCTGTTCTTCTGCCCCTGTGGCACATGCTGAGTATCGCTGCAATCAGTAGGGGGCACTGATGAATGCACAGTTAGCCCAACCAGCTGCACCATTCATCCCTCTTCCCCCTCCTTTCTGTTCAGCCCACCACGGACTATGTCTCTCTGAAGGGTTTAGCGAGAAGGGGGCTGTATATTTCAACCCCCTGCTTGCTTGTGTCTTCAAACACATTGAAGAGGAAGGACGATGTGATTTCAGTGCACTGAAAGCACAGTACTCATGCTGCAGGGGATGCTTTGTGAGTGAAGAATCAACTTCTAAACATCTAGGAGCCTTGCGGACACCGGGTTTAATCCCAGCAGGGCAATTCAAAGCCTTCATCTCTTCCCAGCTTACTGGGTTTGGAAATAATACTTGCATTATCTATATTTCTTTCCTTCCAAGGATCTGAGAGTGCTACTGTAATAAGTAATCCTCACAATCCCCCTGAGGGAAGTGGTTTTATGCTCATTTAACAGATGGGGAAATTGAGGCACTGCAAGGTTAAAGCATGTGTCCAAGTAACACAGAGCCAGGAATAGAAGCCAGATGCCCTGGTGCCTAGGCCTGTCCCTTTCCCAAAAAAGGGTAAGGGACAGGCCTAGGCACCAGGGCATCTGGCTTCTATTCTATTATTTCTAGAGTTTAAAGCTAATCCCTGGTGCATTGTTATTTTTGCCTCTGTTATTACTAAAATCCACCCCTGTTCTGTTAAACACGTTTCATGAAGCTGGCATGTAACAGAAAGTCTCAGACTCTAAAGTATCTCCAGCTCAGCCACGCAGGGCTCTGTCCTGACAGGGGAACACTCTTCTGCTTGTACCACGACTCCCTCCTATTTTTCCTGTCACTATTTCACACCTACTTGACACAGCTACAACTCTGCACACCTGAGTTACATGGCACATGGAACCAAGGCCTGACAAGGGGAACTGCAATGTCTGCAGAGAGGGAAAGGCAGCAGACAAACGGCAACAGCAAGGCAGAGGGTGGACTGGGTGGTGGAAGGGATTGCTAATGGGCTACCAAGCCATTCTTTGCTAGGTCTCCAGCCTGAATCCATACAGGGTTGGCACTCAATGGACGTTACCACTATCCAAAGGATGTTCAGTGGTCTACGTGAAATACATTGGTGGGCCTCACTGTAATACTACCAGCTAAGGGTCCACATTTCATTTAGCATCTCTGCTGGCACTCTCGGCAAAGAAAGGGAACGGCCAGGGGGACTAACCACCCATGCCACAGTCCTAGCCCTGGTCTCTGCAGGTCAGGATTGAGGCGTGCTGGAGTGGGATGAAGCAACTTCAATCTGCAGGCTGATGCTTGGCAGCCTGGCACCAGCTGCAGTACATTCACTGACAAAGAGCTCAAGATGAAGTTTCAAACCAATTTGGGCATTGACAACATCCCCAAAGCCTTCCTTCTAATCTGAATGCAGATTCCAACTTGCTTTTGTTTTCGATGGAGTCTGGTAATCCCCTGTGGCTGGCAATCACACTGCCATAAAGCAGTGGAGCTCAGTTGTTAATGTTGGAGGAAAAAAACCCAAAACCCGCTGCAGTGCTACATCGTTTTCTGAGTGCTCTATCTAATTAGGAAGAAGAGTAAATCACCAAAGGGCTGAAATGTATTTCACTGCAAATATAATGAAAGGAACAGTCAGTTATTCCAGTCCTGCAGAATGCACCACAAGATCCTGATTTCCCAGTCACTTACCCTGAAGCCAGTGGAGTTGCTCTGGCACAAGTGAGATCAGAATCTGGCCCCATGAGTGCTTGGTACAGGGGAGATTCTGCTCTGTCACAGCTGGAAGGTGAGCAGCTCTGTGACTAGGACACCGAGGGGCATGTTCTGACCTCCCTCCCTGTGCACAGGTGAGAGCAGGAGCTAACCTCACGTAGCTTGAGGCACAAGTACACCACTTTGCTGTCACTGTGTTAACTTCTTTAGTCCATTTTGTGTCGTATTGCTTTCCCTTTTACACACAAGCTGTCATCCTACTTCTCAGCTACTTCGTGTTAGAGTGCTCCCAGCTCACTGAATGAGCAGTCATTGCCTGTTACAAAGGGTCAGTTACCTCACCGTTGCTGCAGGGAGAAGCCAACTTTCCCTCTCTGGGCCAGGGAGACTCACTGTGGTCCAAGTGGGGTTTCCACCCTGCCTACCCTCAGGAACTCTGCTGGTGGAGGATACCAAAGAGACAATTATTGCTGCTATTACACCAGTGCCCAGAAGCTGCAACCAAGATCAGGGCCCCTGTGTGCTCACCCTGTATATACACACAGTCAGAGACATTCCCTGCCTCAGAAAGCTTACAGGAGGCCCAGTGAGACGAAGTGACTTGTAATCCAAGGTCACGCTGCGGGTTAGTGGTAGAATTGGGAACCAAACCTATGTCTCCTGCCAGTCCAGGGCCTTCCATAAAAAGTGTCTCCTCCAGCCTCCATGATCATAATCCAGGCTTGGCCAATGTCACTCATTTTCGCACTTTGTGGGACCCCTGCAACTCTTGACTAGCTTAATCTAGCAATGGGATGGGCAAGCCCCATGGCTAGCAAAACTTGGGTCTGTTACAGTTTGAACCTTGGTTAAATGCTGCCTGGGACTCCATGACCATGGCTGCCCTCTGATACTGGGAAGGTAAGAACATTACATGATCAGGGCCAGCCTCAAAGGGAACTTCGTTGATAATGAAAACAGCCAGTGACCTAACATAGGTTAGAACAATGTATAAGGGGTATAAACCCTCATGCTTCAGGGCATAAGCCAACTACTAATTGACGGGTTAGGAAGAAACTTCTCCTCTGGGCAGGCTATTTCATAACTGTCCATTTTGGTCCCTTCCTGGAATGAGGCTTCCAGACTAGATGGACCACACGTCTGATCCAGCATGGCACATCCTATATTTATGTTTAGTTTTCTTTGCAAAGACATGTTTTAGACGATTAATCCAAGAGAGAGAAAAAGGCTCACTGCGGCTTTTTGTGATGAATTTCTTCAGATAGCAGTGCAAGAAAGAGCAGATGCTGCCGGTCAGACCACTGGCAAGAAATTCTCTCTCACACACACTTTACATGGTGAGAAAGAAATAAAATACTTTAGAGAAATAGTGTATGGAAGACAACAATAGCACTAGACAATGGATGGGATTATTGTAAAACACGACCATCTGTTCCTCTGGATCCCTGACAGCGTTGCTACATCTGTTAAGACAGGATTTTTTTTTGTTGCTAGCCACAGTCCCCAGAGGTGCTGAAGTACTAAAACCAGCTTAAGATCTGTCTCCCTATCATCAAGTGCCTCATTCTTCTTTTATGACTGCAAGCCTACCTGATCCGATCTGCAGCATCATTACAGCTGCAAACAGAATCAAGTCCGGCCTGATCCAGCTGTCTGACATGGTATATCAGCGATTTAACCTCTCCATCGAGGCTCAGAGCTAGAAGCTCCCCAAAGGACAGGTGTGAACACAGAGGTCAAAGGTGGATTTAGATGACTAGAAGCACAGGGCCCAAAATCTACTTGCCATCAAACTATATAGGGGAGGTTTCCATGCTGGGATCTCTCTTCCATCTAACCAAGGTCTAGCTGGGAACTTCTCTCCGATTTAGCAGTATAGGCATGGAAGGGTTGTCACAGCCTTCTGGCGATTATTGATTCATAGATTCAAAGGCCAGAAGGGACCTCTGTGATCATCTAGTCTGACCTCCTGTATCACACAGGCCATAGAACTGCCCCAAAAGAATTCCTAGAGCAGAGCTTTTAGAAAAACATCCCATCTTGATTCAAAAGCTGGCAATGGTGGAGAATCCACCAGGATCTTCAGTACATTGCTCCACTGATTAGTTTAAAAGAATACTTCTTATTTCCAGTTTGAATTTGTCTAGCTTCAACTTCCAGCCATTGGCTAATGTTTTATATTTCTCTGCTAGACTGAAGAGCCCACTATTAAATATTTGTGCCCCGTGCAGACACTGATAGACTGTAATAAAGCAACTCCTTACCTTTTCTTTCTTAAGGTAAACAGATTATGATTCTTGAATCTATCACTATACAGCATGTTTTCTAATCCTTTAATCATTCTTGTGGCTCTTCTTCAAACCCTCTCCAATTTATTAACATCCTTTTTGAATTGTGGACACAGAACTGGGCACAGTATTCCTGCAGCAGTCGCACCAATGCCAGCTACAGAGGTAAAATAACCTCTCTGCACCCACTCAAGATTCCTATTTATGCATCCCAGGATCGCTGTTTTCGCCACAGCATCGCACTGGGAGCTCATGTTCAGCTGAATATCCACCATGACCCCTTAATCTTTTTCAGAGTCATTGCTTCCCAGGATTGAGTCACCCATCCTGTAGGCATGGCCTAAAATCTTTGTTCCTAGATATACAGATTCATATTTAGTTGTATTAAAAACACACATTGTTTGTTTGCACCCAGTTTCCCAAGTGATCCAGATCACTCTGAATCAATGACCTGTCCTCTTCAATTTTACCACTATCTCAATTTTTGTGTCATTGGCAAACTTTATCAGTCATGATTTAATGTATTTTTCCAGATAACTAATAAAAATGTTAAGTAGTGCTGGGCCAAGAACTGATCCTTGTGGGACCCCACTAGAATAATGATTCCCCATTTACAGTTATATTTTGAGACCTATCAGTTAGCCAGTTTTTAATCCATTTAATGTGTGCCATGTTAATTTTTTATTGTTCTAGATTTTTAAATCAAAATGCTGTGTAATATCAAGTCAATTACATCAACACTATTACCAATTTTATCAACAAAAATTGTAATCATAAAAAAAAATACCGATTTGGTCTGACAGGATCCATTTTCCATAAACCCCCATTGATTTGCATTAATTATATTACCCTCCTTTAATTCTTTATAATTAACTCCTGTATCAGCTGCTCTATTATCTTGCCTGGGATGACTGACAGGCTTATAATTAGCCAGGTCATCCTATTTACTATTTTAAAAAATTGGCACAATGTTAGCTTTCTTTCAGTCCTCCGAAACTTTCACATTACTCCAAGACTTCTTGAAAATCAACATTAACAATCCAGCAAGCTTCTCAGCTAGCTCTTTTAAAACTCTTGAATAGAAGTTAACTGGACTGATTTGTAAATGTCTAATTTTAGTAGCTGCTCTTAACATTCTCCAGAGACACTAATGGAATGGAAAGTGTGTGATCATCACTATATGATGAAACTATATCACCTGTTTTTCCTCAAATACAGAACAGAAATAGTTATTGAATGATTCTGCCTCTTCTGCATTATTATTGATAATTCTATCATTTCCATCTATTAACAGACGAATACCATTGCCAGGATTCTTTTTGTTCTTAATGTATTTAAAAATATTTCCTTATTGTCCTTAACTCCACTGGCCATATATACCTCCTTGTATCCCTTGGCTTCCCTTATCAATTTTCTACAATGCTGAACTTCTGATTTATATTCATTACTATCAACTTTCCCTTTCTTCAATTTGTTTTTATATATATATATATATATATATATACACACATTTTGACAGATGCCTTCACTTCCCCTCTAAACCAGTTTGGTCTTTTAACTAGTAAAACCTTCTTCCTTGATTGTGGCTTTTGGGGCCTCTGGTAAGGTGTTCTTAAATTATTCCAAATTTTCATTCACATTTTTCTGATAAATTCTTCATTTCAGCTGATTTGGCTCATAATTGTTTTCAGCTTTGTGAAACTGGCCTCATTAAAGCACTCTCTATATATTACTGATCTGCACTTTATGCTGCTTGCACATTATAAATGTTATCAAGTCATGATCACTTTTACCTAAGTTGTTTGCAATACCCCTCACCCCCCTTTGAGAATGCCTAGGTTACTATTTCAGGCACGCTGCAAATTCAGGCAGGTATTGATGCATCCATTCACATTTTCAAGATTATGTCTGTGAACATAAGAACTAGAAATATAGTTGGATGTTTTAAAGAAAAAAGTAAGAATGGGATGGAATGGGAGATTACTAGCAGTTCCCCAGTAACATGTTCACAATCACCAGGTTGAGAATCTTTGGTTTAGTTTATTTAGCAACATTGTGTCTATCACCATGGAGGAGATGGGCTACTATAGACCAATAATGGCAGCCCTTTCAGTGTTGGAACACTTTGAGACATTGAAAGGCTCCATACTTGCCCAGGATACAGATGAAAACAACTAGAGGAAACCATTCAGAACATTTGGAGTTAATCCAGTATTAGTCAGACACTACTTGAGACCATGGGTGGCACTGGGAACCTCCCCGCCCGCCGCCTTCAGGGAAGCTAGCCCCAGGCCCTACTCCTTCTGCGCGAGGCCCCGCCTCTACCTTTCCTTTTTTGCCCTCCTCCCCCACCAGACTCTCACCACCGCCAAGGGAGCCCCACCCCAACTCTGAAGCGCCAGCCCGCCCCAGCCCCAGGTGGCCCCAGCCCCGGAACACCAGCCAGCCCCTGCCCGGCCAGCTGGTCCGAGCACCCACCCCAGGTGCCCCAAGTGCTAGGCCACCAGCCAGCTTGCCCTAGCCCCAGCCCCAGCCACTTTGGGGGAAAGGCTGAGCAAGGGCAGGAAGAGAAGCTGCCTGGTCTGGGGCCACGGGGGAAGACTGGGATGCAGAAGGGGGCCTCAGGGTGGAGCATGGGTGCACCATGCCTGACTGTTTTGGGAGGCTTAGCCTCCCCTGGCCCATGATACCCGCCGGCCATACTTGAGAGGAAGAGCCAGCCTCATCTCTTGGGAGGATGAAGATCCATGTGTCCCTGCAACAACAGAGACTCACCAAAGTTCTCCCCACCCCAGATATCCATGGCAGTGTCGTACTTCCCCAGGTGGTTGAACCAGGTTTTGTCGATCACAAAGAGCCCCCCTGCAATGATTGGAGTCCTGCAGAGATACAAAGGGAAGAGGGCACGAGCTCTTACTCAAACATTGGAGCAGAACCCGAGATGCACAATAAGCCAGCTCCTTTCTCTTCCTATTCTGCTCTCAGTTGGATATATCTCTGAATCTTCCTATTACCCCGAAACAAGAACACACATCTCAACATGGCAGAGTCATTTAACTCATTGGCTTGGTATTTTTCTGTCAATCCTAAACTGCCTGGCACTTAAAATCAGGCTAATGCACCCATTACCACAACTCCTACAAGCCCAGAGTTAACAGCCCCGATTGTAGGCTTCAGAACCAAAAATGCACTTAGCACTTGGAGATTATTTACATGACATGACCTAAACGACCTTTGTGACGTATCTTATTAGGAGCACCATTGCAACAGGGAGAGGACATCTGTGCCTATTCAACAGGGGATTTTTAAAAGCCATCACTATGAGTTTGATCCAGGGTTTCTCAAACTGGGAGTCCCGACCCAAAAGGGGGTCACAAGACTATTGTAGGGGGGTTGCAAGAGCAGCAGCTGCTGGCTGGATGCCCAGCTTTGAAGGCACCACCACCATCACCAGCAGCAGCGCAGAAGTAAGAGTGGGCTGGTGTGGGGGCAGTTTGTCCCTTTTTAGGGGGGTTATCACAGCTTGAAATATTTTCAAAGGGGGTCCCAGCAAAAAAAGTTTGAGAACCCCTAGTTTGATTTTTATTCAAAAATAGGGCTACTTTTTGCCTTCCAGATTAGCTGAGGGTATCAAAAAGAAGTCACGTGGAGAGCTGGAGAGAGAGAGAGGAGAATCATTTTAGGAGTACCACCCATTTGATGAGGCAGGCCCCATTTCTATGAGCCTGCGCCAAGTCTTGCAAACATGTACAATTAAGATGCATTGGATTTGTCTCAGGTCTCATGGTCTTGCTGCACTGGGAGGGGGCTCCAATTGTTTTTGCAAGGCAGGACAATCATGAAAATGAGATGGGGCATCAGCAGATGAACATGAGCTCATTACAAGAACCAGGGTAAAAAGCAGCAAGATTTGGTTCCCCATGATGTGTGTCCTCTGTATCATTTCTGGACCTCTGAGCTTTCACCACCACATTCCTTATTCCATGCTGCACGTCACAACAACAATACTTCTCTTTAAGGACTGGACAAAATACCAGATAACACCATACCTCAGCAAGCAACAGGGGGTAGTAATGAGTAAGGTGAGCACTCCCTCAAACCCAAGGGATGAGGACAGATTTTTTTCTCTTCCTGATTTAACTCTCCTGAGATTCACCACTCACTTCCTATTACCTTCAGACTTGCTGTCCACCCCTGAGGCAGCTTAGAAGGGCAAAGCCGGTTGGGAAGGCGTGATCTGAATCACCTGTTTTCATCAAGGGTTTCACCCTTTTTCAAGGATTCCTCTTGTTTTTGGGTAAAATATGAGTTGTGAGAAGTAAAGTAAGAGTCTTTGCTGAGGGGAGAAGGCTGGATGAACTAGAAGCCTTCACCTATTTTTACTTAGACTTTTGGGGAGGAGGGAAACATGTGGAGCCCTTAGGCACTACCCTATTACAGTAATAAAATCCATGAGATTCAGGACTGTTATGGGACGGGTGGGAATACCTATCCATCTCCTCCATGGTGCCATATATGTTAAACCAGGTCCCTAATTGGTACTTAGATTTCCTTCTGGACCAGCTAAATAGAACCATGTGCTGTATCTACAGAATTAGGCAATATCTCCAGTCAGGGTCATATCCATAGCTGGTGAAGTCAACGGAAAGACTCCCGTAGACTTCAATGGGCTTTGGATCCAGGGCTGCACAGAGATGGGGGGCAAGTGGGGCAATTTACCCCAGGCCCTGGGCAGGGGCCCCCATAAGAAGATAGTATTCTATAATACTGCAACTTTTTTTTATGGAAGGGG
This sequence comes from Chelonoidis abingdonii, assembly GCF_003597395.2. Lineage (NCBI taxonomy): Eukaryota > Metazoa > Chordata > Testudines > Testudinidae > Chelonoidis > Chelonoidis abingdonii. The sequence goes on from NC_133771.1 coordinate 163,157,225, forward strand.
CCCCTGAAATTGCTTTGCCCCAGGCTCCCTGAATCCTCTGGGTGGCCCTGTTTGAATCTACTCCTTAATGTGCAAATTTCCCTGCAAGTGAAAAGGGCAAAATCAGACAAGGCCCTGGATACAGCCTGGCTGGCACCAGCTTCCACAGGAGAAAGCCCTCTATTCACCCCAGTTTTCCCCCCCTTCACTGCCTTGCTACTTACTTAATGGCTTCTGTAGGGTCAATTCGTTTGGCTTTCTGCTCTGAGGAAAGCTGCTCCCATTTGAAATGTAGACTCCAATCAAACCCTACAAACAAAGTAGAGAAGGACCATGGTGAACTTGGAGATGGACACAAACTAGGAGACCACCAAAACCATCCCCTAGCCAGCACAGAATTGTTTGATTCTCCAGTTTCAAATGACCCAGATAATGGGGCTGCAGCCAGTTCTCTTAGGAGACGATTCCAGTGTCTCACACATTTATATATTACAAACAAAAAGCTACATGAAAGGAACGTTACATTGCAATGTCCAACACTCAAAAGTCACGAAATGCTAGAACAAAGGTGGCCTCTACAGCCTTAATTCAGCACCCTTACGCATAAGCATTAGGATACAGCTTTTAACTACATGAGCACACACTACTGTCTGCACAAGGGCCCTGCCTCATTCAGTGAACAGAATGGACAGGGCTCAGTTGATGATCAGCAGTTTAATATTTCATTTTACCACCATCGTTCACCATGTGGGCCCATGGCCTTATTTATTTATTATTAATTTCCTCATGGGCTTTTCTATGGTGCTTATCACTGTAATATTGGAGGGGTTCACAAGCATTAGCGAATTTACCTTCACGATCCCCCTGTAGGATGATGGGGTGATACTATCCTGATTTTACGGATGAGAAGCTAAGGCATGGAGGCACTAAGGTCCAAAGTGCACATTAACTCCTGGTGCCCAGTTGGAGAGATGTAGGGCCTGATTTTTCATAGTACTCAGCATTACACAGCATTTTGAATGTTCAAAGCACAGCTCCTAACGACTTCAGTTGCAGTTGTGAGTGTTCAACACATCTGCAAATCAAGACAGGCCCCCAAAATTGAGGAACATACAAGTAGTGACCATCTCTGAGAAGTCTACTTTAAGAAACTCTGTGGCGAGCATAGAAACCAATTCTCCTAGCAGCAGTCAACTGCCTAAATCCTGAGACTCTCCCCTCCCTTTTAGCAGTCCCCTGCCTCATTCACCACCCACCTTTCAACTCTGCAACAAATGAAACAGGAGCTCTCAAACAACACCTCCTTCACTGCACAACCCTGGTTCATTCTCCATGCATTGGGAAATGTTGCATGTTCTGGGGCTTCTAGACAAGGAGGTGCAGAGCAGAAAGGGTCACAGAGACAGGAATCGCAGAGAACCAGCCAGTTTGCAGTGAGGTCCAAACAAGAGGCTGCCTCATCTGCTGAGCCCCCATCTTGAGAAGGGGGATCAAAGATTCTAGCAAAGAGGCAATGAGCCACGCCTGTCTGAACTTGAAGAATGGCTTTGGTTCTATTTATAGAACTGTATAAATTGCCATACCAGAATACATTCACGGTTCATCTAGCCCAGTTACCCCTTTCTGCAGAGGCTATAGAAACTGGACTTCTGTATGGGCCACGTCTTCTCTGGCACAAACCTGTTAATCTGTCATTAGTCTCATCATAGCTTCCATTTGTCTCTGTGTTAAAACCACCAGACAACCAAGCCTGGTAGATAGTCCCTGCACAGAGCACTAGCTGGCATTTTCTAGAGAAATCCAAGGACATGAGTAAAAAACTCCAGGGGCGCGTGCAATGCAAAAACAAGAAGAGGAACCACACTCTCTCAGAATAATCAGAGAACAGCGTTCTCCAAGGAAGGAAGAGTAATCTTGCCATTTAGCAGAGGGAAGTCATATTTCAGTGCCTGATTCTTCACTGTGTCACTTTGGTTTTACACTGGCATATATCTGGAGTGACTCAGTGGGAAAATCAGGCAACCAGAAATGTGCAAAGCTCAGAAAGGGACTTCAGCTAACAAACCAAATTATAGCTGTGGAGATATGCACGGCAATACCATCCCTCTATATCCCTCCCCTTCGATGACACCTGGTTCTCTCTGCTGCTGGCGCTTAGCTTAGATGGAATACTTCCCTCGCAGCACCCTAGTAAGGAACCCCATTCCCTCAAGTCAGTGGTATGAAGGACCAATCTAGCCTTGCAAACTGATGGAGGGGGAAACAGGCCATTTTTAGCATGCCTTGCACAAAACAGCTGTGTATACAGAGCATTATAAATAATCTTTATAGTAGGGAGCTCCGACTCAGTGCCTCCTTCACACTGAGTCAGCCACTTCCCTCTGCCAGTGTCTGCTGAGCATAATGCCTGACAGATCAGCATCACCCGACTGGGAGTGAGCACAACACACACTCACCTCCTCTGAGGTCCGAGGAAGCGGCCACATAGGCAAAAGTGTCCAAGTTGATGATGTCGATAACTGGACTGACCACGCGGGTTGGATCCTGAGAACAAGGAACAAAACAACCCATGACTTTTGACCTGACGTAGCTTCTCCTCAGAAGCCCTTTCAGGAGCAGGTGCTGGGAAATCCTGTATTATGGGCAAAGATCTGAGGAAGCTGGTTTGCCACTGAGGTCTGGAGTCCTCTACTGATCCACAGGACAGAGAAGTCAGGGGTGGGCCAAATTCTTAGCTGTGTTCACTGGCTGGAACTCCTGATATCAATCCAGTTTCTGCTGGACTGGTGCCATATCACAAGAGCAACCCTCACCCTTGTTGGCTGTCTTATCAGAAAGGCTAAGGGTTGAATGGAAGCATCGACTCAGACAGTGGATGGGTACAAGGTTGAGGGTACACTGCCAGCGTGGTGCGTGGGGAAGCTTATACTTCCCCTATTATGAGCAGAGGACTTAGTCTCCAAGGCTGTCAAGCCAGCGTCTTTCGCTAGCTCTAAATTCCCTCACAAAGAAACCCGGACTGCATAGGCTGTGCGTGGGTTTCATACCCAACTTGGCTCAAGAATCTTTAGCCAAGTACAAAACTCCATCTTTCTTTTACAAATTCATCAATTTATTTCCCCCACCACCTCTTTTCAAGTCTTTTTATTGAATTTCAAAAGTTAAGCGACAAGCAAACAGTTTAAAGAATAGACAAAACAAAGCCAGCCAGCCAGTTAAAACATATAGAAAAACACTACATATCATAAATCCGCAAAATTACCAGACAGCACTGCTTTTGTCAAAGGAGGGGTAGGGGTTAAAAAAAGAATGAAATGATGTTAAATATTTGGTACTAGTGAATTAATTAACATCTTGTTATAGGAAAAGAGATTATACAAACAGTTAGGGACAAAAATATCTACAGGAGGATGAGATTTTGACAGCTTTGACTGGTCTCTTATCTTCCTTTTTCTTTTCAAAAATCCCAAACTCGAATTATAGCTCAAACTTCAAGCTTTTCCTCTCATCAGATCAAATCGCTTTTCACAGACATGCAGACGAATGCACCTTAGCACACGCAGACTTGCTCTCTCACTCTGGGAAAAGATTTTGTTTTAGAAATCAGTCCTGACAAATAGGAGCTACGTTCTGGTGCAGTCACAGGACACAGGAGCTGAGCGCTGAAAGTCGTGCTGCTTGGCCATATTGGGGACTTAGGCTTTATACATCGGAATGATCATTTTTGGCATTTCTACGACATTGTCTATCCGAGAATCTCAAAGCACGTGTATGAACATTGATGAATTAAGCATCATAACATCCAGGGCAGGTCAGTAAATATTGTTATTCCCATATGGTAGATGGAGAAACTGAGACACAAGACATTAAAGACTGACACTCTGCACCTCAAAGTAGCACCCTGGAACCCCCATATTCACCACTGCCATATAATCATGATATATTTTGTATAAAGTAAACTTTGCAAGGATAATTTTGAAAGTCTTGATTTGTTGCACAGTAATATCAGTTGTACATACTATCATTATATGTGAAGTTATGAAGTATTGCTGAAGATGGTACTGAAATACGCTGTGAGGCTGGGAGATTCCCACAGCCAGCCTTTCAGTTGCAACAAAGGAGGGGCCAGACAGCATTAATGGCCCACCAAGAAGAATCAACTATCCCAGAGACTTCTCAGAGAAGGCATATACACAGTGGAGCTGCCTGACCCCACCTCACAGTTAGGATCTTTCTAGCAGCTGGAAGAAGGTATAAAAAGAGAGACAGTGATATCACTTGGCTTCTTCCCCTCCCCATCTCAACACCTGGAAAATCATCTGGAAAGAAAAGACTTGAAACTAAGAAGATTGGTCCCAGGTTGTAGGGAAGTCCAGTCTATGTACTGAGGAACTATAAGCTAACTGTACCATCTGTTAATGTGGGACTGTTTGATTCAAATCATCCGTAGTCTCAGTTAGAATTAGACTGAGAATTTATTTTTGTTTCTTAGATAACCATTTTTGATCTCTATGCCTGCTACCTATAATAACTTAAAATCTCTCTTTTTGTAGTTAATAAATCTGTTTTATATTTTACCTAAACGCGTGTGTTTTGGTTGAAGTGCTTAGGAAAACTCAACTCACGTTAACAGGGGCTGTTGCAAGTGCATTACCCTTTTGTTGGAGTGGCAAAGAAGGTAATGAATTTACACTGGCCAGGCTTCTGATCAGGACAAGATGGTACAATTCTGGGGCATAGGGCTGGAGCTGAAGGGAATTGTCTGGAGCTTCTCTGTTGATAGTTAATGAGAGGCTGGGAGATCATTCATGTAACTCAGTTGGGCATGTCCCTGCCTGTGGATGGCTGTGTAAGTGCAGTGCCTATCAGAGGCTTGTACCTTGGCATCAGCACCACAGTGTTAGAGGCGACCCAGGTTGGTGGGACAGAGAGCTTAGTGGTCCCGCAGTCCAGGTTGCACCTTGGAGACCCCGTCACAAAGTCCCAGTCCTGCTCCTGATTAAGTCAATGGCAAGACTGATCCCTAAATGGCTTGACCAAAGTCAGTGCACAGAACTCTGACACCCATACTTGTGTCTGAACCTCAGTATCACTTTTCCCCTCAAACAGCACACCTTTTTGCCGGAAGTTTTTCTACCGCCTCTTTTCCCAGCATGATGAACTTTTGAAATTGATTGAAAAATCCTTAATACAAGAATCTAACCAATACAGAACAGAAAGCCAAATAAGTGACCCCAGAGGTTAGTGCTCTGCACTAGGGATGGTCAGGAATTTTTTTTCCCATTCCATGAATATTTTTTGAAGCATTCAAGATTTTTCCTATCACAAATGAGGACGAAAAGTCAAAATCTGACAACTACAAACCCCCAAATTTTTTTTTTCATTGGGGTCAGTGGAAACATTGTCATATTTCATTTTGATTTCACCTTTTTCTGTTTGTTTAACCTTTTTTTTTTCAGTCTCTGTAGCTTACATTTCTAAACAAAAATTTTTTTTTGAACCAGGAACCTGGATGTTTTAATTTTGAAAATGTCAAAATGAAACATTTTGATGATTTGGAAACCTTTGGTCTGAACATTTTTCAAATCAGGAGAGTCACTGAACCTGCCCCTGTTTCACGAACCATTTTGATTTTGATGAATTGGAGTTTTCAACCAAGAAAAAAAAAATTAATGGAAAATGTCCCAACCAGCTCTACTCTGCACTATGAAATGAGAGATCTCTGTCCACATCTTAGCTCTGATTTCTGGACAGCTGAACCAGCAAGAAGCTGAGGAGAGGGTGTCTCAAGGTTGCTTTCTAGTGACCCTTCTGATTGACCCAAAGAATGGCACTGATGAGCTCAAACTACAGTCATGCCCACTGGCTACAGGAAGGTCTCCACGAGACAGGGCAAAAGGATTTAAACCCAGGATGGAGAGGAAATCAGAGGATACTGTGTATGAAACTTATGTTGAGGAAGAATTATTATGTCTGGTCATTATGTTAACATTTTACCATGAGCAACTTGCTCATGAACACATTTAGAAAGCCATAATTCGTGTCCAGATTGGTTTCTCCTCATCCTCATTACAAAGCAAAGACTCTTACAAGAAAATCCCCATGAACATTCTCTGTGTTTCTCAGCAGAGAGAAATACTGCAGGGATTTTAGCTTTCAGTGACATACTTAGAATCTCTGTGCCTGAGTGTCCACATCTATACAGTAGGGATAATGATCTTACCCAGCGTGCACAAAGGGCTTTGAGATCCTGAAAAGAAAGGCACTTCTTATAAGCATAGCTACTATTTGATTTATAGTCAACTTCTACTTTAGTCAGTTTCACCTTCTGGCTCTCACATGCCTAGCACAATGCTGAACTGTTGGGGTTGCAAAAATTTCAAGAGCATGTTTACCTCTAAACCTCCCCCTCTTCCCATATTTTCAAATTCTTAATTAGAATTTTCGAAAATTCATGAACACATTTCTACTGATCTTGTCGTCACACAAACTAAATTATATCCGCAAGTCGACCACGCATTGTCTCTTTAGAATGTTCTTAAAAGTCAAATAAAATATTTAAATGGAAATGGAAACTTATTCCAGCTATTCAGGGCTACAACCACCAATGTTGACCTCCCATTCGTTCGAATGGTTAGCAGGAAGGCGGTGGACATCCTTCTCCCTTTGAGGTGGATGCATGCAAAGTTATAGCTTAACATCCCACCTTAGAGCTCTCTCCACAGACTGGGAGAACATGCAAAACTGTCAGGGGCTTCAGATGGAAGCGGAACGTCACCATCCACTGGTTCATTATAGTGGCATTAGCAAAAGCTAATTTTCAGGTGAGCTGATTACGATTGATTCTTACTATAAAAATGCCTTAGGCTTGATAATTACATTTTAAGAAAAGTGATTCAGTTGAAATAAATGGGTAATGGATTTAGATATAGCTCTATAAGTAAAAACGAGAGATCGTGTGCTTACACGTTTGTAGTCGTAAACACATTCTTGGAACATGTGCATGCGCTCTCTCTCTCTCTCTCTCTCTCTCACACACACACACACAGAGCTCCTTTTATTTGGACATTTCCCGAACACCCAAAAACCTGCCTGAACAGCTGCTTTGCGCAATGAAAAATGGGAAGTGACATGCAGAGTGGAATGGTGCTGGGAGCGAAGTCAGATTCATTTTGGGCCAGTCGTTCTTAATTTGCTCGAGACTTACATTTTATTACCATAAAGACCATTCCTGCCAGTAACAAAGTAAGAAAAGACTTTTTGTATAACATTAATTACAACTGTAAAAGAACATGGCAGGGAATTGGCCGATTGTCTTTCCAGCACCTGCCTGAAGGTGGCAGCAGTAACATTTCATACAGTTCCGTGATCAGTATCTTAACCCCAGGCCAGGTCTACACTGCGACTTTAAATCGGTTTAATGGCCGATATACCGATTTAACGCTGTACCCGTTCACACGATGTCGTCATTAATATCGAGTTAAATGGCTCCTTAAATCGATTTCGGAACTCCTCCCAGACGAGAGGAGTAGGCTAAATTCGAAAGTGATAACTCGGATTAGGGTTCGTGTGGACGGAAATCGACATTATTGGCCTCCTAGAGGTATCCCACAGTGCACCACTGACCGCTCTGGTCCGCAATCCGAACTCGGATGCGGAGTGCCGGTAAACAGGAAAAGCCCCGAGACCTTTAGAATGACATTTCCTGCTTTCACGTGTCCAGCTCTGATCAGCACGGGTGGCGATGCAGTTCAAATGCAAAAGTAGCTCCTGCATTGAACCTTACGGGAGATACTAGATCTGATCGCTGTATGGTGAGACAAATCTGTTTTATCAGAGCTCCGTTAAAGAACAGGAAATGCCAAAGCGTTTTGAAAAATAAACTCCAGGATACACAGCGGTGCGTGACAACCGTAACGGGAAGCCAGAGACTCAAACGGATGCTTCATGGAGGGAGGGAGGGGGTAATGAGGACTACAGCTACCAGTCTCCACAGCAGTCTCTGAAAACTATTTGGCATTCTTGGCTGAGCGCCCAATGTCTGTAGCTTAATACACGGTGTCTTGCGTGGTTCACGGAACAGCTCGTCAGTCTCTTCCCCCCCCACCAGCACGTGAAAGAGAAGTAAATAAATAATTCCTTGAGTACTGTAAATGACGCAAACAATCGATTTCGTGATCCCACTGTGGACGCGCTAAACCGATTTTATTAGATCTGTTTTGTAATATCGGTTTAAGCTAATTCGAAATAATTGTGCAGTGTAGACGTACCCCCAGTGTAAAGGATGGAGGCAATGAGCCAGGTAACAAGGACACTAATGGACGGGGGTAAGGGACCCCTTGGACTTTTTAAAAAAATTCTCTCAAGGGTCACATTTTTAAAAAGAAAAAAATATATTTTCAAAAATACCCTCCAATCCTGGCCTGTAGTACTGCCCACCCCTCCTACCCCTCGGTATTCCAGAACTAGGTCCCCACCAAGCTCTGAGGTGCACCTCAATCCTCACTGAAGCACCACCTACAGTTCCATTCCTGCACACCCCAGACACCTTTCCTCTAATGCATCTCCATCCTGACCCACAGCACTGCCTACTGATCCAGCCCTGGGCTTCCCACACACAGCTCCATTAATGCCCTTCACTCCTGACCTGTCACAACCCCTGCTATTCCAATCTCAGAGACCACTGAGTGCATCAACCACGCCTACGTGGTGTCTTAGCAAGATGGGGGAAATGCCCACTAGGAAGTAGGATGAACCCACTATGCTGTCTTTGTCCTAAAGTAGGATTTAAATCCAAGTCTCCACAAGCCACTGAGCCTTCTAGCTCTTTAAAGTCCTATTTCACAGCGATCTCACTTGGCCCAAAATGTCAGCAACACCCTTCAACAAAGTCCCTGTCAACGTCTAGGGAGAGACTGAATCCAGGTCCTCTGCAGCATGACCAGCCGAGAGTGCTAACCACAGAGCCAGCTTTCACTTCAAGGCATGTACATATTTAAAATAGAATTACAAATCAGAAGTTAGCAGAGGTGATGTTTGGCTTTAATGTTACATTCAAACCATGCTCCTGCCGCTCGGTTGTAATGAAACTCCTCCGGCATTGCTGCCTCTGCCATCCACATTCATCCATCATATCGACTCTGAGCATGAGCTACGGTCCCCAGCGCTGCAAGGGAAATGCAATCCTGACTGCCACCCTGCTCGCTTTCACTCTGCCAGAACACGTCAACGGGAAAGATGCTGTTGCTCTTGAGTTAAAATGCAGGGAGGAGTTGGCTGGGGTAGGGAAATGTGGGGGGAAAGGGAGGGAGGAGTGTTAAAAGGCAATATCCAGGGTGAAATACAAGCAGTGAAACAAACGTTAGTGGAAGACCCTGTAATGGGGCAGGTCAGAGCGGAGTCTTCATAATATGTAAGTGTCATTGTGATTACATCAGTATTTATTAGATGTATTTTAGTGCTGCCTTCAGTCAGAGATTGCGGCCCCATTGGGGTAGGCATTGCACAAACACAGTAAAAAGGCCTGACCCTGAGAGCTCACAGGTTAGGAAATTAACCTGGGCCTCTGCCCCCACCAAGTCACCGGAGCTGCACATGGAACAAAGTAAGTTTGTGACAAGGGGCAAGGTAGGTTCGTGAGAAGCTGCAGCAGGGCGATGAGAGAGACAAAGGGCGGGATTATGGCAAAACAAGCCCATTTTTACATACTATTGAGACCTTAGACAAGGCATTTCACCCCTGTATGCACCAGTTCCCCAAAGATATGTTCATATATTTCATAATAATATACACAAATAACTGTTTTAATCATGAACAACAGTATGTACCAGGAGACACACATTCCTGATAATAGTAACAATAATGATCTTTCTAATGATCCATAAACACTCATGTTCCAAGCACAGCTAACTACACAACTAAATAAAATCTGCATGTGATGTCCCTGTGAGGTGCATACGTATAATTATCCCCATTTTACAGAGGGGGAAATTTGGGCACAGTGAGGTCCAAGGTCACAGAAGCCAGTGGCAGAGCTAAGGAGTTCCTTGTTCCCAGAGGCTACACTGAACCCACAAGATCACGCCACCTTTTATTTGTGGCGGGCAGGGCGAGGGGGGAGGTGTTTCTAGTGGAAGGAGAACATCATTGTCTGCTGTGAAATCAGCAGAATTTAAACCTATTAAATCCATTTATTAAAGTTTAATTAGCATGAAATTAAATTCAACTCTTATTCAAAGAGCCCTAAATCATCAGTATTGGGCATTTTTACATGAGCCTAACTGAAAAGTCCCTTGGAGCAATGCCCACCTATTCCCCTTGCACCACTCAGCATTTGCCTCTCAGCAATTGCAACAGGGACCCAGGGGTTCAGCTAACCTGATTTGTGCACACACACTGGCCAGTTCCTTGCCTCCTGTCTATGCAACATACCCATCATCTGCTGGGACTGACTCACTATTGCACAGCCAGGGTAATCCTTCTGCCTACAGCGGCAGTACATCAGGGATGAACTAGGCCAACTGGGATCACCAGTGGAGCAGGAAAGAGAGAGAGAAACCTCTAATGCATGCTAAAGAAAGGCTAGAGAGAGAAAAACTTGGCAGGTACCCCACTGAGGGTCAGCCCTGAACATTCCAACACATGTCCACCTAGGGTGACCAGATGTCTCAATTTTATAGAGACAGTCCCAATATTTGGGGATTTTTCATATATAGGCACCTATTACCCCCCATCCTCATCCTGATTTTTCACATTTGCTGTCTGAACCCTATGTCCACCACTGGCCATAAGAGAAGCTATTGGTGGATTTTGCCAAGACTTGTGCTAATTGAATGGTGACCTGGTTTTCTGAGACACTTACCTCTTTGATCCTGTGCAGGAGAGGCAGCAGCCAGTCTTTATTCACCTCACAGTGACTGTCTAGGAAGGTCAAGACTCCTGCCTGTGCCATGTCTGCCCCTCGGATTCGGGACCGGATCAAACCTGTTCAGATACACGCAAGCTCAGGTGCAGCACAGATTGCATGCGTCTCCGTGAAAGGGCTTAGTGGACTCCCCAGAAGCACATTCTACACATACAGAACCCTTGAGCCCTGACCCATTCTCCATACCACATGTGCATACCTGGGGTTTGGTGTGAACAAGCCACCTCCCTCATTTTCCAAGGTCATTAAAGTAAATTAAGGAGCCATTTAGATTACTGATTTATGGCATTTACACCAATTCTTAATTCATGCAATTATTTCTGCTGCCACTTTCCTGGGGAAAAAACAAGACTTAAAATGCTTCAGTAACCCCCACAGACACAATAATCTAATGCGAATTTAATTCAGCTTGGAATGTGTCTGTAACAGCAGTGACAAAGGAGAGGGGAATTTAAAGAAATATTTTATCACACCACCACCACCAACAATCCCCATCCATCCTCCGCCACGAGTGAGTGGGTCTCCTTAGTAAGTCTGTGGTTTCGGTATGTACGTTCACTGGATCCACCAGTGACGGTCCCACTTATGTCTGTGAAAGCCAGGTATAGGGATGGAGGACTGTCTGTAACTGTAGTGTCAATCCATGATTAGGTCTCTCTCTCTCTAACCATTAAAATTCATCTTGACGTCCCACTGCTGGGTCCATCTACTGACCCACTGATGTCTTGCCCTCTGTGGCATCAAAGGTCATCAGCTCAGGATGCTCAGCAGAAACGTATCTTTTATCAAGAAGGGGGACATCTCAAGTGCTGGTCCCGAGAAGCAACAAGCCTGCTGTGTCCATTATAATACACTTATCCCCACCTGGCTGTTGGCAGACATAGGAGGTGGATATTTGTGTATGTGAGAAAGAGACATGTAAATGCAGTGGGTATATCTAGCTGTGAAACTACAGTTCACGGGGAACTACTCAGAAATGCAGATTTAGGGTTGGATTGTTTGGTTAATTTTTGATCTCTAAAGATGAACACGAAGCCCTCCTTCCCCGAGTTACATCTCTCCACTGTCTCTGTGTATGTGATATCTACCAGTCAAATGGCTCCTCCCCGCTCATTCCTCCAGCACACTATCCATTTACCTAATAGCAGCAGCATTAACTAAATGGATGGACCCTCCATAAACGGAAGGACCTGCACCTTGACCAAGGATAGCTGAGAGCACTAAATGGGGACACAAGAATGGAGGTGGTGCTGGAATAGCACCGTCGGTGGTAGTGGTGGTGGGACAAAAGGAGATAACAAGGAACTGAGGGACGCTGGGAAATAGAAGATCACAAAGGCAAGAAGCAACATTGCAGGGACAGGCAGAAGGAGTCCATTGATAACTATGTTACAAGAACCTGGAGGAAAGGGACTGAGACATGCCCCAAGAGTCAGAGCAAGAGCAAGAGAGAGACAGAAGGCCAAATCCTGGAACCTGGGGCAACCTGAGTGACTATGTGGTTTACTAGGGATATCCTTGTGGACTGAAGAATGGAGGATCCCCCCAGACTGCAATCTACAACTTCTATGGCAGCTCCAGGCTCTGTCATCTAGCTAGAGGCCTACCATCTCCATCACACCCTTGCCCCAGCTGCCTACAGGCAGTGTGCAAAGAGCTTCAATGGAGTATAACTCTGTGGTGTACAAGTGGATGTGACCCGTCTGGGCTGGGTTCCCAAATCATGACTCCCTACATACCAGCATCTACAGCAGAACCCATTTCCACTGGGTCAGGGCACTCTGATGCCATGGAGGAGCATGTCTGTATGTGGAGTGCATGTGGTGGGGTGTCACAGTTTGGCTGGGAGAAAGACAGACAGAAATCCAGATACAGATATAGAGAAAGGGCCAGATTGTGACTCCCTTAGACCAGTGTCAATGCAGAGAAATTCTCTAAAATCAAACGGGCCACTCAAGATTCACCCCGGTCTAACATAGCAAATCCAGCCAAGCAGGAGAATACTCAGATAAACCCCCTCTACTCCCCATCCTCCCTATCTCCCCACTCCACAAAATCCCTATAGCTCATGCCTTTGGCTTGCCACTAAAAACATTCTTTGATTTTTTTTTGATTTTTTTTTTTTAATACTGTAAAGCGGCATTAGAAAATAGCCATTTAGATTCTGGGGCTGGATGGCAAAGTGTACCCGGAGGTTGCCAGCAATAGCCCCCCAAGGCATACGTTCATCCTCCTTACAGAGCTTCTTAATCTTTAAAATATAATTAATTTACATTTTTTTTAAAAATTCCCATGGAGGCAGCAGGAGCTGATCTCTTCTGTTTCATTAGAACAAACAGTTTTAAAAAGTCGTCCCCGGGCTTTGTTTCGCCTGTTCTAATTTTCTGGCTAATAAGCTGCAGCTGAGCCTCATTGGATATCTTAATAGGTCCAATCTCTTTGAGTGGGGTGGGGTGGGGGGAGAATCCATTTTGATTCCTTGCCCTTCTGAACATCTCTTTTTATTAGTGCTCTCGCCCCTCGGAGCCAAGAGTCACTGATATTTGCAGAAGTCCGGCAGACCTCCCTGTGATCACATCACCCCAACACAAGTCACTCCTGCCAACTCAACTGGGCATCCAACTCTCTTCTCACCTCCAGGAACTTCCCTCTCTCTCGCCACCCACCTGCTTCCTCACCAACAGGATCTTACCTTCTCGTTGCCTGTTGCGCAAACATTTCACCTTGGGTAACTTGCCAAGTAAACGGCAGTCGTCAGCTTTGGAAACACAAACGGAGGCACAGAACACATCAGTGTTGAAGCAATAACTTTCACCAGACGTGGGCCTCACAGGGTAATTAAAAGAGCAGGAAGGATTATTTTTTTCATTGGTGGCACCTCAGATAGAAATTGGGCTTGATTTTGATCGCACACCTGAATAAATCACGAGTGACTCTGCTGAAGTAAATGGGCCAGCTACCTAGCTGGCGTAAATCAGTCCATTTATTTCAATGGAGTTAGATGGATTTACAAGGGCTGAGGATATGGTCCAATAGAATTACAATGTAAAATCAGTGGGTGAGGAGAATCAGGGCTTAGGTTGGATTCTGACCTCATTTACACTAGTCTAGATAACCAGCCACATGTGTAAACCTGAAGAAGAGCTTTGTGTAACTCAAACGCTTGTCTCTTTCACCAACAGAAATTGGTCTGATAAAAGATATTACCTCACCCCCATTGTCTCTGTTCCCTCATGAGGCAAGAAAACCCTTGGGTGGCCTAAAGGGCATGGCGAAGGTGAAAGGAAGGGATGAATGGAGCACTATTGCACTCTGGCAATCCCAGCTGTAGAATGGCTACTTGGGGCCTGTTGCAGCTGGGTGCAATGTAGAGCAGCCCTGAGGTTGCTCTAAGTTAGGCAGGCACCAAAGTGACCTCTGATACCTAAAGGATTAAAGGGAGTGCAAAGGCTCTCTCCGTCTTGTCCCATGTGGAGCTCTGATGCAGATGAAGATCTAGCCCAACAACTTTCTGCTTTTAGGAAGGTAAGTGCCTTATATTTTTTAGCCAAATAACTGTTATTTGTTTATTCTATCCTTCAAACATCACACCTATTCTCATCTCTTCCAGCAGACTGAAAAGCTCCAGGCTTGGTTCGTATCTCAGTCACAATAGTTTCACATCAGTGTAACTCCACTGATTTCAGTGTAGTTGCTCTTGATATAGAATCTGATCCAAAACTCATTGAATTCAACAGGAGTCTTTCCAGTGACTTCAGTGGGCTTTGGATCAGGCTCTTATGCCAGCGTGAGATCAGAATCTGACTCTTTGTGCTTAATATGCACTTCAACTAGCCCTATTTATAGCCTTTGAGTGTTGGCAGGTAGAGAGTAAATTGCTTGGAAAATGGGTATAGGCGTATTTTACATCCTCCTTTCAGTTGCTTTTCTGCTACACCGTGCGGCCCCTTGGTGTGCAAGTTAAAGTGATGCAATGAGCATTCATTGTACCAATTAAACCTCTTCTCTTATTCACTTCACTCCACAGCCATGATTCTCCACTCAGTCACACCAGTGTAACACCACTGGGCCTGATCCTCAGCTGGGGTCAATCAGAGTAATTCCACTGAAGTCAATGGAACTATGCCTATTTACACCAGCTGACATCTGGCCCACATCCTTCAACAGAATGGCCCTGTGTAAAATGGGTGTAATGGAGGAAGAATCAGGTCCCATGTGTAATTTATAGCATCATTTCATGACACAGCTGTAGCTGGCTCACTATGCTACAAATGGTCACTGAATAGATCTGAATCTCTCTCCCTTACACCAATGAAAATCAGGAGTTATTCCTTTGAAGTGAGATTCTCCTCTCAGGTACAATGGTGCAAATCCAGAATAGCTCCACTTAAATCAAAAGGTGTCCTGGACTTACAGCAGTGTAACTGAGAATTAGATCCAGCACAGTAGAACGCCACAAGTGTAAAACTGGTGTGGGATCAGAATAAGGCCTGCTGTGAACAGAAATGATTTTTTGGTTTCAATTAAAACAGATCCTCTCTTTTGGAATTTGAAATTCTCATGCAGCATTTGCAACCCCACCCTTTATAGAAAGGGAAGTGTGAACTGTGGTTCAAAATCTTTTTTTAAAAATAAAATGTCCTTCCTAACAACACCTTACATTATTAAAACTAGTAGACTCTCACACAGTTGTATTGATTTTGTACTTACATACTTTTCGCGCATGGAAAATGAAAACAGACCGGTCAGTTTTACTTCTGATTTTAGACAGTGACTTTCAGAGTCTCATGCATCAGTATTGTGTGGCAACATATGGGCTGCAAACTGAAGCTGGATGGGAATTTTTTGATGAAAGGTTTGGGGGTTGGAAAATGCTGATTCTTCAAAACCAAAACGTTTCAGGGGAAAGGGTCACATGATGAATTTCCTGTTTCAAATTAAAAAAAAAAATAAAAAAATTTGAAATTGTTCACACATCCTGCTTGGAATTGTTTTTTGAAAGCTCAAAAATTTTCACAGGCTGGAAAAATGGATTTCCCATCCTCTTTTACTGCAAACTCTGCATGGCAAAGTTTATTTGTTTAAATTAGAGCTTTTTTAAGCCAAAGACAACTTGCGGATGTGGCTCTACTGGCCATTGGGTTTTCTCAGAGCTTCCTAGTACACAGTCTAAATTTTAGCCAGATTTTCAACCAATGCCCTGTAGTGAATAGAAACCAGAAAGTGAAACTGACTATAAACAGAAAATGAAGCTGACCAGCCTCGTTGTACTGTCTTTCCTGAGTCAATGCATAAAAATTAAACAGACAGCATAAACAGGCAAATGAGATATACAAAGTTCTTCCAGCTTAAAGAATCTGTCTCTAGATCCATGCCCACCCCCACACCCTCGAATCCCAAGCTCATTGCAAAGGGGGCTATATGGGAAAGATAATACAGCTCCCATGTACTGCCATCACCCAACATAGGGCTGTGTACTCCCCATCCCTTTGCTTATTCTGTCATCCCAACCCAGCACAGCGCCCTTGTGTGCAGTCTGTCTCCTGGTGGTTAAGATATGGAGAGTCACTTACGGTCATCGCTGAAGTCATCCACCAATATGATTTCGTGGACCAGGTGCACAGGGGTGCGGTTTAAAACGCTGAGGAATGAAAAGAGAACGTCCATGATAGCACCTGAGCAGCTAAACAAGTTAGGAGATGGGGAGAGGTGGGAGCTGACCTTTGAACAACAAAAAATAGGCCAGGTTTCCTGTACAGAGGTAGATAATGGACGTCCCCGTGAAGCAATGTACAGGAAATCAGTCCCCACGTATCAGATACCTGAAGTCACATCTACTTATTCTAAAGAACGCAAAGTTCCTATTCCCCTCCCTGGCCCAGCCATGCAAAACCTGGAAGTGATTTGCCATTAACCTCAACAGGAACGGGGGAAACGTATGTTTAACTACATGCATATTGGAAGCTAAGTTTCACATGGGGCTGTACAACCTCTTAAAATCCCTTCCCTTCCGCTGGAGCTAATGTTAGGTTACTGGCAATGGGACCAGCACAAAGCAAAATTACCTGTCAAAAACCCATCTTTTCAAACCTCACAGGCATGGAAGGAAAAGTCCTCTTTTTACTGTGAGCTGATTGTGTTTCAAAGGCTGCAGAGAGGATAACAGTGGGTTTGTTTAATAAAAGAAAAGAAGCTGGAGGTGATAGTTTAAACTCTCCTCCAGGAGTATAGTTATTGTGAAATGGGGATGAAAGCTACAATCTATTCTTAATTATACCATCTACATGTTCTGTCATTAGAAATGCAGGGCCTAATTCTCGCCTCGCTTACAGTAGTATAAATCAGTGAAGTCAATGGAATTATACTAGTGTAAAAACCTGCCCATAGGAAAGGAGTCAGGCTACTTTTTGAAGATGCACTGGCACTGATGGATTGATTGTTCGTATAGAACAGGGGTAAGCCAATTATTTTTTGTCAAGGTTCAAATTTCTTGGTCAAGGTATAGTTAAAGTCCAGACTCTAGAGAAAATAACAACAAAAAACCCAATCATAATATGTAAATAAAAAGATTTTGGGGTCCGTTGGATATTGAAGGTAGGTTACAGTCCTTAATACTCAGGCTTTCCCTTTAAGCCTGGGACCAGTCTCCTCAGTTCAGGTCTTTGTCTTTCCAGCATTCTTGTTGCTTCCAGTGTAGGTGGGGGAGGAGAAAGGTAAAAGCACTCGATGCCACTGTTCCTTATTTTATACTCTTTGTCCATGTCCCTGGAAAGATGCTAGCCCAGGCATGCCTGGAATACCTTGCTGAGTCACAGGGCTGAGCAATCCCCATTGCGTGGTCCTTCTCTTACAGAATTGTAAGTCCCTTTGTTTACAACTCCCCTGTGGATTAATGGTCATTCAATCCTTTGGATCATTTGTTGTCAGTGGAGAACTAGCAGTGGACGATTCCCAAACTTATAACATATTTCAGTAACAACCATGCAGCAAAATCCCATAACTTTATACACACTAATGATATGCATATTTTGACATATGTTTCCTATGATATCTTATACGGCACGCTTTGTATGAAATATATCATAGTTACATGACGGGGTGAATATAGGTTCCAGGGTGCTACTTTGAGGTACAGAGTGCCACAGTAGGCTTGGCAGAATTTACTTTTTTTATTTTGAGGGGATAAAATGGATGTTTATTTGTAAGCATCTTTTTAGATTGTTATTGGTTTAAATTTTCAGTTATGCAAAATTATGGGTTTTAAGCATTTTTAATTTGTACCTATTTAAATTTTCACAGTTGTGGGAAATTACTGGAGGGCTTAGACAATAATTATTAAACAACAGTAGATACTGAGACTCAAAAAGTTCAGGCTTTATAACCATTAAAACACAAATTGTCAACATCACATGTCAACATATGCCAAGTAAATATCCTTAAATCAAAGTGTAATAAGTTCTCAAGCAGCGTTTTCTTACTTTGCCTATTTGTAGATTTCAATTATCGATGGAAATATTTTTTCTGTGTGTCTGTTTGTGTATGGTGAAATTGACAATGAGATAAATACCAGGCCCACTGTATTCATTACAATCTCCCTCTCACACACCATTCCTTTATTTCACACTCCCTATAATTTCTTTACTCTCTGTCCCTTTCTGCTCTGCTCCTATCTTGTCTGTTACACTTTGCTGCAGTCTCTCCTACCTGATAACTGTTCAAGCTGAACGTTCAAACCCACAGTGTTCAAGTGGGTTCAGAATAAGTTCACCCCCTCCTAGGTAGCACAACATTGTATGAGGAAGTGATGCCTTACCCCACCTTGTCCTTTATGGAGGGTCTGATACTGCGGGGTGCTGAGTACCCTCAACTCTCATTGAGATCAATGGGAGCTGGGGGTACTCAACCCTGCACAGGATCAGGCATTTCAACAGGGCCGTCCCGGGGGGGGGGGAGTGGGGCAATTTGCTCCAGGCCCTGGGCCCCGCAGGGGCCCCCACAAGAATATAGTATTCTATAGTACTGCAACTTTTTTTTTATGAAAGGGACCTCTGTCATAAACAGATAGCTAAGGGTTAATGTTTCTTTTACCTGTAAAGGGTTAACAAAGGGAACCACACACCTGACCAGAGGACCAATCAGAAAACCGGATTTTTCAAAGCTCGGGGGGAATGTTTGCGGTCATGTGTTATTTTGTCGTCCTTCAGCCTATGAGAGGATCTTTTTCTTAAGTTTCTCAATCTTTCTGTTTAAGTGTTAAAGTAAAAAGTAGATAGCCCAATAAGGTTTTTTATATTGTTTTATTTACCATGTGCTGTAGTTGTTGGATGTTTAAATTGTAATTTCCTTTTTGAATAAGGGTTGTTCATTTTCGAACACAAATCCTTTATTCTTCTAACACAGGCATACCCTTGCACTACAGACCTTCTGTACACCAGGGGCCATTCACCACAACTTTTAACTTGTGTGCTCTGTGATGGCCAACCTTTCAAGACCCCCTTTTTACCAAACGATTCCTTCTCCAACACATGACTCTCCCTCACCTCCCGCCTACCCCTCACCCCCGTCCGCGAAAGCTCCAAGCCAAAACCTACTATCATGTAGTCGGCGTTAATCCAATCATCTCGTTTTTTTCTTTTAAGCAATTTGACCTGTATTGTCAACTTGATACAGAGACTATATTTATGTGTTTTCTTTTTTTATTATAAAGCTTTCTTTTTAAGACCTGTTTGAGTTTTCTCTGGGTAGGCTAAGGAACGAAGGGAAGGGATTCTCTTTGTGTTAGATCTATGGAGGGGGATCTGAACAGCCTCAGGGGAGAAGGAGGGGGGAGGGAGAGATCTTAATCTCTCGGTGCTTGTGTGTTCAAGGACTTGAAGCATATTCCAGGGGAAGCCTGGGAGGGGATAAAGAGGAGACAAGGGGAGGAGGTTATGTCCCTTTTTTTGTAAGACTCAGGGCATCTGAGTCTTGGGGTCCCCAGAGAACGTTTGGGAGACCCGAGGGAGTCAGGCCTGGAATATCCTTGGCTCTGTTGGCAGCGATATCAGATTAAGCTAGTAATTAAGCTTAGAGGGTTCATGCTAGCTTCTCATTTTTATGAACGCTAAGTTCAAATCTGAGTGGAAACTACGACATGGTTGGCGCGGTGGAGGTAAGAAGATAAGAGCCAGTAGGAGTATTATTATTTTTCTTTTTCTGCTAGGGGCTTTTTACGAGAGGAAAGGGTTTGGTTTTTAAAGGAGCCAGAGAGAAAATTTTTTTTCTGTTCTCTCCTGCTCAGTTTGGGGTTGCATTTTAAGCAAGGAACCATTAGGTTTTGCCTTTGGCTTGCATTTTTAGCAAGGAACCATTAAGGTGACAAAGGGTCTTTGTTAAACAATAGCACTCCCTTGGGAGTCAAGTAACCCCAGCAAAACACACACAGGTAAATAAAGTGGCTTTTGTTTTGTTTTAATTTACATATCAAAGCTTAGCTAGGAAAACTTAAACAAAGGGGCACGGTTGTTTGGCGACCCCAGGAGACAACAGAAGGACCCAGCAGTTCAGACAATAAACACCAGAGGGCACCCCAACACAAGAAAACAGAACCATGACTACCAAGGACCTGAAAAGGAGCTAGCAAGACTGGAGGCAGAGGCACAAATCAGAAACGCGGACCACAAGCGGACATGGAAAAAACTACAAGAACTAGAAATAAAAAAAAAAGAGATGGAGCTGAGAGAAGAGAAAAGAAGGGCCCACAGAGAGAGCTGGAGATAAAGAGGAGGACCTACAAAGGAAACAAGCAGCCAGATGCAGCCCTCACGAGAGAGGGAGAAACACACGAGAGATGGAAAAACACCAACAAGAGATGGAAAAACAGAGGGAGGCCCACCAGCAGGCCCTGGAATTAGAACAGGCTAAGCAACAGAACCCAACCACTCCTAACAACCCTTCGCCAATACTGGTCCCGGGGCCTCAAAAATTGTTTTGTCCCAAGCCCCCTGAATCCTCTGGGCAGCCCTGCCTTTGAATTGCACACAGTGAGCTAAATTCTGCAATCACTGACACTAACTCCACTGAAAGCACCATGAGTATAAAACCAGAGTAACTCCACTGGTTTCAAGGGAGCTAGTCTGGATTTACAACAGTGAATGTGAGAGCAGAACTGGTCTCAATCCTTGTAGGGTCAGGTCTTTGCCTGGTGTAAACCAGTGTAGCTGCACTGACTTCAGTGGAAGGACGCCAGTTTGCACAAGCTAAGGACTGAGCCTGTAAATGTGACATTTGAGTGACATTAAAGCCTTGATCGCAGCCCTGGTGCACAGTAAAGTTATCTGGGGAACATTCCCACCCACTCTGCTGTACTAGCTCCTCCAGGGATAGCAAAGGTGGGAGCTGCACTAATGCGGACAAGGCCCCCAGGGCTTCTGTCTTTTTTAACACCAGGGGGTTAGATAACACAGCCATTTCAAACGCCCGCCGCCAACACAGCCACAGAGGATTAGTAAAAGTGTCTGGCCACCCCTCCTCCCTCCAGACTTTGCATGCAGCCATTTCCATGTTCTGTTCCTGCCTGTCAAGTATCTTTTTTTAAAAATTATTATTATTAATAGGTTTGTCATAAAAATACTAAAAAAGCCTAAATGCAGGAGCTGAGTTCAGCAAATTACTGCAGCTGAGCATCAGTACAGAGAGACAGGAGACCAACAGCACACTCGGTGGAATAGTTAATGGGCGCTGATCACTTGGAAACCAGACTTCAGGGTACCAGCAGGAAAAGAAGAATTGTAAAAGAGTCAGCAAAATAAACAAATAGACAACTGAGCATGGGGTGGGGAGGAAAATAGTGCAGCCTGGTAAGAGGGAAACATGAGTGAGGTTAGTTTTGCTTTTACTTATACCAGCAAAACGTGGGAGTCACTTGACTGAAGTCAACGGAGTGGGTTGTATTCTCAGATCTGCCCCTTACTACCACTCCACCTGGGAACTGGCTGCAAGCCACCAGCAGAAAATTCCCCACCATCGCTAGATGGAGGATGGCCCAGTGGTTAGAGCTCTAGCTGGAGACCTGGGTTCAAGTCCCTTCTTTGCCACAGACTCCTGATGTGATCTTGCACAAATCACTTGACCTCTCTGTGCCTCAGATCCCCCTGCGTTAAAATGGGGACACCACACTGCCCTACCTCACGGGGGTGTTGTGAGGTTCAACACATTAAAGACTGTGAAGTGCTCAGATGCTACGGTACCTAGTAGTAGCCTTAAGCCTGGTGTGCTCTCCCTTCCACGAGTAGGGAGCACGTTGTGGGCAGCAGGGGCTAGGGAGGGGCAGCGCGCCGCATGAGTCTGGCTAGCCTCCATTGGAGTAGGGTCCATTAAGGGCCCTGCATCAGTGCTAAAAATTAAAAGCAGCCTGGAAGCTGCTCTAAGTGTTGGCTGCAGCTGGTCCTCAGTGTTAGGGAGACAGAACAGGGGAGAATCAGGACAAGTGGAGTTACACTGAAGTAAAACTGGAGGACAGCAGAAGTTAGGCCTGAATCCCTGGTCACTGACACCAGTTTTCCCCCAGCATAACTCTGTGGATGTCAAGGGAATTACCTTTATCCTGAGGGAAGTGGGAGCAGATTCCAAGGTACCAAACCAAGGGGAAATAAAGAGAGACTAGGGGTCTGTCATAAACAGATAGTTAAGGGTTAATGTCTCTTTTACCTGTAAAGGGTTAACAAGCTCAGTGAACCTGTCTGACACCTGACCAAAGAGGACCAATCGGGAGATAAGATACTTTCAAATCTTGGTGGAGGGAAGTCTTTGTCTGTGCTTTTCGGGTTGTTCTTTGTTCTCTCTTGGGATTAAGAGGAGCCAGACGTGCAACCAGTTTTCTCCAATCTTTCTGAAACAGTCTCTCATGTTCAACATAGTAACTAATAGCTAGAAGGCGGTTTAGTCTTTTTGTTTGTTTTCTTTATTTGCAAATGTGTATTTTGCTGGAAGGATATTTTACCTCTGTTTGCTGTAACATATACTTAGGCTAGGGGGGAGGGAGTCCCTCTGGTCTATGTAAAGCTGAGACCCTGTAAACATTTTCCATCTTGATTTTACAGAGATAATTTTTACTTTTTCTTTCTTTAATTAAAAGCTTTTCTTTTTAAGAACCTGATTGATTTTTTCCTTGTGTAAGACCCAAGGGGACTGGGTCTGAACTCACCAGGGATTGGTGGGGGAAAGGAGGAGGGGGGAAGGTGAATTCCTCTCTGTTCTAAGATTCAGGGAGTTTGAATCACAGTAAACTCACCAGGGCTGGAGGGGGGGAAGGAAGGAGGGGGAATGGTTTATTCCTCTTTGTTTTAAGACCCAAGGGGTTTGGGTCTTGGGTTCCCCAGGGAAGGTTTTTGGGGAACAGTAAGTGTACCAAACACTATATTTTGGTTGGTGGCAGCATTATCAGATCTAAGATAGGAATTAAGTTTAGAGGGGTACATGCAGGTCCCCACTTTCTGGACGCTAAAGTTCAAAGTGGGAATAAGACCTTGACAGGGTCAGATTGCATCCTGCTCTGGTGCTGGGGGAGGAAAGAGACACAGGCAAGAAGCACCCCGACAACAGGCTGGCCTATGCAAGAGCACACTGCGGTAGCATCTGACGCAAGAAGGGACAGCTTAGCCCTTCCGCCATCTGTGAAACAAATGATTCAGAAAGGGGAGAGGGGAGGTGGGGCCATGAGCCCATCCCCATCCCCTCCACACCAGCCCATGGAGAGAGGCCAGCACCTTGGAGAACATAATAATCAGTCTATGCCATGTTAATGGGTGAAGATGATCAGTGTAACCTCTGTCCCCAACCTACACCTCCATGTGCACAATCAGCCCTGGCTGTGGCATAGCCAGGCTCTAACATCAGGGGGAGACAACATATAAAAAAAGGCACCACCCGACATATCAAATTACTAATTACATACTTTTACATTTGTTATACATATTTATTTGTACTTAAAATAAAAACACAAGAATGATCCAACCACGGAAGGGTTTGCACAGCCGGCATTTCACAGGAGAACTTCAGATTATACTTAGATATACTTTAGATTCAGTATAGTACTGATATACTTTATAGTCAGAATACAGTAGTTTGTAATTGTCACCCCTTGCCCCCAGCAGAGCGGCGGCTCAGCTGCGGCAGAGTCATTCCCCGGGCTGCTGCTGCTCGCAGAGAAAAGACACCGCTGAAGAGAGACCACAAAAAAAAATCCCCCCTTCTCCTCCTTTTCCTTCCTTCTCTATCTCCTCTGTTGGCACCAGCTGGGCTTCAGAGTCACCAGGAGCTCTGCCCACCAGATTGTGGCTTTTGTGCTGTTCTGTCGAGGTCTCCTTGGATGTCCTGATGTGAGAAAACTGAAAGCTTGGAAGCCATGTTAACTTCCAAGTGACAGGTGCCTACCGTAGCGCTGTATGCTTGGTTTCCAGCCATTGGTCTCCTTATTTCTTGGTGGCATATTAATTATTATTAATAACAAGTCCAGTAGAGCCTAGAAGCCTCACATGAAGTCAGGGCCCCGCAGTGCTAGAAGCTGTACATATAGAGTACAAAGAGTTTACAGAGGGTGGGCGAAAGGAAGTATCCCCATGATTTAGGGTATGTTTACACTGGAAAAGGGCGGTGTAACTTCCAGCTTGTGAAGACATACCCATGCTAGCGCTGATCAAGCTAGTGTGCTAAAAATAGAAACGGAGCCACAGTGGTGCAAGGAGCTAGCCATCTTGAGTGTGATCCCACCTGAGACCCTTGACAGGCACTCAGGTGACTAGCCCCTCCTGGTGCTCATGCCATTACACTTCTATTTTTAGCACTGTAGTTTGATCCGAGCTAGCACCAGTATGTCTCATCCAGCTGGGCATGACGCCTCCAGCTCCAATGTAGATGTACCTACAGATGGAGAACAGAGGCACAGTCAGACTAAGTGACTTGTTCAAAGTCACCCAGGGAGTCACTGGCAGACCTGGAGATTGAATGCATGTCTCCTGCTTCCATACACTTGGAATGCCGCGTCATCTGTAGGTCTCAGGAAAGTAATAGGCTGATTAGGCCTCAGCTGGAGTATTGTGTCCAGTTCTGGGCACCACATTTCAGGAAAGATGTGGACAAATGGGAGAAAGTCCAGAGAAGAGCAACAAAAATGATTCAAGATCTAGAAAACATGACCTGTGAGGGAAGATTGAAAAAACTGGGTTTGTTTAGTCTGGAAAAGAGAAGACAGAGGGGACATGATAACATTTTTCAAGTACATAAATGGTTGTTACAAGGAGGAGAGAGAAAAATTGTTCTTACCCTCTGAGGATAGGACAAGAAGCAATGGGCTTATATTGCAGCATTGAAGTTTAGGTTGGATATTAGGAAACACTTCCTAACTGTCAGGGTGGTTAAGCACTGGAATAAATTGCCTTGGGAGGTTGTGGAATCACCGTCACTGGAGATTTTTAATAAAGATTAGACAAACACCTGTCAGGGATGGTCTAGGTAATACTTAGTCCTGCCACAAGTGCAGGGGACTGGACTAGAAGACCTCCTGAGGTTCCTTCCAGTCCTATGATTCTACTGTTGTAAATGACCTGTGTCCCATGAGCATGAGCCATTAAAGAGCTGCATGTTAATGTAGTGCTTTGTGATGGTGCCACATAATGACTGTGCCCCAGGACACACAATAGTGTCCTGCAGTGAGGCATCATCACAACTAAAGATGCAAACAATGCAACACAGTATCATGGTGCCCTGGCTATATGCCAGCAGGATACCAATACTTGCCATTGATGAACTTCATGTGTTGTGCTTTATAGAATATATCCGAACAGACAGAGAGACCATTCATCCTAGCCTGAAATGCGGCTGCTTCTGGGGTGGAACTTGGCAGCCAATTTGCACCACAACGGTGTGACAGAGGCAACGAAGTGTGTCTCCTCCTGTCACAACTGCAGGGGCAAGATGGGTCAGCAGGATGCAATCGCCCATGCTGTCCAGGACAGGAGGGTTAAGCAGTGAGGAAATGGACGCTTTAGTGATTAAACATGGTCAGAACATTGGTTTTAAGCTTCCTCTGAGAGATGGCGGCACAATGTCCCCTGAGCATCGTGCTTTGGCGCTAGTTCAATACTGACTCTGAGGGAAGGTCTCAGCCTCCTGCATCACCAGCTCAGGAGCAAGAGCTCACCTAGGATGGCTCAGGAGGTGTTTGCCTTCCCTGCCGCACGGCCACCTCACTCTGCATGGGGTTGCTGGGGGCCAACAGGGCTGCTACTCCTCAGCCTCTGTTCCCCCCGCTGCGCTGGGGGGCTGCGCTGCCGCCCCTTCCCCTCCCGGCAGACCCCCCCCCTGCCTGGGTGACATGCGCCAAGCGGGGCAGCTGCGGACGGCCGGGAGCCTCCTCCTCATCATTGGAGAGCCAGGCAACCAGCTGCCGCCGCCTGCAGCCCCAGAGTAAGCGAGCGAGCCGGGCTGGAGATGCAGGAGAGCAGCGCGGAGCCAAGAGCAAGCCAGCAGCTGCACACAAAACCCAGCTCCAGACTCCAAGTCCGGAGCCCAGTGCTGGCTGTGTGGAAGGGTGCCGCTTTTGGAAAATGTGCAGCCGCTCCCTTTGCTCCCCCCTAGCTACGCTACTGAGCCCTAGAAAATATT
Organism: Chelonoidis abingdonii; assembly: GCF_003597395.2. Taxonomy (NCBI): domain Eukaryota; kingdom Metazoa; phylum Chordata; order Testudines; family Testudinidae; genus Chelonoidis; species Chelonoidis abingdonii. The sequence goes on from NC_133771.1 coordinate 163,183,770, forward strand.
ATGGCACAGTTCGCCCCAAGTACTGCCTCCTACACCAGCTAACCCTAAGACAATGACAAGCAGCAAGCAAATCAAATCAAATTGATTATTACACTGAACATATGTAGCATAACCAAAAGCCATGGGATGCTCTCAGGACTGGTGATGTTTTCATGCCCAGTTGTTTTGGGAGGAGATTGTTCCAGACCATGGAACTCTACAGGATTATTACATCACACATGCCATACAGGTATGGGCACCACAGATGGAAACAGTAACGTTAGAGGGAGTTTTTCAACAAAACTTTTTTTTTTTCTGGAAAATACCAATTGGTCGAGGCCAAAGCTTGTCACTGGAAAAGGTCAGTTTAGATAAATTTCCCCAACTTGAAAAAAAAAAAAGTGACCAAGAAATTTTCAGGTCTCCTTGACATTTTTAAAATGAAAAAAATCCCGTTTTTCAACTTTCCATTTCACTTTTCAGCTAATTTTAATTTTTTATTTAAGAAAAAAAGTTAAACAAAAAAAGGGCAAAATCAAAACAAAATGTTTCAAAATTATCGAAACAAAAACCATTTTGATTGGCCTGAAGTTTTTTTCTTCACGTTTTCACCAACATTTTTGAGACTTAGACATTTTTCCCTGATTTGGAATGGGAAGTTTCTTCCAAATCTCCAAAAATGTCCACAGACAAGGAAATCCTTTCCCCGCCTTGCTTTAGCTTGACCACCATGAATGCAATCTGAAGAACCACGAGTGTCAGGCTTCCAAAAGAGACACCCAACCCTTAAGCCTGCATGAAAATGATCAGGATTTCACCACCCGTTTAGCAGTGATTTGCTCTGCGTATTTTTTGAATGGGTGGGTGGTGGCAGTTGCACTGAGTCATACATGAACATGATACATGCCCTAAATGACACTGTTTGCTACACTCAGAGCAGATCACAAAGAACTATGAAGATTTTATGTATATATTTTCAGCCGTCATTGAAATGCAGCAGCTGTTCTGCGACAGCATCACTATGCATCTGTTCAGGACAGTGCAGGAAGAAAACATTATCCCACTGAAAGCACCTGGGGAACTTTAGAGAAGCACTATGCAGGCTGGCCAGAACAAGTCTACTCTTGCCAAATGTGCCCTAATATCACCTTACTTTCTACCTCTTTATGAAAGATAGCACTTTCCAGCAGCACTGCATCCCCCTTGCACCCATCCACAGCATTATAACTCACAGAACAGGGCGCCCCCACTGAATTACCCATATCAGTTCCTGGCCCTATCCCCGGAAGTTTCCCATCCAAGTCCCAAAACTGTTTAGCTAAAGACCTACATCACAGCCAAGGTGTTACAGGTCTGATTCTCCATTCGCCTGCACAAGTGTACCAGTAAATCAGGAGAAATTCCTGAAAGTCAGCAGAGCTACACTGGTCTAAACCCACTGTGTGTGATGAATCAGAATCATATGCCTACAGGCCCTAAACGTTACCGCTTTGGAGTTCCTGGCTGCACTGCTAAAAACCTGCCCAGTAACAGCCATCTGCCATCAGTATAAAGAGTTGTGCAACAAAGGCTGAATGTAATAGAAGAGTAAGTTATTTCCCCAAGAAACTGAGAGAAAATGCATTCACTTCCCAGCAAGGCCAAATTCACTATTCCTGACAGACATTTGCAACCTGAGTTGTATTAATCGGACTATAAGTTACCAAGTCCACTGAAAACACAGCAGATTATACACTCCCCCAGTGTGACAGTTTACAGGAATGACTGGAAACAGAAACACTGAACACGTTAGCTTTTCGGTGTCACAGGGATTTCATCAGATATTCTATAAGGCACTGTTAAAAACTGAACGCCAGCTTTTCTATTACCCAGATCCTCGCTCGGCTTGCTTGGTTTTTTTTGGTTCTTTTTCCTTTTGCTTTTTACACGTAAAAGCACTTGGTGATTTGCCTCTCTTTGAAGTACCTCTTCTTTATAGACACTTTTCTTTCTGAAATCAAATACAGGGAAATATATTGCAATGAAAAAAATCAAGACAAATCAAAGTATTTTGGGTCAAATCCCAAGGTCTTTACTCATTCCTACCACACGAACACACCCATTGCTATCAAAAGGAATGATCTCAGGATTTAACCTAGTGAATTCACCTAGTCAGTTATCGAATAAGGGCTAGGTTATTTTCTGTAACTTTGAATTGACACCAATGTAGCTTCCTTGGGTTTAATCAAGATTATGCTGGTATAACCAAGCAGAATTTGACCCCATCTTTCTTTCTCACTTGCATTTTCCAGGAATTCTCTTCATTATGCCCATGACAGAGTGAGCCAGGGGTTGGCAACCTTTCAGAAGTGGTGTGCCGAATCTTCATTTATTCACTCTAATGTAAGGTTTTGCATGTCAGTAATGCATTTTAACGTTTTTAGAAGGTCTCTTTCTAGAAGTCTATAATATATAATTAAACTATAGTTGTATTTAAAGTAAATAAGGGTTTTAAATGTTTAATAAACTTCATTTAAAATTAAATTAAAATGCAGAGCCCCCTGGACCGGTGGCCAGGACCTAGGCAGTGAGAGTGCCACTGAAAATCAGCTCGTGTGCCGCCTTTGGCATGCGTGCCATAGGTTGCCTACCCCTGGAGTAAGTGTTTGTAGAATTAGGTCTGAAATGCCACCTGTATATAATTATCAGTGCAAAATCAACACTGAGGCAGGCAAAATGTAGATGCAGACGAGAGAGGCCAGTATTTGCAGACCTGAGCCTACATCTTTTGCTGGTGTGTACTTCTGTCATCCCTTAATACTTGCTGGTTTATAAAAATGACTCTGGACCTTAATTTGTTTGTATTTACGAACTCTTAATTCTCTCCATGGCAACATAATGGGGCCTGTGGGAAAAAAACTCAACAACATCACAAAGCGCCGGAGAGGCTGGAGGTCATGGTTATTGAAATCAGACAGAGCAAGAGAGGAGACACAGTGCCCGTTAAAATAAACTCCTCCAACAATCCAACCTGACTAATTATGTAGGAGATGGAGAGAGACATTACACCAAGAATAACCATAATAAGCTTTGATTACACTGCAGCTTCCACATTTTATTCTCTCCAATACCCACCAGCTTTTTGTAATTCAAGAGTTCTCTTATGTTAACATCAAAAGATAACAGCGCATGCAGAGCTGTATATTTACTCACTGTGAGAGACGATTAGCAAATTTATAAAATGGGCAGAGTTGGGGGTGGGGAGAAGAGAGAGGAAAAAAATAGCCAGCACGAAGTGCTAATTATACAGTTTCAGTGTAACACCTGGCTTGTTTTAATTAGAGCCATTTGAGCTATGGCACAGCCTCTATATAGGACCGACATACTGCCTGGGGATTGGACGCATGGCTTCACCACTCAGTTTTCTCAGCAGCTGTAGGCTACACACCAGATTAAATGGAGAGGGGAGGTTGCAGGGCGTTAACTGCCCAGATAGGGCCTGCTTCTACTTGTGGGTATTGGAAAATTAAATACATGACAGTCTACCCACTAATTAATTACCTAAATATTTGATCTGGGATGTGCAGTGCCCATATCAAGATTTTTGCCCAAGGGTGTTTTTTGGGTTGTCAATAAGAGGTAAATAATTAAGCCTCCAGAATCCAACTCTGAAGACTCAGATTGCAGATTTAAAGAATAAATAACGACCACACAGTGGAGTAAAACTGCACATCTCCCAACACAAGAAGCCTATGTTTGGAAAGCATTCTTAACAGCATGCCGCATCGGAGCTTAAAGGCTAAGGTGGAGCAGTTGTAAAATCATTGAAAATCTGGCTCTGGAAATGAAAAAAGAGAGCAAGATGGAACCTAAGCATTTAAATACAAGAGAAGGAGCTGTGCTATGCAGTGAGAAGAGACAGAGTCTAAGCCAGATGTTAGCAGGAGGAGGGATTAGTTCCTTGGAAAAAGGTAAGATCCCATGTACCACGACTGGGACCTATGTTACAGCATCATTAAAACTCTAATCAGACTAACGCTATACATGGGACTGAGCTCTGTCCTGATTTGGTTACATCCTTGGATGTTAACAGAGTGATAAGAGTTCAGTGCCAAACTATCAGCTGGTGTAAGCGTATCTCCACTGAAGTCAGTGGAACTGCATCAGTTTACACGACTTGTTTAAGATCATTTGGCTCACTCTTGGTCAGCATGGTTAGCTGTCTCTCATTCAGGTCCTTCCACAGAAGTATGAGGTGCTGGTTTCCCTTGTCATCTTAGGTGCCCCTCTCTTAATAGCCCAGTAAACCTCTTAAAAGCATCTCTCTTATAGTTCACTGGCCCTGCTTAAAGAAGCAGCACGTCTTCCCAAGGGTGCAGTCTCCATCCCCTGTTGATAGATGAGTCATTACCTCTTCCCCTTGATGGCCTTGTTTACCTTTTATGTAAATACCTCTGCCTGATGACCAGGTTGGTTAGACAAGCGCACACACAATCCTTTCTGACCCAGACACGTTGATTCCCCAATCACCCTGTGAGCTTTGATGGTTTTGTTTACATGTGTAAATTGCAATTCCATAGTCACTGGTCACCCTGCTTCATCTGTATTCGAGACCTGGGGAGACCTTTTTCCTACTTTGTTTAAATACAGATTTTAAAACATAATGGCAGGAGACATCTGTAATTCCAAAGGCAGCCTTGTCACATATGTTCCACAATCATATAATTGACCAGAGTGTTATTAGTTTTCAAATGATACCTCACAAGGCATATTTTGTACAACTATCATTGCAGTAGTGTGTAGGGCGTGGATAGTGGGGTGCTTAGGGTCACAGCCTCCCAGAACTGCTGGCTGGGACTGTGCCCATCCACAGCTCCCCCAGTGCAGACCTGTGTGTTAAAGGCATTACATGAATAAAACAACATTTTCAACAACGTTAGTTTGGACAAATTAAGACCACCCAAAGAAATAGCAGCAAAGAGTCCTGTGGCACCTTATAGACTAACAGACGTATTGGAGCATGAGCTTTCGAGGGTGAATACCCACTTCGTCAGATGTATATAGTGGAACTTTCCAGAGGCAGGTATATATATGCAAGCAAGAATCAGGCTGGAGATAATGAGGTTAGTTCAATCAAAGAGGATGAGGCCCTCTTCTAGCAGCTGAGGTCTGAACACCAAGGGAGGAGAAACTGCTTTTGTAGTTGGTTAGCCATTCACAATCTTTGTTTAATCCTGAGCTGATGATGTCAAATTTGCAGATGAACTGAAGTTCAGCAGTTTCTCTTTGAAGTCTGGTCCTGAAGTTTTTTTGCTGCAGGATGGCCACCTTTAAATCTGCTATTGTGTGTCCAGGGAGATTGAAGTGTTTTTTTATATTGCCATTCCTAATATCTGATTTGTGTCCATTTATCCTTTTACATAGGGACTGTCCAGTTTGGCCAATGTACATAACAGAGGGGTATTGCTGGCATCTGATGGCGTATATTACATTGGTGGAGGTGCAGGTGAATGAACCGGTGATGGTGTGGCTGATGTGGTTAGCTCCTGTGATGGTGTCACTGGTGTAGATATGTGGGCAGAGCTGGCATCGAGGTTTGTTGCATGGATTGGTTCCTGAGTTAGAGTTACTGTGGTGCAGTGTGTAGTTACTGGTGAGAATATGCTTCAGGTTGGCGGGTTTGTCTGTTGGCGAGGACTGGCCTGCCACCTAGGTCTGTGAAAGTGAGGGATCATTGTCCAGGATGGGTTGTAGATCCCTGATGATATGTTGGAGGGGTTTTAGCTGGGGACTATATGTGATGGCCAGTGGAGTTCTGTTGGTTTCTTTCCTGGGCTTGTCTTGCAGTAGGAGGCTTCAGGACTTAAGCTGAGTGATCACCTGTGGAGGTCAGGAAGAAAATTTCCCTAGTGATAAAATGCCACATAAAAGACACTGAGATGGTTTCAGGCAGTGCTGAAATTTGTCCTGCAACATTGACAAGAATGAGACTGAGGGGGATTCCTTCAGCAATGGGTAGACAGCCCATCCATTGGCTGGAGAATGCAGCCCAGCTAAGAGCGTGCTCTGGAGAGGTTAGAACAGGACAGAGCAGGGAGGTGGATGCAGAGATAATACTCCAGATGCCTCTCCTTTCCTTCCTCACTTCAGGCTCTGGAGTAGCCTGCTGCATCCCTGCCTCTTTTCTTGCTGCCCAGTTTGGCATCTGCCTTGTCTGCAGCTCTGAGGACAGTAATTCCCCAGCGAGTTTGAGGCGCTTTGCCTACACTATCATACATTGCAGCAATTCCTCACCTAGCAGGCTGCCAGTCACTGGCACTTCACAATTCCTGTCCTACTGAGTTCTTACAAGAGTTTGGCTGATTCTAAAACTTCCCAGACTGCCCCAGTTATTTTTCGGATAAGACATAAAACGGAGGTCCTGATCACCTGGGTTCATTAAAGATGACATGTGATGACATTTTACAAGCATAGGCCCATCAACCCTGCTGTTCCGGTCAGATTCCAGTGTGGGGAATTCCACTGTGTTTCCTAAAATCCCCCTCATTGTTTCAGGTGGATGCAGGATTTATCTTCAATTTTTTATCTCGCAAGGTGAGCAACCATTGACTTTGGCGGATGCTTCTCAGGATCAAGCCCCTAAAGCACAGAATGCTTCACCCCAGAGTTGGCTGCACTTCAGTGGGAGATGCAGGAGGTATTCCCACATGCACTTGCAAAGGACCTCTGGGTCCTTCTGGATAGACAGAGTTACATGATGGTAAGATGTTACCAGTAATCACTGTTAAGAGCCTTTACGGTTGACCCAGGCCCTGTCGAGTCCAGCTCCTTCACTTCAGCATTGCTCTTTACCCTCCAATAACTGCTGCATCACTGTGGAGCTCCTTCAGCTCTTCCTAGGGAGGAACAGGGCAGCAGGGGCAGGAAAATGATATGGAGTTTTCTTTTTCAATTCAAGTTTGTAGGAGGCAGAGGGAGAGATCAGAAAGAAAAGATTGTGGGAAAGGAAATAAAGGATGGCAAGAAGGGCAGACAGCTGCAAAGGGGTTCCAATTTCTTTTTCACTCTCTCTGTTTTCAGGTATTTATATGGCCCCATCGCCATAGTCTGTGAATGTCTTTAATGTGTTTATCCTCCTCACAACTGCCCTGTGAGGTAGGGCAGTGCTATGTTACACCTGGGGAACTGAGGCACAGAGAGATTAAGTGACTTGCCCAAGGTCACATATAAAATATGTAGCAGAGCCAGGAAATGAACCCAAGTCTCCTCATGCCCAGTGAAATATACCCTTAATGATGATGCCATCTTTCTTCCCATCTGCCCCTTTTTTCTCCCTTCCCATCCTCCTTTTTTTGTTTCTGTTTTTTTGCTTTGGCCCTAAGAACCTACCTAGTCCCTGAGGTGTTCACATATAGTAATACTGATAAAATAATTCCCAGAGAATCATGGATTCAATGATTTTTTCCTTTTTTTCCCCTGTTGGCAAATGGTGCGGAACAGACCATGAGTTTCTTGAACCGAGTAATTATTCAACATGATCTTCTAATTTTTGTCAGTGACTAATTCTTGAGATGCAGATCGTTCACAAATGGTGCACTGCAGATGTTCAAAGTGTGACATCCACACGGTGTGTCACACTGAGTAGTGACGGAAGTCACACAACACTCATGCCACTGAGGATTGAGCAGGATGTGCAGATTTTACAATCCAATTCAAAGTTTGCTTACAGAAAATATTAAGTATTCAACCTAAAACCCTACTTTAGATGAGGATTCAAACTAGTAGAGATCTCAGATGTCCATGGAAAAGGCCTCAAACAGGGTTAAATTGACACTTACTTTTGAATTCAAAAGATTATTAATGGTAAATTTCCCCCACTGTTTGCTCATCTTCAGTACATACATGCAACGTGCTCCAATTGGTTGATGTGTCCAGTTAGGATGCTACAGCCTATCCCCGCTCCTATGAATTTTACAAGACGTAATTTCTCTTTCCCATTCTTGTTCCTTGTGTTTATGATGATGATTCCCATTAATTTTTATGAAGACTCTTGGGAGTCATTCTTATTTCACTGCCAGGCAGCCAAACTGAGGGCCAAAGCCGCACCACTCTGACCCCTAGCCAGGCACAAAATATTATTAATTATTATTTCTATTACTATAGCACCTTGGAACCATAAAGATCAGGATCCCATTGTGCTAGGCACTGTACGGTGCTCAGAAATAACTTTGCAGGGAAGAAGAAATCCATGGTAGAGAGACGATAAACAGTGAAACAAAGAGGCAGTGTTACCTAGTGATTAGAGTTCTCTCCCTGACTCCCATTCATTCTCTCTGTGACATGGGACAAGTCAAACAACCTCTTTCTGCCTCACTTCATCCCCATTGATAAAAGGAGGATGGATAGTGAGTACTAATTTCACAATCCTAGTGAGAGGCTTAATTAAAAAAGATAGTGGACGGAGCACTCAAGTGGGACTCAAAACATCTGGTTCTCTATTCCAGGCTCTACCATTGACCTGCTGGATGACCTGGGGCAAGTCAGGTCACCACTCTGTGCCTCAGTTTCCCCAGTAGACAAATGGGGATAATGATTCTTACCATCCTTTGCACTTTGAGATGCACTGATGAGAAGTGCTATACAAGAGCTAGGAATGACTATTAGTGTTATTGTACAGAAAGTGCTTTGAGACCCTTCGATGGAAGCCGCTACAGAAGCACGAAGTAGTATTAAGACAGATTTCATGTTGACTGTCACATGAAAAAAAATGATCCAAGATGTTACCGATGTCATGGAACAGAGATCCGTAAGATTTAACTAAGCCAAGCATTTGCTGAGTGAGAAAAAACAGACCAGAGGGCTGGATAAATTAGCCTACAAAGGCTTAAGAGGAGACAAGATCGGAACAGGGTCCAAAGGCAGGCAGGAAATGGAGGTGTGTGCATGTTTAGAGTCGAGCCGAGGTAGGGCAGGAATTGAGTCAGCAGTCTTCTTTCCTAACAACAGCTGGAGCCCCCAGGGTCTGGTCTATGGCTGGGCAGCCTGTTTGGGATTGAATTCAGACTGAGTCTGTTGAACCCAACCTCAGCATCACAAGCCACATGAACAGATAGCACTTGCTCCAAGAGCTAATCCCATGGGCATAGCAAGTCATTTCCTAAGGACTAGCACAGGAGAGCTCTGGGAACCCACCTCAAGGAAGTAGGAGGTGGAGGAGTTTGGGGTTGGGTTTGTGTCACCTTTAATTTGTTTTATCTGTCCACATTTATCCAGCCCTGGTTTTGATCTAGTACAAATAGTAAAACTGACCATTCCAGGCCATTGCACTGTGGCTGGAAAGGAAATATCCATAGGTTCATGGTGACATGTTGAGGTTATTTTGTGGCAAGTAGGTACTGTAATTAGAACCAACCCTTATGGTGCACATCACCAGCTAAAACATGTGAGCCAGACTGGATAGAGAGATGTGGGAAGGGAGGAGGAGCTACAAGGACAAAAGCCATGAGAGAAATCACAATGGTTCAAGAGTGGAATCAAAGTAACCTAATCAAACAAAACATCTCCATGAAGGAGCAAGAAAAAGGATGAATGAAAGGGCTGTTAATGACATGGAAATCAGGGACAATTCCATGGGAAAAATATGACAGAGGAACAAGGAATAAGAGAGAAATCTACTTATTTTGCATTTCTAATCCAACCATAATTATAATAAACCGACTACCTGTCTCCACGTGTATGCACCCATCACCACAGTAGCTAGGCACAATATGAGGAGTATATTGTGATCCTAACACTTTCATATGTCATCATCACTCCTAGAGGTTGTCTCCCAGGAGTAATACTTCTGCATCATTCTGCTTCTCCATTACTGGGGAAAGCCACTCTGAAGTGAGGAGCTCATCAACAGACCTTAAAAGTGGTAAGAGGTTGGTTCATCTTGACCTTAGGTACCATGGAACTGCCCAGTGCCTCCCCCTGGAGACCTCCTGTCATGCATGATAGTGGCAGAGAGGTGGTCTTGGAGAACTAAGCCTTGCCCATTATTGGCTTTAAAGATGAGGGGCTGGATCTTGGATTGGTCCAAACTCAGGTCAGAAATGTTGTGATAAATGAGCCTACAAATTTACTCTAATTGTGAGCTCAGCTGTAAAAAATATGTGAGATGTCACAGTACCCTACAGTGATAAATGTTGATGGGGAAAGGTACAAAAAGGAGACAGACTAAATTAGTCTAAACAAAAGGGCCCACTGATAGGGTTCAAGGAATATGTTAAAATCATGCTTGGTAAAAACAGAACACGTAGAATCAGGAATTTGTGAACCAAAATTGGTGTGTCAGATAGGAGGCCTAAGTGGTGGACAAAATGATGAGGGGATGGGCTATTGCACCCATCAATCCCTTTGTGAGTCCTTAAAGAAAGACTTTGGAGGAAAAATAAAGAAAGAACAAATAGAAGCTACAGAAGTGAGCATCACCATCATGGCTGCCACCCCCACTGTTTTCTGGGACTGCAGACCATCTTCATCCTAATCCTGAGGAATGACCTGACCAGAGTGGGCCAGAAAGTGTGGGACCCAGATGACATCACAACCCCTACCAACTCCAGCAGAATCCCAACCACCTGAGATGAAACGGGACTGAATGTTAACAGTGCCAGCCCTTCTCAACTAATTTCTTCTCTTTTCTCCCCAAGGACAGTTATTACCATCTTTGATATCCTCTAAGAGACCATCAAACATGTGGTTTTTTCCCCTTCACAACTCTCTATAGCTAAAGGAAAAGGTAACAGGAAATGTTGTTACAATGAACATTTTTCCTTCTTTTCTGTATCTATTTTGGTGTCTGTAAAAGGTTAGAAAGATTTTAATGGGATGTTCACCATGGTACTGTAAGGGTCCTAGGCATAGGCAGTCTGACTTAGCAGTCCCATCTGGGCTGCTGTCACCAAGCCCAGGGCAGTCACGAGGCAGTAGTCAGTATGGAGGGATCAGAGTAATTGCTAGAGCCAGGATCAGAGTCAGGCCAGGTCAGAGACTGGAGATCAGCAAGCAAGGTGAGGTTTAGAGCTCTGCAAACCAGAAGTCTTCATGGCTGCTCAGACAACTTCCTGGGGCACCCTCCTGGGTTAAATAGTAAGCCTGGGCCCATCAGATGGTCACAGGCTGCTGTTACTATGGTTCTTTTGAACGGTTCTTCCTAACACACTTAATCTCCCCAGTGCTTCTTGCATATGGTTCTCTGGGGCCTGGTGGGGATGTGGGAACATCAGCTGTGCCAGGCTCTGCAGACTCAGCGTTCTAGTCCAGCAGCTCCTTACTGGTACTAAGGAGGCTAAGATCTCTGTATACCAAGCCCCGAGCCTTGTTTAACACTGTTTAATGTTGGACAGTGTCATAGTATACTTTCCTCCATCTGAACCTTAGAGTCCAAAAATGAGGTATTAGCATGAATTCCTCTAAGCTTAATTACCAGCTTAGATCTGATACGCTGCCACCAATCAGGACTCTGAGTGCCTGATAAACTCTGGTCTCCCCAAAACCTTCCCTGGGGACCCCCAAGATCCAGGACCCCTGGATCTTAATACAAGGAAGAGTAAACATCTTTTGTGATCCCTTAGTGCCTCTCCTAGGCTTTTCTCCCTGGTTAACCATGAAATAACTGGGATTTCAAAACTCCTTGAATCTAAACAGAAGGCTTTCCAACCTCACCAGGAGACATACAGATTCAGCTCATGAATACTAAACAAAGGCGATTTCCCCCTTCCCCTCCCTTCATTTCTTTTCTGTCTACCCGCCACTTCCTGAGTATAGACTCCAATTCCGTTGAGCCTCAACTGGGAAAAATCAACAGTTCTTAAAAAGATGTTTGTGTAATAAAAGAAAGAAAAATAAGCAAATCTACTGTTCAAATACAAGATGATGAATGGTAATATAAGGATTTCTAGTACAGAGGAACCTAATATGGACACCGTGAGAAAAAGCCTCCCCAGAAATTACAATAACAACATTCCAAGCAAACTACAATCTGCAGAAATAAAAGAAAAACAATTTAAAAGACTAATACTCACTATTCTGAATATATAAAGAGACTGTAGCAGAGGAGATTGGCAAGAAACTGAGTGCACGTCTAGGTCCCTTCAGGATCGTGAGAGGAACAAAGCAAAAGCCAAAAACCACAAACAAAGGCTTCCCTCCACAGAGATTTGAAAGTATCTTGTTTCCTGATTGGTCCTCTGGTCAGGTGTTGCAGGTCACTGTTTGTTAACCCTTTACAGGTGAAAGAGATATTAACCCTTAGCTATCTGTTTATGACAGACAGTAACTGGGTTATGCTAACCTGTATTCCATCTAAATGAACTCAACAGGAGCAAGTGCAGAGTGAAGAGAGACGGTGCTGTGTGTCTGTTAGATTCACCCAGACAAAGGGAGGTAGTGACACAGTATGAGGTGAGACATGAAGGAGCTGGGATGGGGAGTGCTGCCATAAAGGAAAGCAGGAATTCAGTTGCAGAACGGTCAAACGCGCTCCTAGCATGCACATTTCTTCCCGAGAAAGGGTTCTGCTCTCAGACAGATGAAGCCATCAGGTGCTCAAAGGGGTGAAGGAGATATGTAGCAAGCAAAGACAAATCTGGCCCCAGTCAGCAACCTATGTCTGATGGCAAAGGGCTCTTTAACGTCCGTGGCTCTCACCAGTAGGGCCAGGGGCAGGCCCGGGGCCAGGTCCTTAGCTGGTGTAAATCAACCCAGCTGTCTAGACGTTAGTGGAACTCTGCTGATTTACAGCAACTGGGGACGTGGTCTGAGTTGGAGTAGCCGTAAAGAAACATTTGCAGGTGTGTGTCACACTCTGTGGAAATTTGTACATGTCACCAAGCAAGTACAATTAGTCACATTTGGCAGACTTGGCTCCTGAGAGGCCCAGGACCGTGATAGCAGGAGGGGCTGCAGGCCACAATGACCAAGGCACAGGCCTTTGAGAAGGAAGTTTATGTGGCATTGGCCTGAACTGCAGGCTCTATTCCCCATCAAAGGATGAACAGGAGTTGCATATGTGCAACGACTATTGCCTGGCTCCAGGCAGTGATATCAATCAATTCCCTGCCATTGCAGGGGTCTGAGGCATTGGTCAATTTTGATCCCTCCTGTTCTCTGCCTGAGGCACATAGTAGTTTAGTTTCCTGAGAACTGTAATACTTTGGTCTAATTTCGGTTATTGGCTTGGGATGGGGTCGGCCAGATGGTGTTGACCTCCTGTAATATACCTCCTGAATTATACAGGAGGTCAAACAAGAAGCTTTTGTGGTCCGGTCTGGCCTTAAACTTGATGAGTCTATACCCTTCCCTTACTTACATTAGTGTGAAATCCACCTGTCAAATGTTTATTATGGAAACAGGACTGAATGCATCTGACCATTCCTATGGGATAAGCCACTGGACAAGGTGCACAGATCTAACTCTCAGGACTGAAGATGTGGATAGATTACAAAAAATCTTTCCATTCCACAGCAAAGAGCTATGTAGATTCAAGACCCACACTGGAATTCAAAGCTGCTTTTAGAAAACCTGCAATGAAAATGAAGAATATACTATATCCCCATACAGTAAACCACAGTCAAGAACAAACCAACAAATGGAAGAATGGCCATGTGCCCAGACCTCTCCACAGCTCATTTAGAAGAGCTCAGAAACTGCCCTTGAAAATGCAGCCTCTTTGTGAATCATCAGAGCTTCTCAGTTAACTCTCCTTGCTGGCATCCCATGTGGCCTTCAGGTGTCACTGGAGAAGCTCAAAAAATGATACTAAAGCAGACCTCTGCAAAGCCACAGATATCCCTTGCTGACTATGGCAAAACACAGCTCAGCGTTGATAGTCAAATGAATATAAAAACTGCCATCCCGATATCCATCTAGATTGGTGACCTGCTCCCGACAGTGACCATTGTCACATACTGCAAAGGAAGCCACTCCATAATGCACCTCCTTGTGCAAGACTACTTACCAGGAGTCAGATCTCATGCTATCATCAGCTACCCATCATCTTAGGACCTGGGTGACTAGTCTTTATAATTTTACCCTGGTAAGCATAGCTGAAAACGCTATTATTATTCATGCAAACGTCTAACCTTTTTTGAAATGTGAAGGAGTATCTGTCATACTGTGAGGAAAGTGGCACACATGTTTTTGGAGCAGGATCAAAAAAACCCATGCTGCACTTGCATATTCCTTTGCATGAGTCTGTCTTACCTTCTGATAGTTCTTAACAGGGTGGACCTAGCTTCATTGTGGAAGGTGATGATGATACTTGTTGATGGCAAATCCGGATGATAGTTCAAAGTAGTACATCTGAGAAGTTGGAAAAGATACGGGTATCACTAAAGTTCTGGAATGTAAAATGGCAGATTATTTAATAGACATAAACATTAAAGGCATAGGGTAAAGGTAGATGGTACTCATTCCGGGTTCTCCTGACACTACTAAAATAGTGGTTTTCTGAGCTATTCATTTCTGTTTGACCCAGAATCTATAACATTCTGCTGTATGCGATAAGTTGCCTGGGAATTCCACCATCCCCCTTTCATTCAGCTTTGTTTCTGGGTGGGGGTAACCCTACTGTGACTAGCAATGGACATCCCCAGAGAGGTTCAGCTTATATACACACAGTGTTTGAGGAACCCAAACAGACTTTTGATGTGCTTTCCTGGCACAAATATTGTTACCTCACAACACAAACAGTATTAAGCAGTGAGGCCAGCCCAGAAGAGTTCACGAAGCCTGACCAGCCCTGTCCTTCTCCTGCACTTTGGGGATTGGGACCCAGGGCACAGAATTCTATCCCCTGTAGCTGGTCTTTTCCAGAAGGCTTGGGATGAGCTCCCAGATCTTGGGGCTCTTTTGATTGAGAAGTGATCAAACCCACTGAAAACATTTGCTCATCCAGCCCTGAGTGATGTATGAATAAATGCATAAAGAATATTTCTCAGATGCAGCTACAGTACAAGAGTCAGACTTTCTGCTTTTCTAGCACCCTTCATGTAGGGATCTAAAAGACTTTATACACATTAATTACTTATCCTCACAATACTGTACTGCTGGTATTATTCCTCCTACTTTACAGAAGAGTCAATTGAGGCACAGAGAGGTTATGTGAAATGCCCAAAGCTACACATTGAGGTAGTGGCAGAGCCACAATTAGAACCCAGGTATCCTGGACCCCAGGCCTTTGCTCTAACCACTAGACAATACTCCTTTCAAGTTCACATGCCCTCTTGGAGCTACCAGCACTACATCTCAGTTCCTCTCCCTTCCGCAAGAAATGGAGAACAGAAAGCTCTTCCTTTTCCAAGTCAGTCACTCACTTGGTTGTAGCCTGGTTTAGAGTGTACTAATTTAATGTATCAATTTTATTTTTTATTTTAATGAATTAATAATATTAATAATAATAAATTATTAATATTAATTTGTATGGGTTTTAGGCTTGCCAATCTGTTTGATCAGAAGATAAAAGTTCTTGTCCCGAATCAGGCTCCACACAATTTACACCCCCCCCCCCCGGAGTTATGACAGGAAGCTCACACTGAGACAGATATAGCCTTAAAGACTTTTTATTAAAATCAATGAAATAATAATCAAATGGTAAAATAATCAGAGTTACAAAGTTACAAATGCATGACTGCTATTCAAAAGATACATATTGTAATACACCTCTACCTCGATATAATGTTGTCCTTGGGAACCAAAACATCTTACCGCATTATAGGTGAAACCGTGTTATATCGAACTAGATTTGATCTGCCGGAGTGTGCAGCCCCGCTTCCCTGGAGCGCTGCTTTACCGCATTAGAGCCAAATTCGTGTTATATTGGGGCGCGTTATATTGGGGTAGAGGTGTATAGGATTATACGCTACAAAGCTTTGGGTAATATACTCATATCCTTCCTTGATAACACAGGACCAGCCTTGCGGTTCAGATTTCTCAATTCTTGAGTGAGGGATGCAGTGCTTAGAAGAAACTAATGCTACGAACTATCAAAACTAAATTAGGGTTTACTTGACTAACAAACTTAAAATCAAAACCTAATAAACTAAGAATAAAAGCTTAGGGAAACCAAGCTTAGCCTCGTTCCCTTGAAACTTAGAAAGTTTAAAAAAACGAAGTACAGCCTGCTAATACTAGTAGTCATAGTAGGTGGAGAGAAGAGAAGAGAAGGAAAGAGAAAGAGGAATAGAAATAGAGTAGAAAAAGAATACTTTAGCAAGGTGGGTCACCTCTTTTATAGGGCACAAGGGCCGGAAATCCTTCCTCCTATGCCCAAATTTCATTCCTCACCCACAAAATGTTAGGGTACACTTACCCCATAGGCTAGTATGTTTGTGTATATTGATGACATCTACTTACACATATATATTATTTCTGTTCTTTAGTCATTTCAGTTCTTTCCTTGTAGTGTACCTGTTAAATCTGTGGGTACAAATTGAACCCCCCTCCATGCCATTCTTCCATTGTCTATTTGTCTAGATAAACGGTCTTAGACATATGTGTGGGTGCTTATCTGTTTAGGTAACAAGTCTCAATATATAGGTCAACTTTGCTTTCTGGGTAAAAGATCTTAATATAGATATGCTAACTTAGCTTAACATACAGGTTTTTGGCCTGTAGGTCTCTTGTATTACGGCCAAACTTATTTTTACCATAAATCTATAAACCTATTACAATAAACCAAATACTTAAACTATAAGAAAAGATATATATATATATATTATATATATATACACACACACACACACACACAGTAACTCCCCACTTAACGTCCTCTCGCTTAACGTTGTTTCGATCTTGCGTCCCTGCTCAATTACAGAACATGCTCCATTTAAAGTTGTGCTTTATGCTTCACTATAATGTTGTTTGGCTGCCTGATTTGTTCACAGCTGGCATCCCCCCATAAGCTCCCCTACGCCCCCCCAGCACCTCCCAGCCACCAGCAGACCCCGTGGATTGGCGCCTTACCCCTCCTCCCCCTGCTTCCTGCCCATGGCAATCAGCTGGCTTGCAGCATTCAGGAGGGAGTGGGGAGGAGCGAGGACATGGTGCGCAGGCTCCCCCTTCCTCCCCTACCTCCCGAATGCGGCAAGCCAGCTGATTGCCCTGGGCAGGAGCCAGGGGAGGAAGGGGGGAACCTGCACTCCTCCCCCTGAACATCACAAGGCAGCTGACTGCCATGGGCAAGAGGGAGGGGGGAGGATCGAGGACTCAGCGTGCAGGCTCCTTCCTCCCTCCCCTGCCTCCTGACCATGGCAATCAGCTGGCTTGCGGTGTTCAGGAGGCAGGGGAGGGAGGTGGGGCCTGTGCGCCTTGTCCTTGCTCCTCCCCCATCCTTCCTGCCTCCTGAACGCTGCAAGCCAGCTGATTGCCGCAGGCAGGAGGCAGGGGAAGGAGGGGGAGGAGCAAGGACATGGTGTACAGCGTAAGGGGGGGAAGACGAGGTGGGTTAAGTGTGGGGGCTTCGGGGAAGGGGTGGAGTGGGTGGGCTGAGGGTTGAACCCCCCGCCCCTGGTGTTTGCAGAATAGGGGAAGCTGCCACTGCTGCTGTGCAATGTGCTTCTCCTAGCCTACAGCACCTTCAGCTTCCTTGCCTGCCTCATTGTCTCCAGTGCTAGTGGGCTGTGCCTGTGTGGGGTAAGGTGGGGGCACCTCCCAATTAGAGTACTGTACTGTATGGCAACAAAAAATTTCCCTAGAACCTAACCCCCTCCGACTTACATTCATTCTTATGGGGAAATTGGATTCGCTTAACATCTTTTCACTTAAAGTCGCATTTTTCAGGAACATAACTACAACGTTAAGTGAGGAGTTACTATATATATATATATATGCAATAAGCAGGTTAGTCCCATAGGCTACACGGTTCAGTTTCTAACACGAGTGAGCCAAACCTACAAACAAGTGCACAGTATATAGCATTTCACAGAACCAACCAGAGATAAGGAAATTAGGATTTCAGTGCTAACTGAGGAGAAAACTGTGGGCAATTGAAGCTTTGGATCTCTAAACTGTGGGGCATGCCCCCCAAGGGGGGCAAAGAGGAATTTTGGGGGGAAAATAGGTGGTGGGGGGCAAGCCCACACAGAGAGTGGGAAGGGAGCACCACCCAGCCCCACCCTGCCCCCAGCTGTACTCCAGCCCTGCCCCCAGCCACAGCCCTGACTCCTGGCCCCGCACCTGGCCCCATCCCCAACCTTGGTGCAGCTTCACTCCTGGCTCCATCCCCAGCCTCAACTCCCTTACTCCTGTCTGTGTCCCCCCTGACCTCTACCGGGGGCGGGGGATGCAGACAGGAGCAAGGGGGCACACAATCCTAAAAAGTTTGGGGATCACTGGTCTAGCGGCTATAACACTGCTCTGAAAATTAGGAGACCTGGGTTCTGTTCCTGCATCTGTCAAGGACCATGGCCAAAATCCTTCACCACCCTTTATCTTGTCTATTTAGTTTGTAAGCATTCTGAGGCAGGGACTGCCTCTTTCTTGTCAATGTTGTTAAAGCACAATGAGACCTCAATCTCATACAGCCTGGGGTTCTGGGGCTTCCATAATGTAACGAACAACTCAGGCTACCTCATTGTTCCCGTACATGAGTATCCCTTCGCTTCTTGGCCTTTTGCGGTAGAAATAACCTAGTGCAGAAGTGGCACGTGAAGTCCTACATCAGTCTATAACAGTGATGGGCTGAATGGAGAACAATCTCCCAATGTTCATGGTGTATAGAGGCCCAGCCCTCTCCAGCCCCCTGCACCGCACTGTGCTCACTCCTGTGGTATTTCACACAGCCTGAAGGAGCTTTGTAGTTAAATCTCCAAGACTTTGCCTTGAATCACCATCAACGGGTTTCTCTGTAGAGCCTGAAAACTAATCAGTCTCTTACAACAGAAAGAATTTTTAAAAGGCTCCTTTGACATATTTCATTGGCTTTTCTGCCACAGAAACTCTGGGACCTGACGCTGATCTGACTTACGGCAGCTTGGCACTATTGCCTTCCATGGAGTCATTCCCCATTGGCACCTGCACGAATGAGATCAAAAGCAGGTCCTCAGTGAGGATGCTGATGCACACACAAGCTTCTGGCATGAGGTTATCTATGAGATTTTTATTTCACGTGCCATTTTAGCAGCTTTGTGAGCATCATGCGGAATTCTCATTTTGTCTCAGTAGGCTTGCAGATCACACTGGGATCTTTTTTCATCTGAGTCCGCCTGTTTTGTCAATATTTACTCCAGCAGGATAGAAGGAATCACTGATAGAGTATAAATCAAACAGAATAAACTACGTGGGGGTGGGGTTTAAAGCAGCAGAAAAAGAGAGATATCGAAGATCTCTCTCTTCTTTTCCTTTATGGGACTGAACTCCCACACAGTTTTGTCTGTTGACCTTCTAGTCCTGTAAGTGCACAGACCAGCAGGATGATAAGTCAGAGTTAGAGAACAGACTAGACAAGAGACAAATATACAAAGCAGAGATCCTAGTTGAACTTGCCTAAAGTTTAGGGGCAAGTCCAGCCATGCAGTTTTTGTTCAGGTCCATCCCTAGAAAAGGGAAACACACTGACTTCCTGAGGCAATGAATTCCATAGGTTCTAAATTGATTGTTTCTAAATTCACTGTTCTTTAATAACACAACATGGCCACTGGGACAGAATAGAAAGGAGAGACTGTTTTCACTACAGTCTTTAGACTATGGAGTCCAGGATCCAGACCCACAGCCCCCCAACCGGGCTTCTTCCCAAACTAAAACATCTTAGAATCATTATGATCCTCAGCTGGTTTCACTGACTTCAACAGAGCTGTACTGATTTACACCAGCTGAGTATCCAGCTCAATAAATCCACATAAGCCTCTAACATCTTTGCTGCTCTTTTGGAGTCCTTTTAGCCTTTACTGTATCCTTAAAGTGAAACAGCTGAACTTGAATGCAGTAGGATAGTCAATGTCCAACATCATGTCCTCTGTAACTCATTTCCCCTCAGGTTTTCTATCCACCCAAGCAGCTTGTATGCTCTTTTATAACTGGCACTGCACATGGGCCAGACACCTGTGCTGTGTTATCCAAGATAGACCATAGGTCCCTTCTCCAAGGATCTTGAAAGTGCAGAGCCCATCAGGATATAGGAGAAGGGCTGATGACGTTGGCCCACATGCACCCGTAACGCTGACAGACCCTGGTTGTTGGCTGGCGGGATCAAATCTGGGACCTCTGGAGCTTAGTGCATGAGCCTCTACTGCCAACTGGCTCTTAGCTAAGGCTGTAGAGCAGACTCTTAACTCTCTCTAAGTGGTCCAGGTGCCACTAGATGGGACAGAACACCACAGCCAGGAGGTGTGTGGGTTATACAACACCTTTCGTTTATCAAAGTTACATTTCAGGGATGCTGAGAGCAGAGAGTTACCAAACAGCAACTCACCATGTCTCCTGGGTCCTACAATAATACACTCACACTCACAGTGGTTTTTTTCTATTAGCTTATATGAGAACTAAAACTAAACATGTCTCTGATCTGAATGCTGCTTGCTTGTTACAGACTCTATAATGACTATCTCCACGTTACTTATGAACAGTGATCCCCTAACTGCTCCCAGATGTGTGTCCTTCCACCCATTTTGAACCTGGCACCAGCAAGGAGTTCAGTGTATCAAACAAGGGATGCTATTTTTGGCAACGAAAAGAAAGAGTGTGGAAAGCACTTGCAAAATACGTCACCCAGACAGTTTAGGAGATGTGCAGATTTATCAGTTCTAAAGAGACATGATGCAGACTCCTTGTATTTGGGTGTCACGCACCTTTAAAAAGCCAGCTGCAGTTACAGTACAGTCGCTTATGTACAGTATCTGATTAGTGAGCAGCCAACGTTTTCTTCAGGCAGGAAGTTGGTAGAACAGCCAAAGCTCCAAATCCAAACACTTTCAAGATCTGCAAGCTTGGGTCCTAACTCTGCGTAATGGGCTGAATCAACCCCCCAGGGGCCTGATTCTCTACTGCCTTGCATCTGGGGGGCCTGATTCATAGCCTGCACCTATCAAATGGGTATAAAGTGCCACTGTTCTGACCTGGTTTTACACCCACACTGTCCAGGTGTATATCATCACACAAGATGCAGGGCAGTGGAGACTTGGACCTGAGGTCTGAGTGCACCATTATGCTGGTAAAGTTCCCTTCTGGCTCTGAACTCTGTGGCTCAGGTCCGGCTGTAGTTGGCCATGGGATGGCTCCTGGAAGTAAGGCTTCAAGTCATGCTTTGTATATCTGACCCTGAGCACAACAGTGCCAGGTCTCCTCCCACACCAGTTTTGTACATTGGTAGCTCCAGTGGTGTTATTCCTGATTGACACCAGTCTGAGCAAGAGGAAACGCAGATGAATGGGGAAATTTGTCAGTCAGATAAAAAGGAATGAAAAGTTCTAGCAAGGTTCTTCCTCCCAGCCCCCATGTTTGTTTCCCAATGTAACAGCAGCGAAACCCCCTGGTTCCTGAAGAGGCAGAGCACAGTTTAAGCTGTTGACTACAAGTGTTTTTTTTGGCACTTGCTTGGGCAATAAAAACCACAGCTTGGAAAAGCGTTAAATTCAGCATGTCCAGGCTTATTCTGTGTGACATTTACATCTGGAGTAATTTCAATTTAATACGTCCCCGCAAGTGAAAATTGCAGCATGCCGCCCTAAAATTGCTATAATAATGAAAATAAACCCATTAAGAGCTGCCTGTGCTACCTTGGGCTGTCACTGGATAAATGCTTTCTGCTGCTTATGGTACCTCATAGGTCATCCAATTGCAAACAAGGAAAAAAAAAAACCATCATTTTTAGGAAACCAAGATTGTTCCTTTAAAAAAAATTATGGCACTGCTTGTGTTTGCACTACCATGTCCATCACAGTCTGTGAGCTCTGTGCATACTCTGAAATCCTGCAACAAGGCAGGGAAGAAAGAGTGTAGAACTGTTGCTTATGCCAACCCCTTGCCGAGCGTGGCTGACCATAGCGTGGGGTCTGTTCAGCCTCTGAGGTGCATGAAAGCCCACAGCAGCAAGCCATGCCTGTGGATAGTGAGAATTAACAATCAGTTCTAACAACTTGCCAAAGAGAATTCTCCAGGGGATCCCAGGCTATGCTGATTAGCTTCAGACCAAAAGAACATTATGATTTTGTACTGCCATGATGGCCTTCCTTTGCAAGATCACAAAAACTCCACATGCATTCAAAAAAGCTAACAGAATGTTAGAAACCATTAGGAAAAGTATCGATAATAAGACAGTAAATATCATAATGCCACTATATAAATCCATGGTACACCCACACTTTGAATACAGCATGCAGTTCTAGTCACCCCATCTCAAAAAATATATTAGAGTTGGAAAAGATATAGAGAAGGGCAACAAAAATGATTAGGGGTATGGAACAGCTTCCAAATGAGGAGAAATTCAAAAGATTGGGACTTTTCAGCGTGGAAAAGAGATGACTAAGGGGGGATATGATAAAGGTGTATAAATCATGACTAGTGTGCAGAAAGCGAATAAGGAAATATTATTTAGCCCTTCACATAACACAAAAAACAGGGGTCATCCAAAGAAATTAATAGGTCTCAGGTTTAAAACATACATAAGGAAGTCTTAACATAACACACAGTGAACCTATGGAACTCGTTGCCAGGGGATGTCGTGTAGGCCAAAATTATAACAGAGCTCAGAAAAGAATTAGATAAGTTCATGGAGGATAGATCCATCAATGGCTGTTAACCATGATGTTCAGAGATGCAACCCCATGCTCTGAGTGTCCCTAGCCTCTGAATACAAGAAGCAGAGTGGATGACAGGGGATGGATCACTCGACTGCCTGTTCTGTTCTGTTCATTCTCTCTGAAGCACCTAGCACTGGCCACTGTCAGAAGACAGGATAGGGGGCTAGATGGAACATTGGTCTGGCCCAGTATGGCCATTCTTATGTTCTTGCTCATTAATGAATTAAGCCTTCTTGCCCTCCATGAGGTAAGCTAACCCCATTTTTCAGCCTGGGAAACTGAGGTAAGAAGAAGTGAAAGGCTCAGCTCTGTCTTATTCACATCAAGCAATTAATTGCTCTGCAAGGAGTTCCATTTACATCAATGAGCCTCCACATGTTTTAAACCACAGTGGCTCAGCATGTCTGTTTTAGAGACTGGAATAGAACCTAGGTTTGCTGACTCCCAGACCTGACCTTTAATCATTTTACTCTGCATCCCCTCTTTTGTAAATCGTCATTACAGAAATAAAGATTACATCCAAACAGAGCTGGCAGGAACAATTTTGATGGAAGTTTTCCATTGAAAATGCCTTTTCATCAAAATCAAAATATTTTGCGGGAATATGCCAATTTCGACTAGATTTCATTTTAAAAAATCCACATGAAATGTTCTGATGATGTTGAAACTCTTCTCAAAGTTTTCATTACATGGAAAATTTTGGAATTTGTTAGGTTTTGTTCCCATGCAGATCTACTTCCAAGGAAAACTAAATAGTTTTGTCAAAGCATGAGAAGAACCATTCTCACATACAATATCTCAGCCTATGAGAAAGAGACAGAGCTGAACACATCCCCAGCACTCCACTCACCATTGAATAACAGCTTAAATGCCAGGCTCTGGTTTTACTCTTCAAAGCCCTCAATGAGTTGGGCCTAGGGACCCTTGGGGGACCATTTCACTCTTCATGACCAGGCCTACTGGACACCAAGGATCTGTCAGCCACCTGGGTCAAACCTGAGTGAACAGAAGACATCGATTTCTCTGTGGCTGGCCCCGAGCTTGGGACCTCTCTTCCAGAAAAGAAAAGGCTGGGGTTTTCAAAGGACCCTCAGGGTGTTCAGCACCCAGCTCCCATTGAATTTCACTGCGAGCTGGGTGCTGTCTCCTGTAGGTGCCATTAAAAACCCCAGCCTGAAGTGACCACAAATCTTACTGCCTTCAGGACAAAATGCATAACTCATCTCATTAGCATGGCTCTGCCGTATCGCCCAAAACACTAATAACTAAAGGTAAATGATTACGTATCCTTCCCTCCCACATGAGAAGAGGGGGAGCAGAGAACCAGAGATCCGCATGGATCAGACCCACGAAGTTCTGTAAAATGCTCAGATATCAGTGATGATCATGGTATAAACTGCATGAAGAAGGGAGAGAGAGATTTTACATATGTTAATGGGAGAACTTCCAATGTTACAAAGCTTTACTAGCCTACCTCTTCACTGTTTTTCTTTTCTTCTCCTCTGTGGTGTAGTGTATAAACTCATCATGTTCTATGTCTGAAAGCCACCAGAAACCAGTCAGAGCAGCAGTGTGTATATAGTTAAGCCTTGCATGTTCCCATATAGTTAGCAAACAGGGTTACTTGGGAACTAACTGTGCCTGTGTGGTTGCTTCATATGGTTGATTGTTGTGCAAAGAGTAAGCGACATTATACTCTCCCATAAAGTCTAGGCATTTCAACAGGTCTACATTTGTAGCCACTCATCTGAGAAGTCATTCCCTTTGAAGATTGGGATCAGTTATTCACCATTTCAACCCCAGTCCTCCCTATGTATGGAAAGGTGCCAGGCATCACAATCCATGACCTCCCAACATGTCCACACCAATATTCCTGGAAGTCCTTGCAAAGAGGATGGAGGCAGGATCCAGGGGTTCCAAATCCATTCCCATAGGCTTTATCATTAGAAAAGTAAATTTAAGACTGGTGAAGGGAGCTAGATTGATAGCCTTGGAGATGGAAGACCCCTGTTCATCCACAGAAGTATGACCCAGGCAGCAGTACTGCATCTTCCCATAGGCTCCACCTGCCAATGTGCCTCAATCCTGAGCTGGAGGGACTGTATCTTGGCATGGAGCACGCTATATCAGTTTCAATGCATATTTGATCCTTGCCTTCTCAATGGAAAATGATTTCTTCCCAGCCCCAGTGCTCAAATCAGGAATCCTTGCAGACTAGGGGTTTTTAACTATGCTATTTAGAGCAAAACTCTTTGGTGCTTGTTTATCAACTCGGAAAAAGATCATTTGGTTACTTCCCTCTATAGCTGTCTGTTGCTTCTAACCCAGGTGTGGGTCTGCTGTGGGCACTGCCCCACTCTGGGAGTGCAAACCATTCAACTCTGTGTTTGGTTCAGGGATTTTATAGAGATTTGGGAATGCTAAAAGACACAGCAGGGACCATTGTAGGGCAGAAGAGGGAATAGAGGATCTGATGATTAAAGTAGGTTCTCCTTTGAGTTACTATATATAATAGAGCTCTTTATTATGAGCCAAACCATGATGCTGTATTAGAACTCCTCCTAAACGTTGTGGTGTTTGAAATCTGTCAGACTTACTGACCTGGGCCCATCTATATAACAGAGTCCCTCTCCCTGCCCTACCTCCATCTTAAATGACAAGGGCTTATACTGGAAACACCAATGAGACACTTGATCATGCTGGTGCCACTGGGGGTCACCAGTGGTAACCACGGCGTATGTAACCTTTGTACCTAGTTCCTCAGCGAGTGGATTACTATCCCAGTCAGCCAGGGTGTGGTTTCCAAATTGCTTCTTTCTCCCCCTTTTTCTGTGTGTGAGCGCTCTGCAATTGCAGCTTGCGCACATGTGTAGAGCAACAATGAAGCCTGCCTCTCTCTCACACATTCTCTCACGTGCCTTGTTAACTTTCCTTAAGAGATGACTATCCTTGTCCTTCTCCTCTCCAGCCCTCAGCCCCCACTTGCTATGTTTCTGCTCATTATTCCTATTATTCCTTTCTGCTTCAGCACCACTCACTGGCCAGCAGCTCTGCTTTGAATTTTTAACATTCTCAGTGTGATCCTAATGCTCCCTCACCCAGCCAGCATCTCACAAAGCATCCTCTGCATATTCATTCTTAACAGCTGGCCCTGTCTGCACAGCTACACCATCTTTCAGCTCCTGCAAATCCTCCTCCTCTTCCTTCCGCTCAGAAACACAGGGGAAAGAGAGACAGCCACAGTTTGGCTTGACTCACTCAGCTTTGCCCTGACACTCCAAACCAGAGTTGTCCACAGAATGCCAAACTGCAGTACAATGTATTGTATAAATGTATCTCTCAAGTTCTCAGCTATACACGGGCAAACGTAAAAACATTTCTGAGTCGGGGGTTCAGATGAACAGCCCCTAGTCTGCAAGAACATCCAAACTAGATAAACCTTTTTCAGCAGAGATGTTGAGAGTGTTACATAGTGATCTGATGTGTGTGACCTGGGAGCCATAGACTCCAATACTGAATCAGAGGAAGAAAAAGACTCATGAGAAAAAAATATTGGAAAAGAAATATACTTCTTTTAAGTTTAGGTCCCTGTGACAGGGTGCACAAACCCCACACCAGTAAGGAAGGGGTTAAGCAGCTGTTCTGAGGCCAAGGAGTCCCACCCTACCCCATCCATACCTACCGAGCATGCATGGCTTGTAGGAGGGACTCAAAAGGAGAACAGACCAGTAGACAAAGGAGGTGAACTGACTTATGCTCTGAGCTCCTGGCTGTAGTGATCCAAAGGAATGAGACTTGTGATTCGCAGAATGTCTGAGATTTTATCTTTGATTCCATTTATTCAACGTCTTGTCTGTTAGGAAAGAAGGGACTGGTAGGGAGTGATCCAGGCAGGCAGCAGTACAATGATTTAGGGTGCAGGAATTAGCTGCCTACACTGTGCCCTGGATTGGAACCTGCGGAAGGGAGCCGGAATGTGTTCCCCTACCAATTGCTGGGGGTGCTGAAGGCAGAAACGTACCCTGATAGAGGGGGTATAGAAAAGAGAAGGCACCATATTCAGCACCAACCAGTATTATTCTCCCCATCTTAAATGACTAGATTTCCAATCTCACTGTTCAGAAAGATTTATAGTGAACCTGCTAAGGAGACAGCTATGCATAGCCTGATACATCACCTCAATACTGGAAAGGAATCCACACAAAAAACGACCCACGAGCCAATATGAAAAGCACAGCGTCCAGCCCATGGAGAGGAATCATACCGAATGTCTTTTACATAGCTCAGTGCTGCCCAAATTCAAATTAATTCAGAGCAGCTGTGAATAACAAAACCAGATGATCAACAAGTTAGATTACGGGCTTTCAGCTGTAGGGTCATTGGCAAGTCCAGGTGATTGCCACATTGCTCTCTTCCTTTATAAAAAGTAGTATGGGGTTCAACCCTTTTGTCTGTTGTAACATGGGGTCATAATATAAAAAAATGGAGGGGAAAGAGAAAGAAGAGAAGGTGTGGTTAGCATGGGATTCTAAATTATGCAAAACACCAAAAGTCATGGCACAAGACTGTAGCAGAGGGAGGGCAATGGGCACATCACATTGAGTCCTTTGCAGCATGCTCGTCTGCTGTTTCTGTAAGGCCGTACATTGTACTGCTGTAACTCTATTGTCTCAAGACCTGGCAGCTGCACAGCCCTGACTGGCATGTAGTGCTGTGCAGCACACTGGCTACTTGTCTGGCTGTTAGCAAGTCCTGCATGCAAGGTCAGGCACAGCTGCTGACTGCCTTAACAGCCTTGTCAGAACACGTCTTTGTAATCCAAAGGATTTGCAGCATGTCGGGTTCTGCTGCTTTGGTTGGTTACAATCATTTCCTTCTTTTATGGCTGCTGGGTGAGGCTACCGGGTACAGCTCAGAAATCTCCAGAGATTTCAGTGTAAATCAGAGAGCTATGACTTTGTACAAAACTGTAACATAACCAGAAGCAGACGGCAAAGTTCAATGACCATGGCATGTATGAGAACCTATTCGGATCAAAGCTCAGCAGTTCCAGGTGAACTGAATGGTTCCGGAGATTATTAGGATGTAGAACCTCTCATTTATAGATTGTTTGTTCAGATCCACCTCAGGTTAGTAATGACTGAACGATGCAATATGAAATGAGCTGGTAACATAGAGGATTAATATGAGATTGGGAGGAGTTGCAAATTCTAGTAAAGAAAGAGAAATAAAGGACCTAGAAAGATCCGAGACAGAAAAGTAATTTGAAACAAATTCTTAATGTCACTGAGGAACCTGGAAAGCAGCAGTGCTGAAAGAGATTGATAATGGATAGCTAATCAGACATCAGACTGCAATATAATATGGTAGCAAAGAGAGTCAACTCAATTTCGGCCTGCATACCCACAGGCAAAACATTGTGGAACAGGGAGGTAATCACCACTTCTCTGCATAGTTATAGTGCAACCACAATTGGAATATGACACACAGTCCTGGATACCACATTACTAGAAGGAGAATGACAAATCATAGGGAGTTCAAACAGGAGCAATAGAAACAATCAGGAGCTGGAAGGAACGAGGAAAATTAAAACAGCTAAATACGCATAGCTGAGCTAACAGATGACTGTGGAAGTGGGAAAGGTCTTGGGTTGGGGCAGGAAGACACATGATAACAGTCTACAAATATTTGGAGGCTGTTAACACCAAGGATGGAGAGGAGTTATTTAGCAGCATTTAACTAGAATTAATTGGATGAAACTGAGAAAGGGGGGAAAAAAGACTATCAGGAAGAATGCTTGGAGTGTAAGATCTATTTGGCTATGCAATAGAGTCCCGAGAGGACTAGTAGAAGCTCCACTGTGTGAGATGGGACCAAATACTGGAAAATGGGATGTAGTGAACAATCCTGCACTGGCAGGGAAGATGGAACAGCTGAGCTTGTAATTCTTGGCCATTTCTGAGATTCTATCTAGTACATGCAGTGCTGAGTGCAGCTGATATGCTACTACAAGAAGCGTACAGTACTGTAAGGGGGTCAGGGTCCCAAACCTGAGTCACACAGGCGATAACACCCAGAAGATCATGGAATTGTGCAGTGGATCTTTCTAGTACTTGGCTTGGCCCCAAGGGAAATTTCTAGGCTAAGATGTTGGAAGGGGGAGCCACGCTATATTTAGACAGTGCAAAAGCAGTTTTGTGTTGTGTGTGTGTGTTTTGAGTGTGAGTGAGAGAGAGATCTAAAAAATTATTCAAACAGCTAAATTTCAAAAAGGGGAAAAATGCAGAAGGAAACAAAATAACCTTGTATGTGTGTTATGTGCTGCCTGTGAACCTTGAGACTTGTCAGATGATGCATTTATTAAAAATTCACAGGATTTTTGTCTTTGGAAAAGGAAGGAAGGGTGAGAACCTATTAAAACTGGAGAGGATAGCATGGCTGCATTTAAAAATAAGATTAACCAGATTGTGTGCCTTGATTTTCAAAGCAGCTTGTGAATAATTCAGACTTTCAGGACCCTCCACACAGATTCGTGGTTTATTTTGCTTGATTCCTTTCCCCCCTACTTTTTTTGGAGCGGGGAAAAATTACTTCTCTGTTTTCAATAGGATCTAGAGTATTGGCCAGATTCAGATATCAGTTTCACCAGCATACATCTGGAGAAACAACACATTTTGTGTAATTCAGAAAAGAATCTTGCCACATGCCCCCACCTGGAAAGCTTCTGACCTTTTTGTCAGGATTTCAGATGCTAGGAACCCTTTGAAATTCCATTTGGGATGTTTAAAAACAACCCATTCAAAGACTCAGTAGGGGTAATAGTTTCTACCAAAGCTTTGTGATTCTACCTGTTAGGTTGAATCAGAGGCACTACATCATCCCTTTTGTTGCAAACCAATTAAAAACAAACTCAGAAGCACCCACCCCTGACCATTCAAATCCCTAAGCTAAAAGGGTTTCCCGTTATACCACTAAACACTAAAATGTGATACACTAGTACAAAAATATTGCCAATGGCCACCCTATCTCTGTAACTGCAGGGTAGATTACAACAGTGCCTAGATACCTAGATAGACAGAGGGAGATATGAGTGAAAGGTGATGGTAATAACTATAGCTCAGACAGCCAGGTATTTTTCCTTGAGAAAATGCCAAATGACAGCTTAAGGGAAGAAAGTGTCTGATAGACTCAACTAGCAATAGCAGTGAAGCTCAAAGAATTAGTTTCCCTATTTACTGATATTCAGGTTCGATTTTAGTCTAGGCAAATACCATTGGCCAACAGAGACACTGAGACAAAGCTTAAGTTAACAAACTTGCCTCAAATAATTCTGTTGGAATAAAGTTTTCAAAGTAATCAAAGACTCACAATAACGATATGACAAATGATCAATACATGAAAGTGATCAATGACACTAAAAGAACTCAGCACACAGAGTGATGAAGCAATATGCCTTCTGTGAAATAATCAAAAGGCATCAATACAGTTTAGTTAATGCACTGTGCCTGTTCTTTTGCTCTTGATGAAGGGCATCAAGACAATGCTTTGCCTTATCTAAAACAAGAATCCTCTCTTTCCACTTGAGAGATGAATGGAAGCAGTCTTAGCTTGTCTTTGTACACTTTAGCTCAAAGAGGAGGCCTAGTTTGCTATTTGTATCACCCTTCTCTGGGATGGTCCAAATAATGAAGGTGCTATAAAATTCAGTGTAACCTTGATGGGTAATGCAAGGTCAAGGCTGCTTGCTTGCTTTATGCGGATGACCCAGAATGGGTAGGCTTTATGAATGGTGTCGATAGTGCTGCCACCAGCCAGATTCCAGTGTCTGGCGCACTCTGGTCTCCCCAAAACCTTCCCTGGGGGACCCCAAGACTCAGATGCCCTGAGTCTACAACAAAGGGGAATAACCCCCTCCCCTTGTCTCCTCTTAATTTCCTCCCAGGCTTTCCCTCCCTGGACGGCCCTGGACGATCACCCTGTTTCAAGTCCTTGAAATGCAAACACAGAGAGATCAAGTTTCTTTCACCCTCAGTCAGAGTCCCTGCAAAGGTAAGCTTTGCAACTCTGACGCAAAGAGATTTTCCCTTCCCCCCTGTTTC